>NC_092797.1:22102766-22435734 GCF_918797505.1 Bemisia tabaci
GGTTCGGATTGAACTCCACATTTTTGGTGACAATGCGCGGATACTATCGCAATATAGATCCACCTGATGCTGGTTTCTGTCGTAACTATTCTAGTAGTATTTTTTGCCAATACGCAAGAAAAAGGGCAAGAGGATCAGAATCGTCACAGCTCAATAAAAGTACTTTTGTTGCAGTATTTTATCGTTGTGAATGTTAAAAAATACCTGTGTTAGTGTTATGGTTCTAACGATCTCCTTTTGCCGCAAGGGCCCGCAATTCGGTGTCTGTATATATTGATAAGAGATCTGTGATCGGTATATGCCACAATTTACATTTCCGAAAGTTCGCATTAACAATAATCTTCTAGCGGGTGGTTCAGAAACTTCACAAAAACCACATAAGTGAAAGTTTCTTCAAACATTTAAACGTGCTGACTTGCATGCGATTATTTCACAAAAAATAAGAAAATCAAGGAATTATACCTTTAATAAATTTCATGCGAGTGACTGTTCGTGAATTTTTACATTTTTCTAACATTCTGACTGAATTCCGGTGTTTTGGCCACCGATTTTACCACTTGAACTCTCGGCAGTTCAGTTTACGTATTTTTAAAATAAAAGAAAATCTGTTTGTAAGTTATTTTTAAGACATGTATCTTAGTGAACAAAGAGAAATTGTGGTTGTATAATGCAACCGTCTGATTTTTAGTTGCTTACTTCAAAATCTGGGTCCTTGGTATTTCTTTCCATGTTATAACTTTAAGCGTTTCAAACTTGGATCGTCACTTTCTTCAAAACTTTATAAAATCCCTCCGCTAGAGTAGTGTAAGATATTCCAATTGGTTAAATCTAAAAATTTGAACTTTGTTGATTTTGGTTTTCCCGCATGAAGGAAGTTTGAACACAATTCATGGAGAAAAAGGAAAATGAAGCTAGAAACGGTACTTTCAACCAATGCAGGTGATTACGTTCAAGTTACTTGCAGGGACGAATATGCACATTAAGTCACTCAAAAAAAAAAAAAAAAAAAAAAAAAAAAAAAAAAAAAAAAAAAAAAACAGACAAACTCGATGTTCATATTGAAGACAACCAAGCATGAAAAAAGTCGGGTTCAATATTCGAGTTTGGCGGAAGAGGAGAATTGCGAATCGCAGAAAATCAGTGAGTGCTGGAGGCTACAGCGAGCGAGAGGATTCTCAGGTGGTAGTAATACTTGATAAAAATTGAGTTACAAGACGGAGAGGAAGAAGAACGGCCGGAACGGAGAGCCCACCCTTACGTCTTATTGAGTCGGGTCGGGGCGGTGCGCGGGGTTGAGCGAGGCGGCACGACCTTCCCGCCACCCCTCTGATCCTCCCGTAAAATGCATTGCCTTTCGCCGTTCGCTCCCGCTCTCGAGGGACGTTAAAATTTCATTAACTACCCCGATTTCTTTCCCTCCTTCTCTCGTTTTTAAGGTGCATGGAGAGCTGGTAGTTTTTTCTTTCGGAATCATAACTGTTTAGAAACTCATCGGCACGGCCGATTATTTCCTTCATCGCCCCCGCCTTTTCCTCCTTTCGCCTCCCTTTTTCGAAAACTTACTAAATGAGCGCATCTTGAAGAATTGGAACGACTAAGTTTCGGTTCGAGGGTCTAAGTCATTCTGTAAGCTCCTCGTGTAAGCGCAAATCGTGTTGTGCCTACTCACGGGTGGATCCAGACAATCCGAACGGGGGAGGGGGGGCTAAGAAGGGTCCCGTCCCATCGAGAAATTTTCAAAATTTTGAAGTATCTTATATGCAGTTTGGGTCAATTTCGTTATGAATAATTACCGAATCTTATAAAGCGCCCTTCCTTCCTCTCTTCTCCGTTCCTTCTTTTTTTTTTGTTTCCTTTTTCCCCTCCTTTTTTCTCGGGCGAACGCCCCTCTGGATCCACCTATGTGCCTACGTGTAGTTTTGAAGAGGAATAATATAATAAACCAGAATTCTCAAATTAATACCTTAGTGGTCCATTAGCTCAGTCAGTTGGTGCGTTGAGTTCGCCTTCAATTACGAGTGATACTGTGCCACGCTCGGGTGGTCGAATAGTTGCATCGCGCTTCCGTGCGCTAAGTATGGGTCGCGTACATTCTTATTGTTGTGCCATGCGCCGGGTGGTTCACTCTCATTCTTTCATATGAAGTATTCATCGTTTTCGTTTACTCAATCAAGCAACTCTAGTTACTTTGCGGTCACTCATCTGTTGCCTCGTCTGCAGAATTTGACTTAATTTCATTGGTCAGTCCGTGGGTTGGGCAGCAAATTTACGATTTGGTCCATTTTCCGGTCAATCCGCCCTGTAGCCGATGCGATCTGTCATTCCGTGAAATGGCAAAAAAACTGCCCACTCCGTGAAAACTCGAATTGAAAATTCAATATTGCCGGAACATTCTACGTAATTAATATTATTTTTTTTTAGTAAAAGTGAGGCCTTTTTCGGACTAAGAATTGACGTTGACATTTTCACCGCGTTTGTTTGTCTGCAATATCGCCCAGCACTGATTTTCAGTTTTTTGGACTATTCGCTAGATAATATTGTTCTGATATTTAAAAATAGTGTATCCTGGCAACAATACGGTATAGTATTTTGGCTACCTTTTTCGTAGGGTTGGCCTTGTCCACTTTGCAATTCTGAGTTCAGGAAATACGATGGTAGCTTGTTTGCTCATATTTTCGTCGATTCAAACCGCCTATTTAAGAAGAACATAAGCACTATGAAATCCCTATGGCGCTTACGTCTCTCTGTGAATGAGCCGCTCAAACGAAACGGACATCTCCGGTCTAATGAGCAGCATATTATGGAAAGCGGCAGATGCAGTGATTTTAATTGAAAGCTTGTTCTGTGTTTTCCAGAGCGAGACCACATCATCGGGGGCGAGTCAGACCTGTGCGTAATCGCCAAGCTGGAGTCACAGTTTCATGATTTTCCACCCTGCGACTGCTCCCCCGCCCCCTCACCACCCCAAATCTCGCTCTTACGGACATTCCGCCCCGTGACCGACCGTGGGTCAGCAATAATTCATTTCCGGTTGTGGTCCCACTCTCCAGTTTGTCTATTTATTCATTGCACCTTTTCACGGTCAAGATTCGCGCGACAATATTGACTATCCACACTGAAAAAAAAATCTAGGTGTATTTATTAAGAAAAGTGTAAAATTACCGAGAATTCAGGGTTCCATTTGATTCCAGTTTTTTCTTGGTAAAATTACCATTCATGGAATTGGTAATTTTACCGAGAAATCTCGGTAAATTTATTGAACATTCTCGGTAATTTGACTGGACCTTGGTAAAAACGCCAATATTTTTTTATCGACTGTGGTAGAATTACCGAGATAAAATGGCAAAGTTACCGGGAATTGATTACCAATAAAAGTGGTATTCTTACCTAAAAAAACAGTAAAAATACCGGTTTTCAGGTAAGTTTACTAGTTTGTTTAAGTAAAATTACCAATAATTGGTAAAAAAAGTGAGATGGTAAAGGTACCAACGGACCTTGGTAAAAACGCAGAGAATTTTTTTTTCAGTGCGCATTTCCGCAATTCTGTGGGCGAGGTATAATACCATAAGACTTTGGCCCTTGGAAAAGCTATAAATTGATTACAGAAAAGTCGGAAAGTCGGAGATGACTCACGAAGGCACAGTATTTTGAATTATCTGAAAATGTTGTCAGGTGCGAAATCGGCTTTAATTTTTTATACCTATCTATGAACCGGCGAAAATTATAGAAGAGGCCTACTAGCCATTACACGGCCCAGCTCCTATCAGGTTCTCAATCTTCGCACCTTCTCAAAACTTTTCTGTGACATCAGAAAAATTGGGAACTTAACTCTAAAAATTTTTAATAACCTATGCTTTTCTAGAAAATATTACCCGATGATGGCGAAAAAATAATGAAAATTGGCCCAGTTGATCATAACTACGAATATAAAGTAAAATTGGGTGAGTCGAGGAGGTGTGTATAATGGAAACGATGTTTCTATAAACATAAATAATGTCTTTTTCTCATTGTGGAGGTATCTGTTGAAAACATTTGCCCCAGACTTCATCAACTGTGTTTAAGCGTGCACTGGACAAAATTCTCTTGGATCCATAGTCCAGACTCTTATAAAATTTGACAAGAAAAAATATTCTTGATTGCGTGAATCGAAAGCCAAGCCACTTAATTTAAGCAGATTTCGTTTTGGTTCAAGCAAAAATCCGATTGAATCAAGAGTATTTTTTCGTGTCAAATTTTTTAAGGGTATGAATTCCCAACACAAGTGAGTTTTTTTCTTAGGGTATAATCGCTTTTTACACCTTGGTTTCATCGATTTTTGACTCAATCGAACGTATTGGCTACTCTTGTACCAACGCAGCACACGGAGAAAAAAAAAAACTTCGTGTATGGGACCCGAAGTTGAGGTCATATGAATCTCTAAAGTTTTTGGATCACGTATCTAAAAACTTGAGGTCCAGATGCCGAAGTTCGGGTCAGATATCTGAAGTACTTCGATAGCGAAGGGTACGGGTCACACATCTGAAGTAATCCGGTAGGTACATACCGAAGTGCCTCGATGTCTGACCCGAACTTCGGCAGCTCGACCTCAAGTTTTCGGATGCGTGATCAGCAAACTTCAGAGATCCATATGACCTCAACTTCGGGTCCCATCCACGAAGTGTTTTTCTCCGTGCAGAGACTACAGTTAAAATAGCATAGAAAGTTCGAGTAAGAAAAAAAATTAAAAGTGACATTGCTGGTAGCAAGCACATTGACGCGAGCAAACGCACTTAAAATTCATGGAAAAGTGGTGCAGCTCTCGGTAGATGCTAACAGCCTGCACATCTGTGCAGACTCAGCCCCGACACGGAAAAGGAGTTTTGGGTGGCCAGGGAGCGTTCTAAGAGGCGTTTAAGCGGGTCGTTAAAGAGCACCCAGCGCAGCGGCCCATGTGGCGACAGGGACGGCGTTTAGTCGCGAGGAAAATTCGAGGCAGAGGCGGGTCCACGCCGCGGCGAGACAAGTTCCGCAGTTTATATATTCAGATGTAATTGATAACAGTGCAAACAAATTTCGGTAAGTGACACCCTAATCCCTGCTAACTATTAGCGCGGAGGGATTCGGGGATCCGCGGATACAGTGGACTAAGTGGTCCGCTCGTCCCTCATCCAGTATTCATGAGCCTCTGCTCTCCGACCGCCCTTTCTTTGCATCCCTCGCCGCCCTCCCTCCGGCCCGTCCCTCCGGTGACAATAAACCCGTTTGTCATAGCCCATATAGAGGGATTTGCCGCTTGATTGATTTATACAGAATTAACGTATCACTTATTTCATTACTTCGGCTGTTAGAATTAACACCGCTCGGTGCTCCTCACTCGAGACAGGTTGTTGGTCCTCTTGTTTCGTCTCGGTCGTCTTGGAGGACATTCTTAATGTATCATTGAAATTGCATCGATGTTAAAGGTTCACGTTCCTCGGTATGTAACGTTGGAATGGCTCAGGACGTTGCATCCACCTGCGATGCATCCACCCAGCCATTAAATTAGGTTAGGTTAGGTTAGGTTAGGTTAGGTTAGGTTAGATTCATAGAGTTAATAGAGCCGTAATGTAAATGGGAGAGCTGGCGCCATGTTCTGCTCGACGAGTTCCGAGCCCGGTGTGCGCCGAGTTTGGGTCGCTTTTTCGATACATGTTCGATCCAAAATGGCGGTGTGGGATACGTGGTGATTCCTATCTTCTTTGTTTACATCGGATGGCCGGGTAGGGAATACTGCATTACCTCCAACGGCATTACCTCCACAAGACTCCCCTGCGATATATCGAATCGATTGTGGCAATGTGACCCAAGAGGGGTTGCGGCCAGATGCCGACAGAGAGCGCTGAAACTCATACAATGTTGCCAGTCTGTAGTGTATGATGTGTTGCCTGTTAAACGAAATGAAGGCGCGATACCTATCAGCAAATGTCCCGTTCTTCTCAACAAGCCAGTTGTACGGTGGATTGATCGCAATGAAAATTGAAGGCGATACATTGTTCAAAACAAATAGCTTTCTCGACTGACCCCTTTAGTCCACATAACTCTGCCGAAACGACCCTGAACTGTGTTGCTTTTCTTGTGTGTGTTGCTTTGTTGATCTTAGTTTGATTTTCTCGGACCGATAACGGCCCAGCCCATTTATGAAGGATATCAATGAAATGAAGTATCTCTTAAGCGACATTTGGACTCTCTTAATAGATGTTCAATGATACTACGGAACATGGATGATCGGATGGAAATGCCGAGATTGTGGCTGTTGGTCGATCAGTCCGTCGACAGCAAAATATATTCCCCTGGTCTCTGCTCTCATCAGCCGGTAAAAACGGTGACGTTACGTCCCCCTGCGGTTTTGGGCGTTGGTCGCAGAGATGTTAAATTTCATGAGTTTTTAGTGTATTTTCCGAAGGAAAGATACACTATTTTTTTTTTTTTTTTTTTTTTTTTTTTTTTACCACTTCAAATAGTGCACAAGGGACCAATCCTTGCCCTTTATTCCCGTCCCCCTCCAACCCCTCAACCAGTCCCAGGCAACCATTGTTTGAGACTATCAAACTCGGGTCGTCTGGCCGGGAATCGTACCCGGGACCTCCCGATCATCGAGCTGGCGCTACAACCATTACACCATACTGCCGTGCGCTAAGGAAAAACGCCGTATGAACCTTTAAGCGTTGCCACATTTCCTTTGAAAAACACGAATTTCCTGGTAAACTCATGAATATTTTCCCTCCACTTTTTCAGATAATTTTGCTCGTAATTCCACCGAAAAGTCCTGAAAATTTCAAGGGAAAATATTCATGAATTTCCTCAAAAATTAACATTGTATCGAAGGAAATTTGGCAACCCTTGAATGTTCATACGGCGTTTTTCCTTAGCACGGCAGCTTAGGAGGCCGACTATTACGAAATTTCATTCAAAATTCATTACTTACAGAATACTAATTCGAGGAAGGGGATCATACAAAACGTTACGTTTTTTTTTTCTTCTTCTTTTTTGAGTAGTGCAGACGTATGTCACAGGTGGGTTATGAAGATGAGAAAGAGTGAAAAAAATTGGCCTCCGGCCAATTTATGCGCGGCGCTTCGCGCCGCGTACCGGCGCTACGCGCCGGCATTTGGGGGGCTTCGCCCCCCCATCCGCTTAGCGGATTGGTGCGGGGACCGCACGGGACTTTCTCGCTCGAGCCGGCGCTTCGCGCCGGCATAGACACTTTTACTGGAATATTTAGAAAAATACTGCCAATTTTACAAAATCATAAAGTTTGATTGGAATTTTGATCACAGGATAATAGTTATGAAATTTTTATTCAAACCATTGAACTTCATTGTAAATGTCTTCGCGATATGTGGTGAATTCATATATTCGGACTCGACTTGTTGATTTTATGAGGCATCTTCAATTAAATATGTAATTGATTAACTAAGTCTCCTGTCAAAGATGGCGATCCGTAAAAATCTTAGCTTTTCTACGATTCATTAGGATCCATTAGATTCATTGACATCATACTTCAGATACGATTTTATATTATAATCTCTCCTTAAGCACGGTCAAAAGCCATCAAATATCTACTTGAATGGGTAGAATGACTATTCGATGTTCAAATAGTCTTAAAACTAAACGGTTTTCGCTTAGCATCTCCCAAATTTTAAATTTGGCGGGCGAATCTACCTGCTGGAAGGTTCACGACACGCCCGCCAGGAGCGCCATCTCCTTACCGCGTATCCCCGTAACTCAAAGCGAAAACAATAGAGAGCGCCATCGACAAACGTCAACGAGAGACAAGTCAACAAACGTCACGTTATAACAATTATAACCTCCTTCATTAACAAGCATTAAATCAGTCATATTTGTGCCGAATTATTACATTATATTTGTGCTTAGTACCTCGTAAAAAGGAACCGCAAAAGATGGAATCTGCCGGGATTCTAAATTCATTAACAACAAACATATTAGTTTTTAATAAAGATCTAAGTGTCAGTTCTTGGCGTTAGCTTGATGATTCATAGTACCTTTGTAATGTGAGTATGTATCTAATTAGTTGTCTAATTTTGCTTTGTGATTACCTACGGAGTAATTTTGGAAATAGTATATGATGCATTATATAATGCATTTGAATTCCTAGGTTTCACCTGACTCAAAGCGTTTGCTGCTATTATCTAGAAGCGCTCCGACTCATTTATCAGAGAATTGAGCGTTTCCTATCGGCCCCTCTGCAATTATGAGATTAGTCCATGAATCCTTTAGGAACTTAAATTAATGACTCAGATGGTGCTTTTGAGCCAACTTTCAAAGAATTAAAGGCATTTTTTCAAAATCTACAGTCCATGAGCTCTCCGTGTGACCGAAGTGCTCTCCTCGCTATATGACGCGTAACCCTTCAATTTTTAGTTTAGTCCAAAGACCTCGTAGGAACTTAAATTAATGAACCAGGTGGTGCTCTGATGCCAACTTTCGAAGAATTGAAGGCATTTTATTTTATTTTTTTTCAAATTTACAGTCCTTGAAAATGAGCTGTTTCGCGGAGCAAAGTGCCCTACTTTTGGGCCTCGTATCTCTTGAATTTTGAGTTTAGTCCAAAGATCTTTTTGGAACTTAAATTAATGACCCAGGTGATGTGCTTGATGCCCATTGTTAAAGAATTAAAGACATTTTTCAAAATTTACAGTCTTTCAAAATGAGCTTTCCGTGTGATTTTGCTAAAAATGGACAATTGAGCGTAGCCCCCCCAAATTTTAGCGTACCTCAAAATCGTTGAACGTGCATAAGGAGACCATAGATATGGTGTCCTGTGCCAATTTTGAATGAAATCGAACAGATAGATTCTGAGATATCGCTGTAGACAGATTTGGGGGACGCCACACGGACGGACACACATTTTTTCAAGTATGGTTATTTTTACTCCTGGGACCTTAAAACGTCTAGAAATGATGAAATTTCAACTTTTTTTTTTTTTTTTTTTTTGGAGGATGACAATACTTCCTCTCTACCCTATGGGAGCGAGAAAGTAAAAATCTGAATTTCAAAATTAGGTATTTTATAGCTCCCCTAAGCACCCACCCACACTCACTTTTTTTGAGGCGAACGAGCGGCGTTCGTCTTAAAAATTCACATGAAGTATCAAATTTGCAATGCACGGAAGAAAATGAAATTGCTGATTCAACAATTTTGTGGTAGCTCAATTAGCTTTCCCTTATTGAAAAGGACATTTGAGGGGCACATAAGTGCAGTTTTTGCTATTCCGAGAAATGCGTGTTTAAAGTTTCGAAATTACATGGATCCATGGCGGAGAGAAAGCTCAAACTGACTCTTTGATGCTTTAAAATTGGAAATTTGGAACGAATTTTCCACAGAATATGCATTAAGACTAGTTTTACTTAATATCATTAATATCTTAATTTTTTCAAAAACTGCATTTATGCGCCTTGTCCTCCAAGCTCCTCATTTGGAACAAGTCGGACAGTTTGTAAGTACAAAACTGTTAAATGAGCAATTTAATTTTTTCGGTGGATATTCCCATGCATTTAAACTTAGGTACTTTTTACGGGTTGGTTCCGCAGCCTGTAACAAAATCACGCCGACGATTTGCAAGTTCAACTAACAATGTTTTTTTTCCAACGAAGTTTATCTCATAAAAAATTCAAAATTGAATTTTCATTTTTTTTGTTGGTTCATAAGCAGCCTCATTCATTCGCATAAGTTTCATAAGTTTTACGTGAAATTGCCACAATATCCCCCTTGAAATTTTCCGTCACTCGGCGGAGCTCTTATATATGCCGAGCGATACCTAATTTATTAACCAACTATTCCTATTTTTTTCCCCCAAATTTTACGAGAATCGCTGATTTTTTTCCGTATGTAAGAAATCAACTTTCAAAAAAACCTCTAATCAGGCTGCAATGATGGTATAGTTCTTAGGGGTTCTATACGGGAGAGTTTACCTCTAACTACTCTTACTCTATGCTGCTATCTCTTCTATCTCTGTGTAAAAGTAAAAGAAGAAAGTGAGGTTATGTTTACTTGATGTTTACAGTTTACTGGAACATCTGAAAGGATTCTAAAAAAGGTAGATCATTGTCTGACAATGCAGAATTGGTCTATTTGTCAGAAAACTGGCGCTCTAAGATGTGCTGATAGGTGGAAGGCTGGTACATGACTTACTTTAAGCCAGACTTGACAAACCTTCATACAAATGTACTTCTCCTTCGATGCTTGGACGGACTATCGACGTGCTTTTCCACAACATTGTCGAACATTAATTAATGGAGCCCATTAATTGTTTAAACAACAAGAGTTGTGGAAGAGCATGGTGACATCCTGGATGAACTAGGTAACTGATCAAGCTACAGTCAAGTCAAGCACATCATGAAATCTATTAGCTCAGAGAGAAAACTGGATTGTTTCATAGCCGCAAGAGAGATGCTGTGTTCTTCAGCTGCAAAATATTATTTTGCGTACATTGAAGTAGAGAAATTCCAACCGGAGAGAACTTAGGTATGATTAGACTTTCCACAGGGGGCAGACTTAGCAAGCGATCTGCATAGCTAGGGAACACGGCAGCCTTGTGATTTCGGAGCGGAGATGCCAAAACATAAAATTTAGAGAAAGAGTACTTAACAACTGAAGTAACCACTTTTATTCATCATCTGCCTTCATAAGGGTGCGGTCGTGTAGTAGAGGAAACTAACTGATGACAATCATTGCATCAAAACCATAAGCGCTAGTTAAAAGCAAGCAATGCGGTTACACTTTTTCACGAATCTAATCACATCACCCATACTCCTTAAATTACAAGTCTCCCGATCCACGAGTATTAGGGGAAAAGTCTACGAGAAACTAATTGATCCTGTGATTCAATGCCTTTTAATACATACATTTCTACCAATTTCACTTAATGGATTCTAACCTCTAACTCTTAATTCACGCTCATGCTCATGTTTCGAGAGCGATTATCAGATTATCTCACAACTCGCACAATCTCACAGACACAGACCATCGACAGTGGTAGAAAGTGAGAAACACCTATAAAGAAATCTCATGCTTACTTTTTGGTTTGGCAACATCGTAAAATTCGAGACAGCCTTACATCTCGAAACCTCGACCGATCGATTTGGGCACATTGCCAAAGTTTCGATCTCTCGCTCGACCATGTTGGATTTTTGGAGGTAATGCCGTTGTAGGTAATGTCCTGCCCCCGGCCGGGTACCCGTGTATCGCAAACAATCGATTATGTATCGAAAAAGTGACCCGGCGTCACACAGGAGTCTCGGAATTCGGGACCTGGAAAATACTTAGAAGTGGCGCCAGCTCACCCGCTTACATTACGACTCTATGTACTCTATGATGCAAAGTCACGCACCCCGTTGAAATAGCTCACAAGATGTGATGTCCTTTCCACCACCACCACCATTCCGCCTCTCAGGATCTCGTTCTGCCTATATGTCTAAATGAAGGCAAATACAAACGAACCATTTCTCAAGAGTACGCACGGAAAAAATAGTGTCGGAAGTTACACCCTAAAATTGTGGTACTATCCTCGTTTGGACGTATTTATGCTGAAAGGAACTATGTCACACGCAAACCTATGCACATAGTTCCTTTTAGAATAAATACGTCCATTTGTTGGATGATATGGACATTCTGAATTGATTTTGGTGGTACTGCGACTCAAGTTGGGGTAGTACCGCAACATTTGGATTGGTAACTTGATTTATTGCGGTGCTAACACAATTGATTGGGGTACTACCACAGTTAATTGGAAATGCCCGTATCATGCAATAGTTGGGACTTAACCCGACCTATCCATTTCCGTGCATGAAGTAACACGAAGAAATGCAAGCTCAGACCAACGTCTTTCATCCCATTTATGCTGCTACAGTGGTTTTTACTTACTTCGGGCTCAATGGAGAGATTCACGCGGAGTAAGCCGTGTATAATTGGACCACATTTTGCACCAGAAACTATAATTTCTGGCTCATTTTAGAAACGACGTATGTGTCATTGGTTTCCTAAGCAGAAAAGTATTTTTATCTTTGGGCCAGAAATTATAATTCCTTGTTGCAAAATTGATGAGACAAACTTGAAGGAGATCATGATACACTTTAACATGCTGGATAACATTCTCTACCGTGATATTGAAATGGTGTTAACAATATACAATGAATGGGTAGAAAATTCATTAATTCACGTTTATTTTTATCTTTTGTGAAATCATCAGGTATAAACACCAAATCGTGACGTAAAACATGCGTAACTGATGCATTGATAGTAGCAAGTACCTACAAAAATGTGCAGCCGCCCGTAGTTTTTTAAAGACAAAATTGGGGCTTTTTGCCACTTTACATGAAACATTGTATAATTAGTTTCTTGATTGAAGATGCAACGTTAGTTTCTCTTTCCACCCCTTTCTCACTCGTCTATTCTTTTTCAGGAAGGAAGCCGATGCAACCCTCCACTCCAGCCTCTATCACCTCTGATCAAGAGTAGAAGAGAGAGCGAGGGGTGTCGCAAGTATGAGGCAGTGTTGTTTGTCAGGTGGATAATAGCTGTTTGAAGGAGTTGTTGACACTTGTAAAGTCATTAAAGCTAATAGCGGAAAATAGGAGGGGTGCGTGGAATTTATTTATACGAGTAAAAAATCGCCGGGGCTTCTGTCACCGATCGCAATCCGTCTGATCCGGGATGCTCCGCGCAGAGGATATTCGTCGTATTATCGGAGTGAATCCGGCCGGAAGAGTTGGTGCTTGAGAGCAATCTGTCGTCGTTTTCCCTTTTCGCCTTCCCCTCAATTCAATTGGCGGAGATTAGTGATAGTTGAATCGGAAAAAACGTCCTTAACTCTGTCAACAAAGTAATGTTTTTTCTACACCAGTTAGGTCGTATCGCGTCGTGTCCTTCCCCGCGGTCAACAAAGTAACGACCCCCCGTTTGATTTATCCTTACACTGAAAAAAAATTCTCGGCGTTTTTACCAACGTCCGTTGGTACCTTTACCATCTCACTTTTTTTACCAATTATTGGTAATTTTACCAAGATAGACTGGTAAACTTACCTAAAAACCGGTATTTTTACTGTTTTTTTCAGGTAAGAATACCACTTTTATTGGTAATCAATACCCGGTAACTTTGCCATTTTATCTCGGTTATTCTACCATAGTCGATAAAAAATATTGGCGTTTTTACCAAGGTCCAGTAAAATTACCGAGAAAGTTCAATCATTTTACCGAGATTTCTCGGTAAAATTACCAATTCCATAAATGGTAATTTTACCAAGAAAAAACTGGGATCAAATAGAACCCTGAATTCTTGGTAATTTTACCCTTTTCTTAGTAAATACACCGAGATTTTTTTTTTCAGTGTAAATTGAAAACCTGCAGTATTCTGCCGTGCTAAGGAAAAACGCCGTATGAATATTCGATTGTTAGCAAGTTCGATAATGGGCGAAAGAATGGAAAGAAATGTTTGATAAAACATTTATTTTTGAGAAGACTTATTTACTCTTTTCTTGGAAGCTTTCAGATATTCAATATTATATTGCGAACAATATTCTTTGAAAAATTTGGAGAAAAGTATTACTAAGTTTCTCAGAAAAATTCGGGGTTTGTTTAAGGATATTTGGCAACGTCTGAAGGCTCATACGGCGTTCTTCCGTAGCATGGCAGTATTGCACCTCATCAGAGTGGGTGTGGTACAGTCAGGAGCAATTTAGTATGGTTTCATTCAGTGGAGGGTGTCAAAAGAAAATCGAGGCCTGGGTAAAATTTGTAAAATTTTGAAACAATTCATTTTTTTATATTGACCATTAAATCGTGTTTCCTTTTTGGCTCGCGAGAACCTCTTACCTAAATTTTAGGAGAAAATTTCCTTGATTTTTAAACCTTGAATAATATATTTACCAAAAAAGTACGTAAATTTTACGTAAATAAAATCTATCCTCGCGCAATTACTATTTATTTTTTACATTATTTTAACATGAATGGAATAAAGTGTCTGTGCTAATGTGTCTGTGGCAATATTATTTTTCGAAGTAAAATTCACGTTCTTAAACAGATCTTTTACGAGCCCACTCCGAACTTGCCTTCTGTGGAACCTGGTTGAGTTATTGAGAGTTGAGAGGGTTGTCATCCAGAGATTCAGTAATTGGTTGGCAAAGTTCATCCCTACACCAAATAAGGTATAAAACGGCTATGGGTCAGTCCACGGTGCCAGCGCTCTCAAGGGGATGGTTTGACGGCGAATATCTTTCTCTCGTTAGAATCAGCACGTTCCTTCTCTTCCCAAACTTATCGGCGCGTGTTCAGAATTGCGCTGTGAAAATGTCTCCGACTGTTCCCAGTGTTGGATGCACGATCTGCTTGAATTTAATGTTTGTGCTCGAACTTAGTCCGGTTCATTCCATTTGTGGGGGAGCACTGCCAGTAAGCAATAAAATTTCTTTATCGTCGATTACTCGCACTGGATTTTGATGTCTGTGCTGTCACCTCTTTCGCAAGAAATGGCGATTAACACCAATACGAGACTCATTGTCACAAATTGAGCTTGGACCTGAAGGGCTCATGCTTCGATGACACTAAAAATGAGGGAATAATTGTGGAGGAGCAGAACTTTGCTGCGTTTAAATCAGAGTTGACGGAGTATGCATTCGTATTCATTGAAATTTGCCTGCCTCAGTATGCCCGGCAGTATGCTCATTCATGTAAAGTTGTAAAACTATGCACAATATTTTGCGCTCGCATTGACCGGCGCGGCGGTTCGCCTTCAATCTCCTAACTAGGCAATGTGCGTGGTTTGGGATCAGCAATAGTTTCTTGCAGTAGTTTAATGTTCAAGTTTTTACCGTGGCATAAAGAGATAATATGACTCTTCTCACAGTAATCCACGCTGTTTTGAAAAAGTCACCTTTTTTCAAACGACTCCAGTGATTTAGGTATCAAGACAATTTTCACAGTTCTAGCTCAAGGAATGAAAATTTCATGTGACTAGCCACAGCCATACATCCCACCAGATTGTCATATCCACTCATTCACCCCATACGTCACATAAAAAACTCATCCGCTTACCCAACTGTTTGCACCTCCGCCTATGCGTGCAAAGCCGCGGAGCACGCTTTCTCACCTCTCGCGCAGGTAAGGTAAATGGAGTGCGATGATAGCCGATAACGCGAAAGATCATGAGGATATTTGAGTCCAAACAAAGCGCATCATCACATGCCTACTCGACGGGAGGTTAGACATCAAAGAGCATGAGGAGGGGCTGACAGGGGAAAAGCATATAATTACACGGCAGTTAGGGATGGGCAGTTGTAGCGACACGGAATGAGATTAAAACAGCACGCGTTTCGGGGCGACCACGTGTGCGCCTCCCCGCCCTCGCCCTCGGCCCCGGGGGAGGCCGCGGCGAAACCCGCTAAATGTCGGCTTCCGAGTGGGCGGGATGCTGTCGGGGCTCGGGCTACGAAAAAAATCGGGTAAAAAGTAACTGTTGTGTTTTCTTTCGGGAAATGCGATGCTCTCATTGTGTTTCCAGACGGCGGTCGCGTGTTTGGTTACACACTCGACCCCCCGCCGCGCCGCGCCGCGCCGCGAGCCGCCGAGCGTGTGAAAGTCTACGGCCTCGTCCGATCCTAAAATAACAGTTTATTCTTTTAATGAACTTTAAATGGCTTTTTAATCAAGTTACGCTCTTCGACTTGTTTGCCGACTTGAGATCATCCGCTCGCTTGACAAGCACCATCGATACCAGGGCCAGGGCACATGCTTATTCCGTCTCAGGGTAGAACAACGTATCAGCTTTTGAATCTCGCCAAATTTCATTTGCAAAACAAACTGATTGCGGTGAACGTACGAGTCGTATAGACGCTAAGTTGGAAATGTAGCCAACGTGCGTTGAAATCCAGAAAACTGGAAATCTCAATACAGAGAGAAAAAGCTCATTCGAGCACAATGGAGATGTTGCATGTGTGAGAAATTTGCGATTTGACTATTGATTCTTACACAAAAGTACGCGAGAAACACGTTGGTGCCACTGGTTTTCTCTGAAATCTACTCCCAAGCTCAAAAAAAGCTCTCAAATTGAGGCCAAAATGGAGGGCATATCACACGATATCCTGAGAGTCCACATCTACATCAAGACAAACTCTCCATGCAATAAAGATAGGGAGCAAATACATTAGCAGTGATGCCGTGTTTTCAGTTTTGGAGTCCCCAAATAAAGTGACAGCCGTGTATCAATGTATTTGCTCCCTATCTTTGCATGGAAAGTTTGTCTTGATGTAGATGTGGACTCTCAGGATAGCGTGGGATATCCCCTCCATTTTGGCCTCAACTTGAGAGCTTTTTTTGAGCTTGGAAGTTGATTTCAGAGAAAGCCAGTGGCACCATCGTGTTTCTTGCGAACTTTTACGTAAGAATCAACAGCCAAATCGCAAATTCCTCACATATGCAACATCTCCATTTTCCCTCAAAAGTTGGAAAATCCCTGAGGGAAAATTGTGCTCGAGTGAGCTTTTTCCCTCTGTATTGAGATTTACAGTTTTCTGGGTTTTAACGCATGTTGGATACATTTCCAACTTACTGTTCAAATTTTATTTGATGAGGGGCGGATTTTCAGGTGAGACTACGCATAGTAAAAAATAATTTTAGCTAATCAAAATCGACGTTCCGGGAGATTGCTCTAAAAGTCGAGACGTTAAAATTCTGGACGCAGACAAAAACACCGTGGACGAACATACGTGGACACGAATACGTGGACTTACTGTACTATCCTGGTAATTATGCAAATATAAACTGATCACGTGAACACGGTGAACAAGTTATATCTTTACTCCCAATAAATTATAAATTCAAGTAAGAAAATTACCTATGTATTTTAATTTTTTGCGTGCTCTCGGTATTTTTTTTTTTTTTTTTTTTTTTTTTTTTTTTTTTTTGCGAAGAATATACGTTGCACAATCCCAGCAACATTGGGATGCTCTTGATTCCTTTTTGTAAAATGGAATCCAAACGAGTTCCTATTCGACGTTTTTATTTTTACCGTGCATTTTTTTAAAAGAGTGTTCCAAAGTCACTTGAAAATCATCAGAGAGGGATGTATATACAGGGAAAATATTGTTTAAACATGAATTAAGTTCGTCATTATAGGAAACAATTAAGAAGAAGAACCAAATGTTAAAAAGACATTTTATAATAAATATTGGTTGATTTCGGAAAACGCCCCGCAGGGGCGGAAAATTCACCCCGGCTCCATGAACCGAACTCTGGACTTCAATAAGTCCATTTTTCCCTTTCTTGGAAAATGGCTCTACTCGATGCATTATCGGGAGAAATAAGAGTGAACTGAAGAACAGAAAGAAAAATGAAAGGAGTTAGGAAAACACAAAAGCGTATCACACAGTGCGAAGAGAAGAAAATGAGAGACGCAAAAAAACGCGAGAAGGATCGATGAGACACATCAAGAATCAGAAGCAAAAGAGAGTGTGGGAGAAAAGCTTCGGCGTTCAAAGAGGCAGCGTATCATCGTATTGTCAGACTCTCGCTTAACTGAGAAAAGCAGACTCTTTATATACCTGGAATTGAGGAGCTGAGCTTGGAGA
Source organism: Bemisia tabaci (assembly GCF_918797505.1). NCBI lineage: Eukaryota > Metazoa > Arthropoda > Insecta > Hemiptera > Aleyrodidae > Bemisia > Bemisia tabaci. Next base: position 22,120,364 of record NC_092797.1, read on the forward strand.
AACAGCGCAGATTTTCAGTGCTGAACTTCTTCGAGACTTCCGCTTGAAGGCAGCGGCGCCGTTAAAAGTTAGGCTTCTAATACGGTTGAAGCGAGTATCGAGGACGCCATATTTTATTAAAGGACAAAATAATACTGATAGTTAGTTTAATTAGCGAACAAAAGAGGGTCTCGGGTTAAAACGGTGCCGGGGTTGAACGGCGAGCGCATAAAACGGAGTGAACCGCAGGTTAAATGGTATGTAGTAAGTTTTAAGGACTTCTCAGGACACCTGTGCTTCCACTTAGCTTCTAACTTGGTTTCCCTCCCCGGTAATAACATTCACGGCGAAAAGAACCGAATAGCTGACTTGAAGAAGGACCCAAGTGCTAGGATATCTCAATTGCGTTTAAGTTCTTTTACAAAATAAGATGCTCAGCCATATAGCCCGTGTCTCGCCGTCGTTAGCCCCCCCCCCCCCCAACCCCGCCCTATTCAGGGTCTTCACTTTGATGAGCGGCTTTTACACAGATTAAAAGGGCCTCTTCCACGGCTCCGCCTGAAAATTGGCATTTATTCCCCATATTTGTGCGCTTACAATGAAACGCATTCTCGAATTTGGGTCGCGCGCTCTGCTCAGGCGTTCCTTTTAAAAATTGTGCACAACCGAATCGGTCTTTGAAGTAGCACGTAAGATTGTTGGAAATAAATTTGGAACTTATCGATATCTTTTGAACTTGATCGTCTCAGGGCCTTTTGCATACCGTTCCAACAAGTTTTACCCGAGAAAAAGGCTTACAATTAGAGAATATGGGTCATTTACGTTAGGCATAAAGTTGTGTTTTAATGAAGAGAATAGTAAAATCTCATGAATTAGTAGAGTAGAAAATATATCGCATTAGCTTGGTATTGTTCCATAGAGTTAGCCAGTTACTACGCGAGGTGTAATCAGATAATGGCAAAAAATCCGAATACATCTCATTTAGCCACATCTCGTGGCGCCACGCAACAAAAATTGTTGCCTTTAGCCACAGCTTATAGATGCTGTGTGGCTAAATGTAACAATTAAAAATGAGTGTGGCTAAATGCAACAAATTTATTTTATTTTTAATTGAATTTTTAGAATGTGTCAGTTATTTATATTTTTCCTGACAGACTGAGTATGATCATGCGCATAATAGAACGACACTTTACGAAGAACTAAAACGAGCTTCTAATCTAACCTAACCTAACACTAATGTTGCCAATGTAAAAGTCGCCAACATCATCCTATAGTCGCTAACGTCATCCTAAAGTCGCTGACGTCATCACAAAGTCCGTGGCTAACTGCAACAAATTTTGTTGCGTGGCACGTGAGCCGTTTTCCTGAGTGAAAAAAAAAATGGTTTACAATAAATTTGTTTGATAGAAAAATTCGTCTCACCTATCTTCAACTGTGTAGCTTACGTGGCTCTTAAACCACCACTACAAATGAGACAATTGTAACCAACAAAATAAGGAAATAGAGTAAGAGGAAGACTGCGCGTTGATAACGGCGCAGAGATACAACTATTCGTGCTTGATGGATGCCCGTGCTGCATCTGCAAAATTGAAGGCGCGATGGCGCGAGGCGTGAGCTCGCAATGTTCCGCTCCATGCTGCCAATTAGGTGTCGCTCAGCTTCGGGAGAAAAATTTAAAAACGAGGCCCGAATACGTCTTTTCTATCTTTTTACACTCGATTTTGTTTCTTTTCTTTTTTCCATTTGATGTCCGATTCTTTATTGCGGTGTATTTGTAGCCTTATATCCAAAGCTCGTATGTGCAGGCTCCATACAACCCGCGGGCCACGTTTTTTTTAGAAAACCTTGGGTCAGTTTAACCCTGTTTAGATATGTAAGGGCAAAAGTACCTGTCAAAACGCAGACAGTCAAGCCTGCTGTCTGTGTACTATATAGACTTGAGACACATTTTCACGGCCAATGATAGTCTGTTATGTGAAAGAGGAATAACCTTCTCTTACCAGTGTTGAGGACGTGCGTATTTGAAGGCACTGTTCACTCGAGAACCTCTCGGAAGATGACTTTGTCCTTTGTAATCAGTGTTCGAAACTCACCTTTGAGTTTTAGGAGCCATGTGGCGCATCAAGCCTGATTTTTAGGCGCCATTGAAGATTTTTAGGGGCCAAATTGACTTTTTGCCTTTATATTACGGCAATTACGGCATATTTAGTGAAAAATTAGACGCAAGATGTTTTCGTAACAGAACTAGTAAGTATTGCTGTAAAACTCGGGGAAGACAAAAGCACTAAGGATAAAATCAAGAGGAATAGAAAAAGCTTTCACTTGTAGTGCTGAAATTTTCCAATAATCACCTAATATGAAAATTCAGATTTTTAAGGAGCATTTTGTAAGGGCCACGTTGGAGCGCAGAGCCTTCATTTTTTTAGGCGCCATGGCCAATTTTTTAGGCGCATTTGGCGCGTTCGCGCCTGTGAGTTCGAACACTGTTTGTAATACTTTTGAAGATGCCAGTTTCTTTTTAATCGACTCAATGTTGTGCCAATTTAATCGTGGGCTAGGAGTTTTTTTATGAGATCCAGTCTGTAATCACAGATCCAGACTGAGAATATCCAAAATAATCAGGTAGTATTTCGGAGTGGATTAATAAACCAATTATGGTTTGTATCAGTGCAGCGCTCAATTGAAATCAGGAGTAATGCGTAAGAGGAAAACGAGAGAAGAATAACCCTTCGGAAAGTATAGGGCTGGAGGAAAAGACTTTAATTACGGTACGGGCCGGGTCGAGTACAAGCAGTTGGCAAACATCCAGGGAAGAGAAATTTCGGTAGCGTCATCACTCTACGATATCATTATAGCGATGCGAGGAATGTTTAAGTTCTCTACCCACAAAAACATATTCTTTTTTCCAAAGACTTTTTGAATGAGAGTAGCCACAGAATTCTTGGCTCGATCTCCTTGTGACCAAGTTTACCACAAATTAAAAACTCAATTTGGCTTTCAGCATCATTTATTTTAGCACGACGAATAAATAACGTGCTTGTTAGCAGATTAGAATTGTATAGCTTCTTCACAAAACCACGTTTACTGAACTTGAAACTTCGAGCCGTTACAACCTCTACCTCAGGTAAGTTTGAAAATTGTATAGGCATGTATACATTTGCTGTGACAGCAAAGAGAGCAGTAAATGCAAAAATGAATCTGAAGCATCTGACTCATCTGACCGGAACATTTTATTAAAAGACGACTCCGTTCTTTCTCAAATTGCCACTAATCATACGAACGACTCTGAGATATTGTTTGGATGATTAAAATTCGACTGATTCTATTTTAATTACAGTCACGGCAATGTTAGCGCCTGCAAGACTACGTGAATACTTCACGTATTGCGCGTACTCCACGGTGCGCATTGTTAGTGCCTGCAAGACTGCAAGGATACCTCACGCACTGCACGTACGCCACTGCGCTGCCGAGATAGTGAGGAGAGCAATAAGTGCAAAAACAAAGTGCTGAGAAAACGGGCTCAGAAACGTATAACCGGAAAATTTCGTTGAAAGAACCCTCCTTTTTTTGTCAAATTGCCTCTTATCATCTGCAAGACTCCTTAAAATCGTTTGAATGATTAAAAATCGACCGACTTTATTTCAATTACATAAAATGGGTATTTTTCATTTCCATATTAGGCTAGTGTTAGGCAAGACAGCCGTAAGTGCTTCTGCATGCTTTCGTGATTGCGTTATGGACACGCAACAAACACATTTTCAGGTTAGAAACTGACAGAAGAGGGCAGCACTTCACTTGAAAGCACTATTTTTATTGGCGCTCTGGAGAAATAATGTCTCTTACTGGTGTCTTGCCGGAAACTGCGTCATTTTTTGCGCACTCATACGGCTTTCTCATTAAGGCCTAAATACACACGACGCTTAATCGCCGCGATTGAAAGACGAAAGCCAATGGAGAGCCTGGATTTCGATATATCGACGTCAATGGATCGAAATCCAGGCTCTCCATTAGCTTCCGTCTTTCAACTGTGGCGATTAATCGGCGTGATTTTACGCCTTCAGTCTCATTTTTATACAATTAAGATGAATTTTGCCGTTTCAGCTATTTCAGTAACTTCATCTAAAAAGAGATTAGACGAATTTTAATGGAAAATCCATTTCAAAAATTTGACACATGCTACTCTCCTCGTTATCACGGCAGACATCCTGTTACACGGAGAAAAAAACTTCGTATGTGGGGCCCGAAGTTTAGGTCATATGGATCTCTGAAGTTTTCGGACTGAGCATCTGAACACTTTAGGTCTAGTTGTCGAGGTTTGGATCACACATCTGAAACTTCAGTTCTTACATCTGAAGTACTTCGGTTTTCACATCCGAAAAACTTCGGTTCTCACATCTGAAGTACTTCAGATGTGAGAACTGAAGTTTCAGATGTGTGATCCGAACCTCGACAGCTAGACCTAAAGTGTTCAGATGCTCAATTCGAAAACCACAGAGATCCATATGACCTAAACTTCGGGTCTCACGCACGAGGTTTTTTTCTCCGTGTAGTAACTGTACTCGGGCCTCGTTTTTGGGCATTTTCGCTTTTCTCAAATTTGAAATTTTTGCTCCTCCGGAGTCACCTACCGCGGTCACAAATGGAGATATTCTATTTGAGGGCATCAAAGTGAACTTGGAATGTTAAGTTTTGCAGCTACATCCGAAATCCGGTTTATGATGAGGCAGGTACGCAGGGAGGGAGGGAGATGGGGTCACCGCGGCCGGCAAAGGCAAAAGAGGAGAAGGATGCTTGAAAATTGAAGTCGGTAAACAGTATAATTTGATTTGTTTTAGGACCGAAGAGGCTGCGTAACGCCGGCCACGCGACGCGGAAAGGCGTACGTGATTAGCGGGAATCCTCGCGGGACACGGGCGCGGATGCCGACTCCCAAACCACGTTGCCATATTTATCCAAATCCGTATTTATTCAGAGGGGAAATCATTGTTTTTCACGCGCCGTCGGGCAACTGTAATCCCAAGCTGCGGGGTATCCCTGCGCCCTTTGGGCCGTGCCACGATGTTGCGTGGCGGTCGTCCCGAAGTTATTGGTCCCTCTGAACCCTGGCTCCCGAGTTCCGTGCCGCACAGGGACATGCCGGTCGCAACAACGCGATGCTGGGATCGGAATGGATGGGAAATGCTAGAGGTAGCGGTGCAATAATATAGACAGTAATGTCTAGGTTGCGCCCACGTGCGTGACTATGATAAACAATTGAAACAAGATGTGATGATAGCCAGGAGCACATGACGCAAAAAAGAAAGAAAGAAAACGACAACTGAGGAAAATATGAATAATGATGGCTAAATTCGAATAATTCATATCTTTATTGCAAAGTTTATGAATATGGAAGTATACGTGCTAAAAGGAACAATGTTACTCGCAATGCCTATGCACATAGTTCCTTTCAGCATAAATACGTCCATATGTGATAATAATTTATTACTTCGAGAGATCTTCTTTTTCAAACGCCTAGGTCATTGCCTGTTTGTCAGGCCATCTAACACCGAGCATATTAAAACATAAATATTGGGAGATCTTCACCCAAAATCTCTCTCCTTATGATTTTTTGTGAATATTTTTGAGCGAATGAGGTTAATTCGAAGGCTATATAAAACTGTGATTGATTTTTTTTAAAAATTTTACAACGTTAACGGAGATCTGCAACGCTGTCATGTAGGTACAAATTTTCTGACTTTAGTTGTTAATATTTTGTTAAATATGCCGGGGCCTTTCAAGAGTGAGTCCCACGCATGGCAGTACGAGCCAGAAGAAATTAAAATAAAATAAAAAATAAAAAACCACGATCAGTTAATTTCACGGTTCCTTGCGGCAATCAAATTGATTAAAGGATATTTGATCGAAGGCGTCTCGATACAACTATTAAAGCTTTAATGAACTCGTATTGCCTACTCTATCGATTGAAGGCGGATCAGACTGTGATCGCCACACGGTTTAATTCACGGTCACACGTCAGCTCTCATGAGTTTAATGTTCGATCAGACGATTAGTGTTACTGATTGACTAAGTTGGCCGAAGGAGACTATGATATCGATCAGTAGCGTGGCGTGCTTTGCGATATATCGATTAGTCAGTCGTTTAAATCTATGGAAAAGTATCGATAAACAAGGTGTTTGCAGCCAACACCTTAATAATTGATTCTTTACCATAGGTTTAAATGGCATATCAATCGATACATCGCTATTCACGCCACGCCACCGATATCGATGGCTTAAGTGCAAGACCGCTTATCTCCATTTGCGACGTTGTCGACTTCCAGTCACAGGGCTGGTTTTTGGGGGTGGCCACATGGGCCGCGGCTCATGGCGGCAAATTTTGCAATTTTTTAAATGTAGGTATAAAAAAAATGGATTCAGCGAAAAAATACAAACAAGAAAAGGGGACAAAATCTCTCATTTCCAGAGAGAATAGTAAATTCTAATTTCGTCGTCTTTCGGTGATACAAGAGATAGAACCTTTAATAAGTCGAGTCTGGAACGGCGCGGCGCACAGAGCAATGATGACAAGGAATTGAGATGAAAAGGAGAAGCCCTCGGCGCAGCGGTCGGCATTTAACACACATTAGCGCCTACAAAACTGCAGGAATACTTCACGCATCGCGTCAAACGTAGTGCAGTGAGCAGCGGTCGACGTGAAGCGCATAGCGCCTACAAGACTGCGTGAATACTTCACGCATTGCGTCAAACACAGCGCGGTGAGCAGCGGTCGACGAGAAACGCATATCGCCTACAAGACTGCATAAATACTTCACGCATTGCGTCAATAACAGTGCGGTCAGCGCGGCGCGGTGGCAGAAGTTAAAATTATTAAACCACATTTATGTTTGTTCTGTCATAATTTTTTTCGTTCATTTCTTATAAATATAGAAGGCCTTGTCCACACAGAGATAGGTTCACGGAACTTAACTTGCGCGCAAAGTTCCGTGAAATTTTGCTAGGAGTGGTGACAGGGCTTTCGCAAAAAAATGTTTCCAACACGAGTAAACGCGTCTTATGTACCCTTCCCCCTACAGCTTTTCACTTGATGGTATCTATTGACGTTTCAAAATGAAAGAGAAGGGGGCGGCAAAATACAGGCGGCCCATGGGCGGCAAGTAGGTAAGTCCGGCCCTGTCCAGTCATACTCGATTTTACGTTGCATGCAACTCCCCCATCGCATTTCGCACAATGTTTTGAAGAAGTGGATACAAACATCATCGCAAATTTCCACGGTCTGAAAAATTTCATCAAGGTTTTAATACCTCACGCTCTAATAAAAGATCTTTCAATTTATTGATTTCTGCTAAATCTGGCAAAAAAGGCGGGCAAGCACCGACGGCTGTGAGACATCTCGGGCAATGTTTTATACCTCCCCGGGACAAGGGTGCGAGGGAAGTTTTTGCCTTCCTCGACTACTGATAGGCGAAATCCTCGTAATTGTCAGGTAATCAATTTCAATTTTCTGTCAGTCCTTCCTCTCTCCCATCTTCGGTCTCAGGCGCACAGAACAGGCACTGTTCTTCGCTTGGAAAAAACATCACCCCTTTGACGCCTTTCTCCAAATCTACAACTCTATTTGAATACAGGAATGTTGCTTTTACCTTTTTAAGTTACTTTTGCGAACATTTTCGAGATTTTTATATTTTTATGTTTTTTTTTCAGGGGTGGGGGAAGATATTAACAAATATTTCCGTTGTCCGTCAACCTAATCATTGATTTGAAATTCTGAACTGTTGCACGGGATCGACGAAACTTTACGCAAGCATATCATAGAATCATTTTACAGAATGAATGTGTAGCACAGTAGAAAATCTGATGCACAAATGCGACAATCAGTGTATGTACAGTGCACGTTGTACGTTGTAATAACATCCATTAACTGCAATCAGTTATATGTGTGGTCTACCTCCGTTTTTGAAGGCGAATCGAAGTAGCGAGGAATGATATTCGCATACGTAAGTACTTCCGCCGAATACGATCAGTGGTCTTCACAAGTGAATGGTATTTTCTTGCCTGGATCAACTGATTGTGGGTCTTTTGAGCTTACCTCGCGCATACTCCCCGGAGTTTTAGATCGGGAGGTTGTTCAGCAGATGGTTATGAATTTTCTTAGGCTTGTCCTTTACACGTTGCTCAATTTTCAGCTTGCTTCGTCAATTTTTAGCATCATATTACAGAATAATAAATCCAGCTATCTTCGCTTATACAGTCTTCATTTGAGGTATAATGGGTGTGATCATTCAACACGAATACCCGGGATCTTTGATTGTGAGTTGCGGTAACTAGAGGAAAAATATTTTCAAGATCCTTCTCTGAATGTCCATCTCATGTTAACGAGTGAAAAGGTTACATATCGACGGTGAAAGTCGGCAATCACATAACTCGTTTGCGGTGTCTGAAAATCTCCGCCTCTACGTCATTTTTTTAAAGGAGAGCAAATTGACATTATTTCTTGAAGTTTTTGCAGAATTTTCTTCGCATTGAGAAGAAAAATCATGACAGTTTTAAAGAATTGCCGTTGAGTAGTTTTCCATTTAAAAAATAAAGTATGACAGGAAGTCTGCGACGTCGCAAACCGAGTTATGTGATTGCCGACTTGCACCGTCGATATGTATAAGTGAAAATTCCTTCTCACTGATGACAGCAATCATTTTCTTTCAATGGCATACTCCTGAAAGTCGTGTTCCCGAGTTGCGTTTGCTCTGGTTACTTAGCCATTCATGCCCGTAGAATTGAATTTTGTTTGCGAAATGCATTCCCCAAAGCATCACTCATCAGTCGGAACAATTGAAAATTATGGTGATCCCTGAATGTGTGAGTTTATTCTGCATTCGTGGGAAGCCTTTGTTCCGAAATTGGAAGCCTTTGTTCTTGGAAAATATTTTTTTTAGGTTTGAAGGAAATTATGTAAAAAATTTCAAAAAATAAAGTTGCGTCGTTTCTCTTCCAGAAAAAAAATCAGGATCAAAAATTGGCACCACTAGAACTGACCCATGTTTTTTAAGTTTTTCCATCGATTTCTAATTTGTCCTCAGTAAAAAGACAGGTGAATCGTGGAAACCACATGGGATGACTAAAAATGGACTAGTCAGCACCGTGCTGCGCCGCGCCGGGCCGGCCAGAGTCGGAAGTTGAGAACGCGGAAGAGGAGGACAGGAAAAGGACAAAGATAGGAGTGAAAATATCGCGACACCTCCATCAGAATATCGATCATAAAGGAAAGCACTCTGCTTGATTAGAGCATAATCGCCCTTTTGATCCGCCTAGACTGGGAGCCCGCGCCCGCGACACAGACGCAGGACGCAGGGCGGGGCGCTGAAGCTAGCGGACCCGGACTAGACGCACGCTATGACTAAGCGTGTGTTCAACATTCAGTGGCGTGACGTGCTTCGCGATATATCGATTAATCTGCCATTTAAACCAGTGGAAAAGGATCGATAAACAGGGTGTTCGCAACGAACACCTTGATAATCGATTCTTTACCACAGCTTCAAATGGGGCACTATCGATAATCGATCATTCACAAAGTGCTCGAGCTCCACGCTCCTTTCAGCCGTTTACGCCGAGCGCCTGTTTTTTCGTCCGTATCGCCCTCCCTCCAGTTCTGCCGAGCCGAGGAAAAACGCCGTATAAACATTCGAGAGTTGCCAAATTTCCCCGGCTAAAGCATGTATTTTTGACGAAATTTATGCATATTTTTCCTTTACATTTTTAGATATCTTAGATTCAACTGTGAAGAAAATAGTCTGAAAAATTGGAAGAAAAATATTTTCTATTTACCCAATGAATTTGTAATATACCAGAAGAACTTTGGCAACACCTGAAGGTTCATATGGCGTTTCTCCTTAGCATAGCAGAATTCCTCGTTTCTTTTCCTACCATTTTGCCCCTGCAAGTTGCCGCGCACTCTTCCTCTTAAGATGGACTTTTTTGGTCACTCAAATCTAACTCTGTCGCTTTCTATTCTATTGTCCGATTTTGATTTTTCTCGAGCGTGACTGCAATAGAGTAGAGCACCTTTCCCAAGTGAGTCTGGACATCGGGTCTAATGGAGACATTTAGGATCTAGGCGAATTGAAAGCGGCTCTGGATGAGAGGGGGTTGTTGCCAACCTTTCGCAGAAGTGGCGAGGTGTGAATGATCGATTATAGCTATTTCTCCATTTGAAGCTATGGTCAAGAATCGGTAATTGAGGTGTTTGTTGCAAACACCCCTTTATCGATCTTTTTCCATAGTTAAGTTTAAATACAGATAAATCGATAAGTCGCAAAGCACGCCACGCCACTGTTTGCCAGTTATCACCTGCTGCACTTGCTGTCAACCTTGCCAGAGTAATGATATGAGTTGCAAGAGAATTTCCGAGTAAAATGTACAAAATTGGATTAAAACCTGAGTAAATACGCTTAACTATATAGTTCAAGAAGAGTACTCGGTGATACAAGCAATTTTCGTCGTCTTGAATCATCTGCATGCGACTCCGGTCATGTTTTGGACCCTCAAAGCTCCATGATATCTAAGATGGTTGAGCCAATCAGAAATGGATCCTCCAGTGTCCACACTCTCACTTAGAAGGTTCACAAAAGATGAGGTATAGTATGTATAGCACGGTGCTACATTCTAACTTTCGAAACTTATCTGAATGTCAGTATCAAAATATTTTCTGCGGGGAGAATCGATTAAAAGTTACGGGACCTTTCGCTGCAATGGTCATTAAAAACACAAAGCTCGCAACGAAGTCACTTGGACATCTTTCTGGACGACTTTCTTTGGACATCGCACCGTAAACAAAAATGCGTGACACAATTATTTCAGCCCTGTACCGCTCAAATTGTATCCTTCGGGTTTGAGGCGAACTTGATTTCGCACTTCAGCTTTCAGTCAATCAGACATGACCGCGAGAGCGGTGCTAAATTCTAACTTTTGCAACCTATCTCTTTGTCATCATTAAAATCTTTTCCTGCGGGGAGAATGCATTAACATTTACGGGACCTTTAACTGCAATGGCCATAAAAACACGAAGATTGCAACGAAAGGTACTCGTCATTCGCGCATCACGCACAACAAAAATGCGTGATACAACTATCCTAACTTCCGAGCCGCTCAAATTGTATCCATCGTATTGAAGGCGAACTTGATTTCTCACTCCAGTTTTCAGTTATTCTGATATGAGTGAGAGTGGTGTTCTCTCTCAGAAGCTATTCTCAAGAACTTCAGCTCCTCAACGATCCGAAAGGGGTTGTAAAGGTGGAAGTGCCCAGGGTGCGGCTTTCACGGGAGCTGAGCCGCCAAATGTTTTTCTGTCACGGATAATCGTGTTGGGGCGTCGCGGAGTTATGGTTTTACTCGATCGCTCTTCGACAACAACGCGCTGGGGTGACAAGCCCACTAGGAAGTTAAAGCGAGGAATTAAATTGAATTAAATTGAACTAAATGATATTTATAACAGTGTTATTTAGATGTCTGCGCGCAGCATTCTCGCGAGCGGACGGCTTGAGTGCCGAGCTCGTTATCTGAAAGACCTCCCGCTGAAAGTTTTAATACCCTCCTCAATTCGCTGGTGGTGGTAGCGGCTCCCGGTCCCTCCCTCCCTCCCTTACTCCCTCCCCCAGCCCTCTTTTGCTCCAGATCACCTCACTCCGTAACCCTAATTCCACTGTTCCAGTCAACCCACTCTTAATCAACCCGAACGATCTTGCGTCTTTGATTGTCCTCCTTTGAACATCTGTCAGAAATGTGCACCAGCTTTCTTTCGCACAGGTTCTTCATCGCGGGGAAAATCTATCACTCCTTTCTGCTTTCATTATTAAAAAAAAAAAAAAAAAAATGAAGGGATCTTGCAGACACTGATACTATCTACAATTGGACGTATTTATGCTGACAGGAACTATGTGCATACGGTTTAAATGGGACATAGTTCCTTTTAGCATAAATACGTCCAACTTTCCATCTAGTTACCACCTCCTCTTTGAAAATTTTGCATAGATGGCGTTAATCTATGGTTTTGCAGGGGTTGTTTTTCTTCAGGCTTTACTAGGTAAACTGGTCTTTGAGATGGAGGGTGGGTCGTTGGGTGAGGGGAGGGGGGAGAATCGTAAAGGCTTTAAGGTTTCTTAAACCCAAAATACAAGAGGGAACTGTAGGTGGTACAGAATTCTGACTACTGAATGTAGGATTATTGAATCTATGTTTCAATGAAGCATTTAGCATTAAAACGTAGACATATATCACAGACGTGGGCAGACCAATCGACTGAAGGGTATAGTTTCCCGGTTGATTTACCACAAAAAACTCATTTTTTGACCTCAGAACTTTTTGTTGAAAGTTCAAAAAATGTTGCTGAAAGACAACACTTTTTGCCTGAAATCAGCTAAAACCGGATTTTCGCTGGATTTGCGTAGGTGCCGGGAATTCACATGGCAATGATAGTTTTATTAATTTTTTTGGCACTGAATTTTCCTTCCAAATTGTTTTTCCAACCTTATCGGATTATCGAACTTGATTGCGTGAATAAGACCCAATAAAAACAGATATTCATGTGGATGGTGTTGAACATTGCGCAAAATCAGGTATTGTAAAATTAATACGCAAATTAACAAGCCTCCAACCTCAATGCACTCTAGGCCAGAATTTCATCGGTTCACTCACGAATGGATGAAACAACTCAACGAGGGTCGAAAAATCTCAGAGTTGAATGAGGTAACCCAATCGGAAATTTGACCTTAGTACAAGCTTAGTATGACATTTTTTCGCATTTGAATAGAGTTGCCAAGCTTATCTTGCTAATGTTCCCACAATGTTAGCAGGACATTTATTTTACCTCTGGGACAAGCTTGAGCCCAAAGATTGTGCTAAGGTTAGGTTTGTAAGACTGCTCCAAGCCTATCCTGACAATATTGCCACAATATTGGTGGGACATTATTTTACTTCCGAGACAAACTTGGATATTCAATATTGTGACAACGTTATGTTAACAATATTGCTCCAAGCTTGTTCAGCGGTTTGTGATCATGATGTTGCCATAGACTTGATGTTATAATATTGCCATAATATTGGAAGAATATTTATTTTACCTCTGAGACAAGCTTGGATTTCCAACCTTCCCTCTGAGGTAAGGTAGGCGATAGAACGCCGTATTACCTGCCGTCCTCGCGGAAGAAGTTCCTTAGCGTCGCAATGCCTATAAAGTGAGCATACGGAACATTGAAGTGCCAAGGATCCTTCCTAAAAGTCAGCTAATTTCTTGGCTGCTTGCACTGGCTGAAGTATTTAACTTGAATCCTACTTGTAACGGGCACTGCCCAGGCGAAACGAGAACCAGCCCCATTGACGGGGCGGCCGCGCGCGGACCGTTGCCAAAAAGCTCCATTTGAGCCCTTGGCCTAAAAATATCGGTAAGATGGGTTAGACGCCTATGGATCATGTGCCTATTACGTTAAAAAGCGAAAGGTCGCAGTTTTTGCCCTTTAATTTGCCCTTAAAGGGACCGCAACGGCAGATCCGCGGCGAGCGCGCCCTGGTGGCGGAAACAGCAAACGCGGTCGAATTGTGCTCGCCGCGCACAATATTGTGTTAATCTTATGACAATATTAGAAACAGAAGCTTAAAATGTTTATTTTCTTAATCTTAAGACAATGTTAAAGTGCGAATATTACCACAATGTTGTAAAAATAATGTTAACATAATATCAATTCAGCAGTTTTAGATATCCAATATTGTGTCAATATTATGACAATATTACGAACAGAAGCCTGTTATGTTTGTTGTTCTAACGTTAATTGAATGTTAACATAATAACAATACCGCAGTATCACAGAGATAACATCGTCTCGATATTATTTTAGCAATTTTGTTTTCCTAATATTGTGTCAATATTGTGTCAATATTATAAGCAAAAGCCTATGTTCAGTATTTTTTTTAATAATGCGCCAATGTTAAAACTAACATATTACTGCAATATTGAAAACACAACTCTACGACAGTATTAGTTTACCAATATTGTATAACCAATATTGTGACAACATTGTGACAATCTTGGAATCACCGAGCACCACCTGACCTTGGATTTCTAATGTTGCTAATATTGGTGCAATATTAAAATACTAAGGTTATATATCCAGTATTGATGGTATATTGTACCAAGTTTCTCAGGCCAACCTTACTGTTGAAATATGCTCACAATCTCGCTAAGGTTGCCACAATATTATTCTGATCTGCCCAAGGTCAAATTTCCGATTGGGAAGTCAAGAGGACTGACATGCCCGTCAATATTCCGAGATCGCAGTTAATTTGGCAGGAATGTTTGCGTTGGGAGCTCCAGGGGGAGCAGAAAGAGGGAGGGAGTATAATAAGAGCAGGAGCCGGGCTGCGTCTCGCCTCAAGAGTCGGGCGAGGTGAAAACAGACTTTACATTGAACTATAAACTCCATAAATAATATAATTACATCGCTGGTGATAGCCTAAAAAAATAATATAAAAAACCGAGAGGGAGCGCCAGTTAGGGGAGGTTGGTGTTTATTGATTCGATAAACAGATCGCCGTCCTGCGGGGGATGCGATGCGGATGCACCCCTACCACGCATTCATTGTCAACCGTGTAATCAACGTATTAGTCCATTTTTTCCCTCGGCGCCCTCGCCTCTCCCTCGTCCTCAGTGGTGTTGTGTCCTGTGCGATGTATCGATTGATCTGCTATTTAAACCTATGGAAAAGGATCGATAATCAGGGTGTTCGCAACGGACACTCTAATAATCGATTATTTATCATAGCTTCAAATGGGAAAATATCGGTAATCGATCATTCACATCTCGCCACTGCTCATCCTCCTTTTTACCCGTGCATCGGCGCGTCAATCTCTCGCTTTCCTGGTCTTTTCGTTATTGTTAATATTTTTCCGCCTCCTTTTTTTTTTTTACATTTTAATAAACTATTCTACGTTGCCCGGGAAAAATCGTATGAACATTCGGCAGTCGTCAAATTTTTCTTGATTAAATAGTTATTTTTGGTGAAAACCAGGGATAAAATTTTTCATGAGCAGGAAAGGTGCGAGTAAAAAAGCAGAGCCAGCGATAAGGTCATCAGGTTAGAGAAGTTTGCTACGATTTACTGCAAAACAAGATTATACACAACGCAGAATATGTACCGTCGCAAAGATACCTATTGTTGCACATAGGATATTCTCCAGTCTACCTTGGAAATTGAAGGCGAATAAGCAACGTGTGTAAAGCTCATACACTTCCCTGTGAAATTAGCTTTTTCTGGATTTTCAGTCGACACTGACTTTTTTGGAGTGTGGAACGCAATACTTAAACACATTCTTAACACGGATTGCATTTTGCGATAAGAAATACCATTTCAGGCTGAGCCGTGAAAGCATTAGACACCTATCTGCCCAGGTAAACTGGAAGCACGTCCGTTTTTCCTAAAATGAGCCGGAAATAGTATAGTCTCTTATTATAAAATGTCCCCAATAAAAGTGAGTCAGCCTGACGTCAGGCTATGTTTTATAAACTACCCTGAGCCTGACTGATTCAGGCTGACATCAGTCTGACATAGGTCTGAATCAGTCTGACTCAGGGTAGTTTATGAAACATAGCCTGACTTCAGGCTGATTCACTTTTACTAGGGGTACTGCTTTCATGAATATTTAAATATGAGCAATAAAATGAAGTGTACATCTACTGTACTCATCATGTGTGTTCTATATCGTAATGTCATTTTGAGACTCCATGGTTAAAACTTCTCTATTGCCTGCAAGTCAAAGACGATGACAAAATTCCTTCTGCTCCTCTGAAAAGTGAATCAATCAGACAATTGGACTTCATTTTGCAATTCCAAACTATAATTTTTAGCTCATCCGTAAAAATTCTTATGTTCATAGGGAAACTAATGGTACATACGAACATACGTTGCTTCTAAACTGAACTAGAAATTGTAGTTCCGAATTGAAATAATTTTTGGCTTATCCGTAAAAATTCTTACGTTCACTGGGAAACTAATGGTATATACGTTGCTTCTAAACTGAACCAGAAATTGTAGTTCCGAATTGAAACAATTGTTGGCTCGTCCGGAAAAATTCATATGTTCATAGGGAAACTAATGGTACATACGTTGCTTCTAAACTGAACCAGAAATTGTATTGTAGTTCCGAATCGAATTGAAAAATGTAGTCCAATCTGGATTCGTTTCCCGACGAAGTACTCGTATATAGCCTCCTCAAGTCTCACCAGCCAACACAGCACCAGTGTTCTCGAGAGTCTACGAGATGGCGCCGTAATGAAAACCACGAATGATTGAAAGCTATCGATGATAACCGCGACGGGATTACGTCATGAAGATTTTCCGGGCGTTAAGGTTGCGGACGTCAGTAATCCTTCGACGCTCCCTCGCACTGATGGCAAAATCCTGGGAGGACAATATCTTGATGCTTACGTAAGCACGCTTATGTGTTTAGGTGAAACGCGTAATGCGGTGCTCCTCAATGCGTGGGTCACACGTGGTTTATGGCATCAGCCGTGGCTCATGGTCTATGACCGTGAAATAAGACAAAACGTTTACAAAGTGATCTGCGTCAAGGTTGGCCTGTTCGGTCAGGTATTATTGTTGTGAACGTGTTGGGGAAGAAAAATTTCCCATCAAGCAGACTTTCATCTTTTGGCAAGCTGTATACACGTTGAAAATCGTGATTTTTCTCTTAAGAGCCAAATCTCGACTTTTTTTTGGTGATCACCGTAACTCTCGTAAAAATTAAATAAGAAAATATGACTTTTGATGCTTGATTTTCAACCTTGGCTGGGTGGTCCTTGATGTGCTGATTGTGGTAAAATTTAGAAAACTTTGACAAACTTTATTAATTTGTATATTTTTTTCTTTGGTTTCCGTTTTTTAAAAATCCTTTGGATGTACATGTTTGCATTGCAACTGAAGGAGGAGTTGCTCCAAAACCTCACTTCAAATGCTGTTGGCTTGGCATTGACTTCTTCGATGGCGTAAAAAGTAAAAGGGTAGTGAAGATTATCACCATTTCATAGTTCTAAAAAGTTTGGCGCACGGATCTTTCATACCTCGAAAGACAAATTTGAACTAAAATTAGAAACCGCATTAGGTACAAATCACAGCTCGTAGGAAGACTTGTTGAAGAAATCGATAGAGCAAAAGCCGCTAATATGTTGGCAGTGGACTTAAAGTTGCAAAAGTAGCAAGTTACTCCCATTATAAAGGACTCTACTTTCCTGTTCTGGAGATCTTTTAAAAAAGATTTGACAACTGTGGATAAACCGCGGATTTCACCACAAAGATGAAATGAGTCTCAAGCAACGCGTATTAGTTCTCAGATGTCCACGAAAACTAGAAAAAAGTCGAAACTTCTTTACCACAAATGTTCTCCGTTGCACCCTGAAACTTTCGAACGATGCCATTCAATTAGTATTTGAATTCACAGTATCCCTTGGACCCCCAATGCTTCATCCCAAATGCAATACTTCGCCAATTGACAATTGATTCACACGTTCACAATTGATTTATTTCGATTTTTTCAGGGGTTTTTAAATACCTAACGAGTTTTTTCTGTTTACGAACCCGGTATCTAAGTAAACCAAACCGATCTTTAGAAATTCGGTTTATCACAGTTATCGGTAAAAATATCCATCCATCTTTTTTGCAGAAATTATTTCAAAAATTGGAAATCAGAAAATCCATGAAAGTGTGAAATTCGTCGACCAATCAGAAAACGGCACTTTTTCTTAGTGAGATGCAATGCCTAGTTTCCGACATAGGCACTATACTATTCGAGTGCTACAACTAACAACAACTTCTATGCATTTCTGAGGAGGTAAGAAAAGCGAAAGTGCCTTCAATTTTGAACATGCAACACGCATGTCCGCGGAACACGAATAGTAGCATTGAGGCGCCGGAACCAAATCACAATCAACGTATTCATGATCACCGATTCGAATCGGCCAGTTCGCGGACTGATCAATTTTGCCAACAGGGCGTAACATGCGTAACATGCATATTGTTTGTTTACAATCCTTGCTCTAGCTTGTTGAAATTTGGACAAGCACTCATCGAAGTCGAATTCTCCGGTCTGTGGAGACGTGGCGGCTACAAAGGAGCGTATTTGCCGAGCGATCAATCATGAGACGGGAAGAATAGCGGATGTGATTATTTTGTTTTGCGGAACAAAAGCCAGAGATAGGAGGACGCAAGAGTCGCGTGCCGTACCACGTACCACTTCCGGAGTCGCGGCCTGCGGAGCTCTCAGCTGACGCCACCGCGCCACCGCACGCCTCCGCCTCCGCGCCTCGCTCATTTCGTGCCACACGTCCGCGCATCCCTTCGCTCCCCCTCAACCTCACCCTCGCCCGCCCCCTCCCCACGCATCTGCTCAACAAGTCATCGCACTACATTAACCCCTATAACCGGAGCCACCGCGGAAAATCACTTCCTTATGTTCGCGGACAACCGAATCAGCGGGCTGATTATTGAAATTTATAGACAAAGCTATGGACAAAGAAGACATAAGGAGTATAGAGCGATCTTAACGGTGGAAATGGGTGGTTCCTATAGACTAAGGGGGTAAATGATGGACTAACTATCGGGTCTCTCGTGGGTTGCCGTTAGTTAGTCTATTACCTACCTCCTTTGTCCATTACAACCACCCGCTTCCACAAGCTCTCTAACCCTCTAAATTTTGATCTTTTATCAGGACTTGTTCTACCGTTCTGCGAGGCCGAGTTCCACGATTTTTGCGGCTATCGACAGGTGATAGTTTTTAAGTGAGCTCGCTTTATTCACTTTTTCAAAATATTACCCAGGTTATTTGGATGATGAAGTTCATTCACTACGTGATGAAGTTGGGAATCCTCTCATTTAAACATAATGTAAATTTTTAATTTTTCGTCATAGTTCCTCAAACATCTACCCGGCCAGTTTCCATGACTTTTGCGGGTATCGACAGGTGAAACAAATAGCACATAACAGATGAGCCCGATCTATTTAAATTAATTGGACTGCATTTTGCAATTTGGAACTATAAATTCTGGCTCTCTTGGAAAAACACTTATGTGCATAGGGAAACTAATGGCACATACGTTATTTTTAAACCGGGCTAGAATGTATAGCTCCAAATTGCAAAATGCAGTCAAATTAACAGGAGCCCGCGAAGCCCCCTGGCCCTGGAGAGCGCGTAGCACCCTCACGGGGTTGGTTTGCGTACAGCGGCCAGTGGGCGTAGCCCCGTAGTTTTGTATATTCACTCTTAAAACTCATGTCCACTGTTCAAATGACTTCCTAGTCCGCTTACAACGCGAATCGATGAAATTCCGAGCCGGACACGTGCTTTCCGTCTTTTCCATTGCCTGAGAAATCAGATCACCAAAGAGAGAAGCCGCGGAAGCCAGAATGTTTACTATAATTATTTTTTCAAAGGGACTGCTCATCAAAGTGAGATTACTGACAAGAGGGCGGCGTTTTTCCTCCGCAGCCAAATGGCCTCCGATGACACGCGCTAGCATCCCTACTAATGCTTCATGCCTTTTCTCTCAGTTGCCCACCACAAAAGACCCACCCCGAAAATTACACACAGGTCGCAAGTAGTTATGGTACTTATTATTTCTCGAATTTATCCATCATGAGATTCGTATTGGGATTAGTATATTGAGGCTATGTTAGGACCTGTCTCTCTCAAAAGTCTGATCATTACAGAAATTGGTCGATGTCGAGAAAAAAAACCCTATCGCCCGCAGTGAGTTCAGTTTCTAATGTCTAACAGATCATTTGGCAATTTTCGTAATATTCTAGATTGCAAAAGGTCGCAAAATTCACGTATATTCACCAGAAACTGGCGATATCCTAGGTCAGTGATATGAAGAAATCCAAGTTCTACAGTCTTGGAGCTCCCCTGATCTCCTTTGGGAAGTTTAGAGGGAGGGGGGCTGCATCTGAGCGAAATTTAGTAGCATTTGTTTGATACATTGGAAAAAGGTCGCTGCAGGACCGCTAGAATTTGCTACACAGCTCTGGAAAGTTTGGGAATGCTACAAAGCAAGGTGTTTTCATCTCACGTAAATCACATGTTCTTGACTAGATTAAATTGAAAGGACTTTAACAGGGCCGGATTTACCTACTTGCCGCCCATGGGCCGCTTGTATTTTGCCGCCCCCTTCTCAATCGTTTTGAAATATCAATAACGGAGGATGGGTGCATAAGACGCGCACACTCGAGTTGGACACATTTTTTGGGAAAGCCCTGTTATCACTACTAGCAAAAGTTCACGGAAGTTAAGTTCCGTAAATCTATCTCTGTGTGGACAAGGCCTTCCATTCAGAACGAACAAATTATGAAAGAACAAACATAAATATATAGTTTAATGATTTTAACTTCCGCCGCCGCGCCGCGCAGACTGCACTGTGTTTGGCGTTATGCGTGAAGTATTCCGACAGTCTTGTAGGCGCTATGCGTTTCACGCCGACCGCTGCTGAACGCACTGTGTTTGATGCAATGCGTGAGGTATTCGTGCAGTCTTGTAGGCGCTAATATGTATTACATGCCGACCTCCGCGCCGAGGACTTCTCCTTTTCATCTCAAGTATCCTCGTCATCATTTCTCTCTAAGTCGCGCCGTTCCAGGCCAAATTGCGTGTTTGGTTTCTCTCTAACTCGACTAATTAAAGGTGCTGTCTCTTGTATCACTGAAAGACGACAAAATTAGAAATTACTATACTCTGAGGAAATGAGAGATTTTGTGGCCTTTTCTCGTTTGTAATTTTTTTTCATAATCCGATTTTTTTAAAAAAAAGTGTAAAATTTGCCGCCCCATTGATTTGCCGCCATGGGCCGCGGCCCATGTGGCCACCTCCTTAATCCGGCCCTGGACTCTAACAAAACAAACTCATGAAACCATTTATACAAAGGACCGCACTAATTTTCCACCGTAAAGATTACAAACCTCAATCTAGAAAATTATAACTATGAATCTTTCAGCATATCAATGCCTCACTTGAAACCGCCATAAATTGAACTGCGTCGAACCGTGGATGAAAATCTGGGACTTACCGCGGAGGCACAAAGAGCGAAGAAAACAAAGAAACGGGTAAAAAGAGGAGGAGGCTAATTTTCCTTATAAAAAAAGAGGAGAAAAAAAAGAACCTCTCGAGCAAAACAACAATACCCGCGTAAAGGGAGAAGGAGCCGTAAACAGAATGGGTTATAAGCAGAGTATGTGTAAGATTCCCCAGCGAGTTAAATATTTAATAAGTCGGTATAACTGGGGAGTCGGGAATGTGTTAGCTTTATCAATTGTATGTATTGGTAAACCAAACCAAACAACCGGAGCATATACCACGGTTACTTGTGCCTGTAGCTCTTGAGCTTTCGCAAGGAGGGGTGCATAGAGGGGAGGGTAGGGAGAGACGAGACGTGCTTAAATGTTCGGTATTGCCGCTTTTCCAACGTATGAGATTTCACACTCACCCTCGTTGAGTACTTCTGAAGTCTTGGTAGATGTTTCGTCTGACGTCACTAAGTGGCACACTGATTTGTGATAATTAAGTCAGATCGGAGCCCTGAGGATTTTTCAAGCCTATTTCGAAAACGAGGTATAAGGATTGGACTGCATTTTTCAATTTGGAGCTACAATTTATGGCTCAGTTAAGAAACGACGTAAGTACTATAAGTTTCCCTGGCCCTGTATGTGTTTTTACAGATGAGCCAGAGAATGTAGTTCCGAATCGCAAAATGAAGTCGAATTAGTTCCAACTCCAACGTACTTGATAGCTTTGTGTTGACGATCAAAATTATTCAAAATACACCAAAATGGGTCGTCGATGCGACTGTTGAGTGTTGCCGTTTAAAATTAAGAAGTCCTTCTAGGATTTAATCAACATAAATTGCGAGCAGCGTATCAAAATATCTTTTTTCGATATTTTGTTCGCGATTTATGTCGATCAAAAAGTAGCGGCGCCTCTCGAAATTGATCAGCAACACTCGACAGTCGCATCGATGACCCTCTATAATTGGCTGAGTCTAATCCTGGAAATCACGCTAATGATTCAAAACTATGCATAAATCTGTATTTACACCATTTGCTTTGTTGTGACCCATATGAAAGTCAATAATTTTTTTAAAAATTAATGATGCGGATGGGTGCAGAGTAATTTTGTACGATCAATACATTCTGACATTGCGGGTCCTGATAGCTAATATGAAGGGAAATTGGGAAAAAATTGTGAATCGTCATATATTTGTGACTCAAAGACAAATTTTTGTGTGAAGTTGAAAAATTAAATTGGGGACCATAACTTAAATTTTTAAACATTGCTTGTTTCCACTTCCATGCCAAAAACCCTCCTCGGAGCAGGATAACTATTTTTTGATCAATTCAGAAAATAATCGAAAGAATAAGAATGTAAGAAAGATGTGTTTTGGGCTTGCCTTTGAATCAGATCGTTTTCTTATATTTTTAGGGGTATTTTTCATCAAAATTTTCATTAATACATTTGATTCACAAAATTACGTAATCTCTGAACTTTCCATGACACAATTTTTGAAAAGGTAAGGTATGTCCACGCGGTAAAATAATTCTTACATTAGCGTCTGACATGAACGAAGTAAGCAAAAATTACAAAGTGGTTGGAAGCAAGATTAAAATTCCGAAGAAGAAACAAGCGGCGTCTAGGCTGGTTACCCTGCAACCATCAGTCAATAAAACGAAAATATTAACAATCAGAAAATGAAAACCGGAAGCTACATTTTCAGTTTTGCGTTGAATTAGAGGAAGAGACATTAAAAACTGGAAACCAGTTATAGAGTTAAATATTAATTATTTTTTGAGGAAGGTACAATAGAAGATGCTCAAAATTGCGAACATACTCTTTCGCTAACGCTGAAGGTCCACTTTATAGTATCTATAAATATGTATAAAATGAACAATAAAATCATATGATATCTCCTATCACAGATCTACTCCCCTACAATCAACAGAAATACAAACCCACTTACATGCGATGAACCCAATATTACTACCAAAATTATGAAACTCTTCACCTCTCTTAATTTAAAAATCTAAATTTTCGTATATACTCCCATTTTCAAAATTCTCTGTAAAGACGTTAATAGCCTGTGACGCTGAATGTCTCAAAATATACTAACTAACTAACGCTGAATTTCTTAATATATACTTACTAACTAACTAACTTTCTGCTGTCTCGCAGAGAGAGAGAGGGGGGGAGGGGAGGAATGCATAGAGTTTACGATGACCGCACGGCAACACTGGATAAGTTGGGGATGCAGAGAGCGCGAGTAGCCGGTGTGTGCTCGTGTGAGTGGGCTCTGGGATACGGTCTTCAATGACATACGAGCCGGGGGAAATATGAAATTGCACCGAGCAAATATTGAACCAGAATATCTGCCCTGCTCCGTGGAAATCGTAAAAAAGTTTCAGCAAATATTCACCACCGTAAATGATCACTGAAGGGTTCCGATGCAAACACATAACGCGCTCGGTTGTATAATTTACCCTAACTTAATCGGACGTCCCGCAGTATCCAGAGAAGCGAATTTTCATTCGTTTCTGCGCTCTGCCATGTTTCATAATCTACGAGACTGCAGATAAAAATGGGCTATGGACGAGGTATAAATTAATGCTTTGAAGAGGTTTAATTCTCCCCCCCCCCCCCCCCCCAGTTTTCTGGATCAAGCGAAGTTTTGGACAATGAGTGCCTTCATTTTACTACGTATGCAACATGTTCTGCAAGAGTTTAAATACCTACCTAGATGGATCTACGCGCTAGAATCGCGAGTATCCTTACCTCTCTCTTAAAATTTCAAATAAATGAAAAATATGTTGTCTGTTTCGTAGGGCTTTTTTTTCTTTTTTTCCTTTTTCTTCTTTTTGCTTTTTTTTCTCTTTTTTCTCTTTTTTTCTCTTTTTTCTCTTTTCTTCCTATCATTCTTAAGGGAAAACATTTGCTCGTAAAAACCGCCCGGAAGGAGTTCGGAAGGTCTTGAAATAAATTCTTCAATGCAATTTGCATATCGGTGAGTTTCTAGTTTGGAGCCCAGTTGAACTTTCCGCCGTAAGCATGGTTTTTGACGTATGCCTCACAAACGCACGATCAGCAGCAAAAACTGCAAGACCAGCGCATAAGTGATTCTGATTATATTTCTTGAGTGTATTCCACAACTACATAAGTCGTGATCGTCTAGTGGTTAGGACCCTACGTTGTGGCCGTAGTAACCCAGGTTCGAATCCTGGTCACGACACTAAAATTTTGAAATTAAGTGTGGTATTTGACTGTGTGTGCTAGTGCTGGCCGTAGCTCCTGCGTTGAGTTAGCTGGTCTTAATGTAGGGGTATATTCTCTCATGTGCTCTACCTCTGTTTTATCCTAATCTAATCTGTTAGCCTTTTGAAGTCTTTCTATGTCAAAAAATTCCTGCACATAAATCTTATTTTTCTCCTTTTTTATCATTATTTGTTTATTTTTTTTTATTTTTTGAAAAATGTTTATTACTCAAGAATTATTTTGAAATTTCAAAGTTCTTAAATTAAATACAGTTTCAAGTTCGATCTTATCGAGTATTGTTAAATTTTTTCCCTTCTCACTCTGAATTTTTCTTAAATATATGTTAAACATAATTTTGGTTTGATGTTATTTTTATGATAACATATAAAAGTGGAGGAGACAGTCCTTTTTTGAAGGCTCAGATCTTAACACGTTTTCATTCCAACATAATGTCACGATGATAATTTAGATTTTGTATACTTTTCAGCAGTGGTAAAGTATTGATATTTCTTAATCGAAATTCTATGATTTATAGAATTTCGACAAAGAAACGATATCATTTCTCGTCTGAAAAAACGAATATTAATAGTCCAATCAATTTCTGAAACATTACAGTGTACTTTTACACGGCCTCCTGCAAATTAATCTTATATTCTCCTTTTTCAATTATTTTTATTTTTTTGAGCATGTTTCATTATTTAATAATTTTTTGTATTATATTTTATTTTTTGTTATTTTATTCAACTCCACTTCTCAACTTCATTTTTTACATTATTCTCATCTTCCTCTATTCCATTCCGCATTATTTTTAATTTTTTTTAAATTTTTCCAATAAAAGAGATAAGATAATATGCCTGTGCATATAGATCTCCTAATCCAACCCAGGTACACGACCAGCTCCTACGACCAAATCCCATCATTTTAAAAATTTAGTGTCGTGACCAGGATTCGAACCTGGGTTACTACGGCCACAACGTAGGGTCCTAACCACTAGACGATCACGACTTACATCTGCGGCCGCTACACTTAATAAATATAAACAGAATCAGTTCTTTCCTGGTCTTGGGTTTTGCCGCTGATCGCGCGTCCGCGGGCACGAGCGAGCGAGCGAGCGAGAGAAAGAGAAATACTTATAGTGAGAGAGAGAGAAAGTAGTCCGGGTGCAGCAGCAGCGACTACCGCGCAGGCTTGCTTGCTGACGAAAGTAGCGCCAGCGCCACGTCATGCTGCGCCAACGCTCGCTCGCGCGGCGTCGCGACGCGTGAGGCGTGACGAATGATCCAGGTTCAATCGATGGACCCGCGGACGCGAACAGGTTCGAGATGATTAGCGCCTTCCAAACGATCAAACTTACGGCATCGATGGCGATGTTGACCGTTGATCAGCGGCGATCATGCAAGTGGACTACATTTTGCACTTGAGAACTACAATCTCTGGCTTGGTATTACAAAAATGTATACGTCATTATTTTCCTTATGCACATAAGCGCTTTTACGGATGAGTCAGAAATTGCAATTCCTAATTGCAAAATTTTGCCCGAATAACTAAAATATTGTGTTTCGTTCATTTAATGTTTTATGAAGTAATCGATAGCTGAACTGCTAGAAGCAGACTTTGAAATGTATCAAAGTAGGCTGCCTTACCCGAAGTTGATGGTTTTTAAGACATTTAAACGGCGAGGAAAAATAATGCTGCCAGCTCTCGACAATTACCTTTGCCATTCACGCTCAGAGGTTGTCAGTAAGACAATTTACGATCAACTATGATTGCATCTCTCAATTCGAAAATGACCCATCTCGGAAAAACGAAATTTTACAGGAGACGAAAAAAAGTAAAAATTGTATTGCAGCCAGAAAAGGAGTGTTCATACGCCAAAAATGAACATCTTAAAAAACCCGATTTGGGTCGTTTTTGAACTGAGATCTTCAATTTTAGCGTCAACCTTGTTTGGAGATGTTTTTTTTTTCTTTTTTTTTTATTCCCTGTACTTTTCTATTCCCTTCTCTTATTGGCCGAGAGGGGCGCCAAATTCGCTTCTTAATTTGCATGTGATTTTGTACATCCAGCAGAGCGGCACCGTGCGTAGAGCTCATTTAAGTCAGACATTTAAAAGTCGCTCCATTGTAAAAATAGGAAAGAACTGATAGTCGATTAAACATGCGAGCACGAATAACAGACTCACGGGCTATCTCGTGAAGAAAATATAATTTGTAGAATTTTTAAGTTTTCAGGATCGGAAATTAATCTGTAGATGAATCCACTATCGTGAAAATTTTCAAATTTTGACCCAGATATTTTAATTAGTCCATTTAAGGCGCCGGGTTGAACCGCGCGGCGCTAGGACTGCGGCGCAGCAAACTCTTCCAATTTTCGCCGGTGCTGTGTGAAGAAAATGTAACTTTTAATCCATTAAATTGTTTTCAGCAGAACGTCAGTTGTGAGTTTGCGATCGGTAGGGTGGCTAAAAGCATTAAAATCTACGGTTAATGTGGTAGACAGTGGGATATACACTTACTGTGCGAACGAAGGCTCCTCAGTTCCTCAGCTGAGTCTTTTCATGAAACATTCTCTCAAATTCTCGGTTCGTTTTCGGAATACTTGTCGCAAGAAGGATTACCGTAAATATTTTGTTAAATGACTTCGTGAAATTTGTAATTAAAGTAATTCGTTCTAACTTTAAGCACTGTGTATCTATTCGTAAAGTTTACTTTTACCGTTTATTGCATAGATTTTTTAATGCTCTTGGGTTCCTCCCGCCGCGCCGATAGTTTGATGATGTCAGTAACTCGCGTCCATTTTAATCATAAATTGTCGATCACTCTCAATTTGATTAATCTTTGGATGATAAGTAAAAATCATGATAAATATGAAGCTTTTTTCCTTGAATTTGAGACAAAACTTGTGCGCATGTTTTCATAAATTGTTCTTATTCTTACTATAAGGAAAATATTTGCGTCTGCAATTGATTCCATCGATTTCCTAAACCAAATCCGACAGTGATAACGTCACAAACTCGAACATATTGATACATTGAACTGTACTGGAATTTGAAATGTTTTACTTCCTCGCAGTGTGTGTTCAGGTAAGCCTCAAAGTGTCAGAGAGCAAACTCAGTGAGGCACAATTTGTAGCCGCAACTTTTACAAAGATTGTATGTTTAAGTTTCATTCAAATCAGGTTCCAACCTGAGAAGTACACCGTTTTAAAACCGATTCTTCTATCCAAAGTCAAGAAATGTAATTAGGATTCAGAGTTCAAACATCAAAATTACATCGTGATATAGCTCTCTCAAAATTTTGTTACAAAAATAATTTTCTTTAGTTCTTTTTTCCCATTTTCATTCTGAGTCCCCTGGCGAAAATTGGCGATAGGAGCTGTGTTTCAAAATACCATAGGAGTTCTTACAGCCGACTAAAGAAGGCGATAGAAAATTATATAGCTGGCTGTAGAAAGTGGAAAAAATCATACGGCCGGGCTACACAAAGCGATAAAAAATTATACAGCCGGGCTATAGTTCCTATCGCCGGGCTTTACATTTTATCGCCTGGCTGTTGCTTTTTTGCCATCGGCTGTAAAAGGCTATAAGAAATTGTGGAGAAATTCATGTGCTATGTAAATCCTTAAGTTTGTACGGAATCACCTTAATATTTACAAAACGCACATTATATTTTCCTTTCCTACCTACATATTTTTTTTCATCAATTAAAATGAGAATAATCCATACATATACAGAGTGTGCAAACATTTCAAAGTCATGAGTTGAAAAACACTGACTCAACGAGATTAAATATTAGAGCCTAACACAAAGCTGAGCGGCGGCGCACTGGCGCCTACAAACCTAACAGGGATACTTCACGCATTGCGCAATGCGTGAAGTATCCCTGTTAGGTTTGTAGGCGTCAATGCCCGTTTCGCGCTGGCTGCCCGCCCGCCGCGCCGCGCCGCAGCTTACCACGGCGCTTGAAGCAACTATTTCACATCAGAGGTATTGCACAGTATCATACGAAACTGAAGGCGCTCCAACATATTAGGAATGGTAGGCATCCTTTAAAAGAACGGAGCTTTCCTCGGAAAATAAATCAAGGTACCACGTCCCACAAAGAGAGCGGTAGGCCAAAAACTCACTAAGTCCTTAGTCCTAGCTGGCGATAAAGATACACTTTATCGCCAAGCTGTTGCTTAATCGCCATCGGCTATAAAAGGCTATAAGGAATTGTGTTGCCGGCTATAGAAGCTATTGGAAATCTTACAGCCGGCTGTAGGTCTATGGTATTTTGGAACACAGATTCTACCGCCAATTTTTACCAGGGTCCGCATTGATCGCACGGTTAAAAGGTGAACTTCACCTTTCCCAAGACTCAAATTACCCCCGAAAATGTGCACGCAAAATATCTGTTGATTTTTTTTTTTATCCAAGAAGACTAGAGGCTAAGAGAGAGAAATTGAGCTCTTATATTTTGTTTTCCTACGAGTTAGTCCTTCGTATTTTGGATAGAGCTCAGAGAGTATCTTTGTGCTTTCTGAATTTTCTTTTGGGAGAGCAAGTTCACAGGGAAAACTTTTTGGAAATTTCTTCAAGTATACTCACTTGTATTAGTGTGTCAAAAATATTCGCGCGCAAGAAGAACAGCACACTGAGCCACTGTACCCTGAGCAATTACCACGCCCTCTCGCACACAGTTCAATCTCAGCCTTCGCTTGATGCTATAGGCAATACGAGCTCCCTTACGTCGAAATAGTGGTATCTGCTATATCTACTATAGAGTGATCTACGCGTCGCGTCGCATTGACTTTTTCGCTTACTAGTATTTTGATTTATAGCAATGAAGAAAGGATTAAGTTTTCTCCGCATGTAACTCTCTCTCATATTTTATTTCTCAAAAGGGGAAAAACTTGTGTGAAATTATTTTGGCTTGGTGTAAATATCTTCAGTCAAATTCTATCAATATTCTCAACACTGTTAATCTTCTTCATCAAATGAAAAATAAAAACAAAAACGAAAAAAAGAACACATATAGTTATAAACTTCTTCATCATATAGTACAGTGACTGTATAGTCAAGTACAGTCACTGTATCGTGTGTAAAAACCCAAGGTCGGGATAACCGGCTCACCCAATATTCTACCGACATTTTTTAGCTAAGATTATAAGGGTAAATATATTGTAAGTTATTGTAGTCCCCTATGAAAAAAAGAGGAAAAAGAAAAAACTTGCCTAACTTTGTCAGATTTTCCCGTAAAAATGCATACCTTAGTGTTCGTCAGTTCTTCTGTATAATAATAAACTATGAACGTAGATTTTGAAAAGTTGTAATTAATTTCGTGTTTTCAGACTTTGGCCGTCGATGTTTTCTATATTCCTCTATTTGAGGCTGTCACTCTGATAACAACGTATAATATAGAAAAGGCTTAAAAATTGAGTTATAACATACCTTCTAATTCTTTGTTGCGAGCCAGCAAAGCCAGAAGAACATCGGGACTATGTGGTTGGGCAGTAGTAAATTGGTGTAAATGGGACAGTATATTCGGGGCACCAGTTGATGTGGGGGGTATTCCACCATGATGAACGATTGTTGACATCATCAGCTCCACGCTCATGAATCAGGAACTTTTATCGCCGATTAGTTTTTGATAAAAATGGGCAGAGTAAAATTCAGTTTTCCGTGACACATCAGTTATGACAATAACAGCTTTTAAATCTTTGGTTTGTGTAAGAATATAATTTTCATACATCCACAAATTTTTCCCCCTAAATATTTCACAGTTCTTTGGTTCCTGTTTCTGTATTGCCTATCGTTCCTCACCGATGAAAAACAAGACAGTAGCCGAGCAAATATTATCTTTTTTATTTTTAAATTTGATACTAAGCACCAATCAGAATTTATCATAAACAAGAATATTGCCTATTTTTTCATCAGCAAGCTGCTATTTTTATCGAGACATCTAAGGTAGTAGCATCGTTGTCAGGAAATCTATTTGATGCTTTTCTTATTTTAAACCTGTATTTAATTTTAAAATAATTGTACATCTCATCGGCTATCTAGTAGTTCTCAAACAAATTGGACGACTAAAGAATTGGAATTGGGAGCTCTTAATCGAAAATATAGCATAGCCTGTTCTATGGATGAGTATTTACTTTTTTTACCGAAAAATTGTTTACCTCGCACATCTAGCGCTGAAGTACCGGACGCATAACAGAATAATCACTTTTTACGAGACTCTACCGCATGGTTTTTCTTCTTCTTTCGCCTTGAAAAAGCACCTTTTTTAGTGTCCCATACGCGCACTATTTTTTCACAGCCCCACGGGATCAGATCACACTTGAAACACCGCACTTGGAAACTTGCACGACCACAGGATCTAAGGTCAGCAACCGCTTTTCCTAAAATACCACTCCGGCGCTTAAAGAGAAAAAAATTTAACCGCACAAAGTTGAGGGAGAAAAATCCGATATCGAAGAACTTCAAACAAAATATCGAAATAATTATTAAATCGGTAAAAACGAACGCGCGCACGGACAAGTTTTTCCCGGAAAACCCTGAAAAAACGCGAGACCAATATACTGCTTCATAAGTGTTCGATATTTACTGGTGTGTTCGGGGCAAGACTCGTGTTTTTAATTTAATATTGGTTATGAATCGTCTCAAAAACCGGGTAACAGGGTTTGCGATGCACGCACAGTCCAGCTTTAATTTGTCTAAGTGGTGAGAGAGACGGAGCTATAGGAAGATATTCATCCCTTTGGCCGCCTTACGACGCCCTGTCGCCCTGCGCCGCCATCGCTGCGTCACGTGATCCCTTTCCGACGCATGAGCGTCCTCGCCGCCCTTCACCACCCCCGACCGCCCCTTTGGCGCTCCCGCCATTAATGGAGCCACCGACGCACTCCCCGATTCTTCCCGTTTTCATTTTCCTTTTTCTTCTGCCCTCTTCATCAAACAGGTCCTTTCCATGGTAAAATGCCCAGTATTTTATAATGTGCACCGCTCGCTCTTCAGTTTCCCTGACTCCGCGTCTTTTCGCGCATTAATCAATTCTCCGTAGGGCGATTTTCAACCGATGCCAAGTAATTGTTGCTCCATGAGAGAGACATTACTTTCGAGCGCTGCTTCGTTCGCGGATTTGTTACGAAAAATTGAATTTGAGACCCACGAAGACCTAGAATAGCCGCAAATGGAATTTCGTAAGGGATTCCATTATGCGTAGGATCTTGGGCATGAATAATGGAGTTGTAATATGCTCTTGGAGGAACATAATCACACTGTGAAGATCGAACGTAAATCGACACAGATTTCATTCAATATGAGAATTCGGTCATAATAGACCGATTCAGTGGTTACGTCATACGGGTCATATCGCAGTTTGATGGATACGTTTATTTTTTTACTTCCAGCAAAGAATAAGTTTGAATTGTTGCATTGAATAGATATGGAATTTGTTTGAAATTTTAACAGCGTTTGGATGCATTTTGAGGCCTCCATGACGCAGATTTTCCATAAATTTCTGCCGAAAAATGACGTTCATTTTTTTACTTTCAGCAAAGAATACTTTCGAATTATTGCATTGAATATATAGATCAGGAAATTTGTTGAAATTTTAACTCTATTTGGATGCATTTTGACGCCTCCGTGATGAAAATTTTAGAAAACACTAAGGAAATGAACACGGTTTATTTCAATTTAGACTTTACATTAAGAGATATAACCATCCTAGACGAAGGTCTTTTCCCACCATCCAGGATTTCTGGGGGAGGGGGGCAGATGATACTATTTTCAATTCTGAGTGGAAGGGCAGCCCCCCCCCGCCCCCTGCCCATGCAGTTTCACGACAGGCCCGTTGAATGAATTGCATTGATGTCCTGTAATACGACGCGACCAGGGATGTCATTAAACAAATGGACATTGATGAATTCAGTCATGTGAATGGAGTTCCGTATAACTGAGGCATGGAAATTGTGTTGAATTAAACTGAAAACTAAACGAATTATCAAATTAATTGGATAATTATGTGCAAGAGTCGACCACAATATTCAGCTCGAATTCGACCGTTGTCAGCCGAGGTGACCATGACCAAAACCTCATCATCGGCATGGTCTAGTATTCTGAAAAGTCTGATCTGAGTTTTTGATTTGATGCGAATTTTCGGCAAAATTAGTTAAAAAGGTTAATCGAGATTTTGTGTTTTATTTTTCTTTAGAGAAAAGGGTGTCCAAACTCAAATCCAATGAAGGGATACACTAGAGGTGTTTCAAATATCACACCTTGAAAGTAAAAAAAATCGTGGTTTTTCCGATTTGTTAGTTTTTGCTGTTTTTCCCGAGGAATTTTTAAAAGAAACCTTTAGGCATCACTCCTTCTAAAGATCAACTTTAACCGGAGAAGAGATCGCAAAACCCTCCGATCAACTTGGATACCTGAATCTGTTGAGTTGCTCCAGTTCGAACGCGCGAATGGCTCAGAGCGAGAATACGAAGTCATATCCAAGTAACGATAACTGTTTACTTACCTTTCCACCGACCAGCATGAAAAAGTCCGTGGGTGTGTTGGTTAAATACACCTAATACATTTTATGCTGTCCAATTGTATACATAAACTTAAAATTACATTTCCCTAGTAGCAAAAGGTTGTTAAAAAAGCTTTTAAAAAATTCGTGAATTTTATAAAGACAATTTTGGGGGCTAAAGCTGTCACAAGTTGAGTCAAAAAGTGTTGAAAAACAGAGCTCTTACCATTTTTACATTAGCCTCTCAATACTTGAGATTTTTGAAAATTCTTTAAAAAAAAAAAAACTCTTACACCGTGGTATATTTTTAAAATAATTTTTTTCGTACATTTTATCAGACGTGAATTTTAACCCAACAGGGTTCCCCGAAAAAGAATTTTCTCACATTATTTAAATAGCTTTTGAAAAGTGATTTTTAAAGGTCAGTGCGACTAGAGTCCCCGTCGAAAAATTAAAAGTGGAATTTGGCTATTACTATGCAAAAGAAACGAGGAGTAGGTAATATTTCACAGGGTCGTTTAATTGCCATGCATGGCTCGCTCGTTTTTCATTAGGTAAATAAATGATCAGTTATGCGTGAATAAACAATGAGGATAGCGCTGAGATTTCAAAGTTTTGTGAACAATTAGAGTTTTATACTTTTATGATCTGAAATTTTCTCGGGTGGAGGAAATGGGTAATTTCACCCGAGGCGGGGCTGTAAATTACCCGAATCTAAATATAACAGGATATAATATTTTATGTAGTTTTATTTTGCGCCAATTCCTGCTGCAATTGAGGAGCGTGGAGTTATAAGAGGAGGGAAAGTCGTAAGTCTGTTCTCTGCTGGCATCTAGACACCGTTGTTGCCGTTTCATAGCAGTATTTCCATCACGTTAAGCACCTGTGGATTGAATCTACTGAAAAAATTACTTGCTTCCAGCGTGAAAATTTGAAAAAATGTAATTCCAAATTTTTCACTCTCGACGAATTCCTACTTATAAATGAATATTGAAGGTGAATATTTCTAGATGTGCGAATTGACCCCCTCTTCAAAAACGCTAGGAGATAATGTCAATGGATAGGCATCGCGCTGCGGGGAAGAATGGCAAACATTAGGTAGGAAAAAAATGAAAGTAAATAAAAAGGACTCCCCCTTCGAACATTTTTTTAGTTTTATAGTGTTCTCGAAACTAACGATTTGAACTTTAACACAAATCACGGTTGCTGTGTTTTAAATGTGCAATCAAGAGTATAATACGTGTGATTTATTGGCATTTAAGGTTCCTTCCTACTTCTTTCCACCATCTGAACAACCAATCTGGTTGCTTTTTATTTCGCGGGAGAACCAAATTTTTGGAGGTGGCAGAACTTTGTTAGAGACTTTAAAGTATCAGGATGTTACTTTTTTAAAAGAATCAGTATAGCAGGCAAGCAGTGAGGTTGCGCTAGGAGTATTGTGACCAAAAAGGCTATGTAGAGCATTTCATTGGGATCTAATCCAACCGTCCGTTGGAAAAAATTTGAACAATCAATCGACCCATTTCTTCTATCAATATAATTCTTCAACTACGGGCGAGACAGCTTTATCGTTGACATTTCGAGTTCAGTGACAAGAACCCTGAATTCTGAACACAGTGACCGTAAGTTCCCGATTTTAAAGCTTTAGCCGCAAAATCTGGGATCTCTGTTTTTCCTGTTAGGTGTGGTTAAGTGCACCATAGAAAAGTTAATGCATATACCTCAACAAAGAAACAGCCGTATCCTACAGGCATCATCAGCATTCACATGAAATAAAAGAATGCATAAAAATAACTAATGGAGGGGACGAGACTATACAGAGAATAAACTGGAAATATAACAGGTGCATCAGGAAAAAAATATGTTGAATGAAAAATGACAGACAACCTTTAATCATTACTTTTGTTTTTGCGCGAAAATCGAAAAAGACAAGAAATCAAAGCTTTAAAAAAAGGTTTCAATGACAAGAAAGTATTTATTTCGGCTTTCTCGCCAATTTTTCGAAATGAATCAGTTGGATGCCAAACAAACAAAAAACTATGCGAAATCGAATAAAATTAAAAGGAACTATGTGTATAGGTTTTGCGTGTCACATAATTCCTTTTGATATTAATCATTTCCACGTAATTCCTCTCGGCATAAATATGTTCACTTTTACTGCAGGGAAATGATAAATTTTATGTATCAAGTATGTTGAAATGGAAAATTTGAGCTATTTTCTTCCTGTCAATATTTTAGCTTACTTTTTATCGAAAGACGATTCGCGCGACAAAAATTCCTAAAATTAACTAATTGTAAGTTATATGAACGTTTTTAGTCTATTGATTATGGGAATTTTGATCGCGCAGTTTGGTTTTTGCAGGCTTTCCTTAATCGATCAGTATCCCTTCCCCGCCCTATGTGTTTTTCAAAACGTTAAAAACGTTCAACAGCTGAGTCGAAGCGACGAGCTTGAGCTTTCCATACTTTTATACCGCAGATACTGCAGTATCCACGGTGGTAACGCTTAGTGCGGGATTTGACTTGCGAAAGATTTTGTTTTTATCACTAGCGGTTGGTTTAAATTTTCGCCTAGAAAACGTTACATATCTTGCTTAGGAGTTGTTTTCAGTAAATTTTGTCGCAAAATTCGTACTTTTCTTGAAATTTTGATGAGGAAATATGTGTAAAAAGGCTTAAATTCGCACCTTGTTTCCTGGTCCATCTTTTATTTTTAGTATTTACTGATAAATTTATAAAAACAACCGTCCAAGATTAAAATTGCTCGGTCCACCGTGGCAACATTTTCAGAGAAGTGATTTTTGTCGAGTTGGCCTAAAAAATTGGGCTTTTGAGATTTTTTGGTAACTCCCTCTCTCGTATCCTAAAAATATAGCTAAAGCGATTTGGTTACTTTTTGTGCTAATATACAGGGCATAAAATTGCCTCATCATTCGTCGATTTTGTACCCTGAACACTACAAGACACACTGATACTGTACAAAGTAGAATTTTGAAACAGCTGATGTAAGTCAAAATTATGTCTCCTGAACCGGAGACTTGAAACCGCGATATCTCCGCTTTGCCATGGTACTAAGATATCCTAAAACACTCTTATATGTTCCGCTCTGGCATAAAAAAACGTCATTTTTCAGTTGGCGTCGATTAATGTATCTTTTTTCGCACACGGTTTTACATATTCACAAATGGATCTAAATTTCAGGTAAAACAAGACGGATCTATCAAAAAATGCCCAAATTCAATTTTTGAACAAAAAAAACCCAGAATTTTCTGAGTTTAAAAACTCAAATATCACTATTGTGAGAAAGCCTAGGTCCATCTGTATCCAATTGGACATCGAACTAAATTCACTGTTCTTTCAACAGAAATGTATTCTATTATTATGAATCTATTTAATCAATAACTGTTACTTTATAATTATTCTCGTCAAGTATGCTAAATTTTTGACGTTTACATATATCGTGCTCCTGCCTAGGAAGGAATTTCTAGAATCTTGCAATAGCTATATGTCGAATGTTGACCAATGAATTTGATCAATGTTGTGCCGTTTTGACCCTCGTTAATTTTGGTACTTCTATGAGCGAAAATTTTGAATTAAATGATTTAAATGTAAATTTAAATAGAGACTTAGTGCATTAATTGATTAATTCAGATTTTTTTTTTATTTTGCGTGAGGTTGATTTTGTATTGCTAAATTCTTACCCTGTATAGTGATCAATTTTAATGAGAACAAATCGCCACGCTGATAATATTTCTCAAGTTAATTTTTAATTATTTTCGAATGGCAACCCTGTCATGGCAACTGGAGAGGGATCGAGCCGGGGCAGGCAGACACTTTCCAAGCTTCGTCGCTTGTTTTCCCGCTTTCCCGAATCGCGGTGGAAAGCTCTCGCCGTCGGGTTTCACTGCAAGGGGAAAGGGATGGGGGAGGGGGGTTACTCCGGGGGGTGTGGCGCGTCGCTGTTGCCACGACAACAGCCCTAAATCATCCTCCGGGTGATGTCCTCTATCCCGATACGTCCCGTCGCCTTACAGTGGGAGCGTCGCTCGCTTTTCCGAACGTGTTCCTCACGCGCCTTTTCGGACGACAAATGGATTGCATTTTGCAAAAAAGAACCACTAGCATTGCAATGTTGCTAAGATTGTGCAACTTCTTTTGTCTTGGAGGAAAAACCCGCTTATCCATTCATAGTTTCTATTTTACTCGCTAAAAACTGTAAATTTAAAACAAAAATTACCATCTAAATTTCATAGTTTTTCACGATTTCCGCAATTTTATTGCAAAAGATGAAGTTGCACAATCTTAGCATCATTGCAATGCTAGTGGTTACTTTTTGCAAAATGCAATCCAAATATCCATGGTTTAAGTGAAAAAATCCCCATGTCTGATTAAGACGTTGTAAGTTTTTTTGTGATTTTTTTAAAAAGAAAAGTGACCGACCATTTCTCTTGAAATTTTCTAAAATTTTATTCTAGTCATTCCAAAGTAATTGCATGAAATTTCGAAAAGGTACTTTTTTCAAGTTAAATATATTCGGAGATTTTTAAAAAATAAAATGGAGATTCCTTTTTTCAATTTCTGCAGCCATTGATACTTTGAGAACCAGCACGGAAAACTTTAATGAATCAAACGGAGGTTAAACAAATCATTTTTTTTTTCTTTTTTTTTGGAAAAATATGAGTCATTGAGTAGTTTTTAGCTTCAGTAACCGAAAATTTCTTATGAGCAATTTCAAAATCGAGTAAAAATATTTCGAATATGCATTGAAACAATCGTTGAACTTAGTCTCTAGCACTGAGTCTCATGGAGGGTTAAAACTTCAAACCTCCTTTCCTGGGTTCGATCTCAATGCGATATGCTTCATTTCTGTTTCAAAGGGACCATACTATCGTTTAAATTATATCGTGTTCATGAACCGCCTCATTTTCCATACCCTTTTTTTTAAATATAGCAACTTTATCTATTAAAAAACTAAAAAAAAGGGGGAACAGAAAATGAGACCACTTTACCTGTACCACTTTACTGAGTGTCACTATGCAAGAAAATGAGATTTTTGCCGATGAGTTTCGAATTTGAGAATTAACTTAAATAATCATTGCCAGACCTTGAACAGTGCAGCTTAACAGATAAAAGATCCTTCTCCGCAAGAATCTTAGGCCTCATGAACAGCAGAATTTTTTGAATGAGACATCAATAATACTCTTTGCTGAAAATTTGATTTAAATTTCTCATTTCGTCACTTTTTTTAAAAAAATATTTCAGCTCCTCCTCCCGGTCTTCATATAAAATCCTTCACCTTTACCAATGGCGGATCTAGCAAATTGGCAACATCATTTTTCTCAATTAAAACCTATGGAAATGTATCGATTCTTTGAGGGGCCAGGTGCTCCGACAAGAATCGATTATTTAACATAGGTTTAAATGGAGGGAATCCGGCGTTGCCAAGTTGCTGGATCCGCCTCTGACCTTTACAATGTTAGCAGTAGGTTTTGAACATTTACCTTACACTTTCTTACATAGCTTTGGTGACCGGTACAGGATTTTGAAGGAAGTATGTGAGAGGAAAAGGAAACATTTTAAAAGGACGGATCTTTTTCCCTCCGAATTAATATATTATGACACACTTCAAAAAGTAATAACTTTCTTCTAAAGGGTTTATTCCAAAAATGTCAGGATTTGTCTTACTGTGCGTGCAAATCGGGGGAAAAATCTTCCAACTTTTCCCCAACTTTCTGCCGTGCTGCTCATATTTTCATCTTGTGCAAGCTTGCTTGGCTTCTCTCCTTTTTCCCATCTCCTTCATCTCTGATCACAGTTTCCTCCTCGGCGAATACTTCATCCTGCGATATTTCAGAGTACTGAAGTTCCTCCTTATTTCTTTCAGTATTTCTTTTCTTCCATTTCTTCGATCATCGA
The DNA here is from genome assembly GCF_918797505.1 of Bemisia tabaci. Taxonomy (NCBI): domain Eukaryota; kingdom Metazoa; phylum Arthropoda; class Insecta; order Hemiptera; family Aleyrodidae; genus Bemisia; species Bemisia tabaci. The sequence continues at coordinate 22,159,077 of NC_092797.1, forward strand.
GAAGCTAATCCGTGCTCTCTCATTGTTATCTCACAGTAATTATAATCACTCGGCTACCTTACAAGTGATTTTATCGAAGCCCTCTCGCACACGTTAAGGAACGCTCATCTAATGTCGAGCTTCCCTCTTTTTCTTTTATTCTTTATATTTTATTTTACCTTTGAACTCACAAAAAAAAACAAAAAAAAAAAAAAAAAAAAAAAACTTTGCGCTCTTAATTAGATAAAAAAAAACTTTAACAAAGTCTTTTAATATAAATATGAGACTGAATTTGATTGATTCCTCACAGTTCTTCAGTTTCCAATATTAAAATGGAAAATGAAAAACACGGTCACGGTTCTGAATATTTTTCATAAGCAATCGTGAAAAATGTCGTGAATATTATATAGTAACCGGTTTTCTGCCTCACACAAACAGGTCAGTTACGTTTGCCGCAGAATCGTGTTTTGATGGTTTAAGCAAGACGTTGTATGACGTCATTCACCACGGCACAAAAAGCATACGGTAGTTTCTTCCACCCCCATTTTATCCGTGTTGGTATACGTTCAGCAACCAATACTGCAGATGTGTGATCGATGAAGAGAAAGATCACTAACGCGGTAGTCTACGTCTATACGCCATTTCTTCGATGAGCGATATATCCTTTAATATTGGACGTAGAAACTTGGTCTTTGAGCAGATCTTCGTTTTTGAAAATCGATAAGCTTAAACCATCAGAGCACGATTTTGTGACCAGTGGAACAGACCAATTGGATCGAATTTAGCAAAATTGAACCAGCGCTATTACAACGTTGTAAAAATGCTGCTCCTTCATAATTAGCCACAAAATCTCTAAGAACAGCCAATAATTTTTGCTTCCCGCCGAAAAATTGTTAATTTTAAAGGAAAATAATTGTGCAAATTCCAATACTGTGTATATATTAAGTATCTTTGAAAGAAAAGAAGAAGTTGTACGATTTTGAAAATACCGCGTTCACCCCTGGTAAAAATTGGCGATAGGAGCTGCGTTTCAAAATACCATCGGAGTTCTTATAGCCGACTAAAGAAGGCTATTGAAAATCATATAGCTGGCTGTAGAAAGCGGAGCAAATCATATAGCCGGGCTATACGAAGTTATAAAAAGTATACAGTCGGGCTATAGTTCCTATCGCTGGGCTCTACACTTTATCACCATTGGCTATAAAAGGCTATAAGAAATTGTGTAGAAATGTGTGTGCTTTGGAAATCATTAAGTTTGATATGGAACTACCTTAATAACACATGTTATATTTTCCTTTAAAACATATTTTTTTTATCAGTTAAAATGAGAATAATCCATACAGAGTGTGCAAACATTTCAAAATCATGAGTTGAAAAACGCTGACTCCGCGAGATTAAATATTAGAGCCTAACACAAAGCGGAGCGGCGACGCACTGGCGCCTACAAACCTAACAGGGATACTTCACGCATTGCGCAATGCGTGAAGTATCCCTGTTAGGTTTGTAGGCGCCAATCCGCGTTTTGCGCTCTCTACCCGCCCGCCGCGCCGCAGCGTGCCACGGCGTCTGAAGCAACTATTTCACACCAGAGGTATTGCACAGTATCATAAGAAATTGAAGGCGCTCCAACTTATTAAGAATGACAGGCATCCTTCAAAAGTAAGGAGCTTTCCTCGCAAAATAAATCAAGATACTACGGCACAAAAAGGGAGCGATAGTCCATAAACAAACTAAATCCTAGTATCCGTATTTGGTAACGTTTAGCATAAAATTTATCGCCTGGTTGTTGCTTAATCGCCATCGGCTATAAAAGGCTATAAGAAATTGTACAGCCGGCTACAGAAGCTGTTGGAAATCTTATACAGCCGGCTTTAGGTCTATAGTATTTTGGAACACACATTCTACTGCCAATTTTTACCAGGGGCGCTGGTTCCTTCTTGCTAAAAGCGATCCAATTCTTTATCGTGCATAAAAAAGAGCAATAAGTCCATGCCAATCTTTCCTCATATCGTCGCCCCCCTGACTCACTAGCGTATCTAGATTTTAACGTGAGCCCTGCTCTACACGGAAATCCACGCTCTCTGGGGCTCATGCAGAAATCAAGATTAGCCCATACGCCAGAGGAGCGACGAAAAGGATGAAACGGCGTGGGTCTTGAGGCATGAATTTTCCCGCATAAAATCACGAGAGTACAAGGCCCAAACGACACTTTTGACTCCCGGGTCAAGCTCTTCTAAATTTTAAAGCTTGTAAATTGGAGGGGAGGGAAAGCGCGCATTAAAAATTCAAGAATTACTCTGCTCCCGATTAGCGTCTCTTTCGGGGACATGAATATCGTCGCAGCTCGACTCCCCCTGTCTCCGAGAGGAACGAATAAACGGCGAGGTTCATTACTCGCCCATAAAAAAGGTAGTCTTATGGACATTTAGTTAATTTTCAACGAAAATTATGGCTTTGATTTCTCCTGAATAAGGAAAACTTACTTGCGCAGTAAAATCGGTGGCATGAATCACTCGTAGTGAAAATCATGGCATCTGCTCTGAAAAGTGGTTTACATAAAGCGTTCTCTCTGTTGGTTTTAAATATAAAAATGCGACGTCTGGAAAAATGGATTTCTTTTATGGTTTTCCTAAAACTTTAATAATCAAGACAACACTCTGCGACACATGCAACTAAACTTATATCAGCTGAGGCTCAAGTACTCGATCGAGTCAATAATGGTGTCTCTTCAGGCAAATTTCAAGGAAGGGAGCAAAACTTGTTGAGAGTAAAATCAGTTTTCTTGTTTAAGAAAAACTCGAAAAAAGCCCTAAGATTGATCAAAATCAATCATCTTCGGCATTTCGAAACGTCAACTCTACACTATGCCTGGAGAGGGACGAATGCTCCCTGCCCTTTTTACCTCTCTGAAAGTCAAATGGCGTCTTACTGTTGCATATCTGTCATTGTTCTTGGTTACAACCATTGTCCTTGGTTTAACCAAATCCCGTCATTTTTAAACTATTTTCAGATTCTGCATTTCGTCAGCTCACTGGAAGAAAAGTTTCTTGTATCCAAAATCCGGACTCTTATAAAGATTGACAAGAAAGAAACTTTTAATTCAATCGGAATTTTGCTTGAATCGAGAGCCAAGCCTCTTAATTTAAGCGGGTTCCCTTTTGATCCAAGCAAAAAGCCGGGTGAATCAAGAGTATTCTTTCTTGTCAAACGTTTTAAGAATTTGAACTCTGGATCCAAGAAACTTGCCTCCGGTGCTTAGCTTTCTGATTCGAACTTGATGCGCTGTGCGCTAACCGATCTCAGGGTACAATTTTAGACCCCGAAATTGCAACCATGACCGAGAAGATGGATGAACAGAAAGAAGAGGAAAAAGTTCGGAGGGAGGAATGGAAGGCGTGCTGGGGAACAGATTCAAAACGTCACGATAAAAATCAGGAGTCCGTATCCGACCGATTGTTTTGTGAGCCATTATGCAGTCCTGTGGGATACGTAATCAATCCAAGACATTTGTAGCGTTTACGAAAAGTCAAGTACCGGGGGGGAGGAGGAAGGGGGAGGGTGGCGTTAACGGAGATGATAAACTACAATATGCTGGACTCGAGGACAGGGGACCAACCTCACCAAATCGCAACTCCAACCCCTTCATTTGGAGCCGAAAGCTGCCGTGCTAAGGCAAAACGCCGCATGAACATTAGAGAGTTGCCAAATTTCCTTCGATAAAATGTTTATTTTTGAGAAAAGTTATGAATATTTTTCCTTTAAATTTTCAGAATTTTTAGGTGAAATTGCGAACAAAATGATCTGAAAAATTGGGAGGAAAATATTCAGAAGTTTACCAGGAAATTCACGTTTTATTAAAGGAAATTTGGCAACGCCTGAAGGTTCATACGGCGTTTTTCCTTGGCACGGCAGAAAGCCACTCCGATTGCATGCGGTTGGCAACTCCGCGGAGCAAAATCGCTCTCGAGGGATCGGCGCTCTTTCGCGGCCATCAGGGACTCAAGTAGCACCCCTACTGTGATGTGAGAGGGATCCCTTTGCGTTAATAGCTCTCTTGGTAGGTACTTGAGTGCCGGCACGAAAAGATACAGACTGATAAATTCTTTGCAGAAGAATAATTGAATACAATCTGAAAAAGTAAATGTCACAAAGGCTCGAAGATGAAAGCTAACGTGGCATTTTACAAATGCGCTCAATTTTTTCTCTCTCGATGTGCGGGCACATTGATCAATGGCACCGAAACAAAGGACAGGAACAAATGATACGAAGCTTTGGGGAGCAGTTTGTGTTTGAATTTTAAGTACCAGAATGGTTATTCAGGAATTGGACGATAGCAATGTCGTGCCTTTTTGGCCTAATTTCATTATCATGATAAAAAATGAATCATTTTTAATATTTCGCAGATTTTTTCACCTCATTAAAGGTAATTGTTTTCTAATTACCAGGCAGTAGGAGTGTTTACTAGTGTCTTTTTCCCTCCCCCATTAAGGCTACAGAATGTCGCAAAAGAGATTATTTTAAAATCTGGTCTTAAAGTAGCCACTTGAACACATAATTTGAGTTTTTTCGGATCCAATTCAACGTTTTTTGCATGTGTTCGATGGAGATAATATTTACATGAATAAGATGACAACTCTACTAATTGTATAAAAATACAGCAATATTTGGATGATATTGTCTGTGTGACTTCTTCTAAGAAGTAACTGAAAATATTTTCTTCATCGTATATGTCTGAACTGAGTTTATGCATAGCTTGATCATCGATCTTTTCCAAATTTTCCTGTCCTCTAAAAACTTAATAAAATATTTTATCAACTTTTGTTTTAATATACATTGATGAAAAAAAGTCATTTCGTAAATATAACGTTTTAACATTGCTTTTTTAAACACCAATAATTCTGGAATATTCAGGACAGTGATAGCAAGATAACTCAATGCACCCGTCTCATTTTTGATACATTTCCCTCAGTATCTGCTATTGTAAGTTGACGGCGTAAGTCAGCATTCCTTTGCGGTGTGTCTGAAAATCTCCGACTCCAGCGTGGCGTGGCGTGAATTGCGATGTAGCGATTGTTATGCCATTTAAACTTATGGTAAAGAATCGATTATTAAGATGTTCGCTGCGAACACCCTGTTCATCGATCCTTATCCACAGATTTAAATGACAGATCAATCGATATATCGCAAAGCACGCCATGCGACTATCCGACTCAATGTTATTTTTTTAAAGGAGAACAAATTGACATCATTTCTTGAAGTTTTTGCAGAATTTTCTTCGCACAGAGAAGAAAAATTACGGCAGTTTTAAGGAATTGCTTTTGAGTAGTTTCCCGTTTAAAAAATAAAGTATGACAGGAAGTCTGCGACGTCGCAAACCGAGTTATGTGACTGCCGACTTGCACCGTCGAAGTGCTTATGCAAATTTTAGGAAAAGGGAGTGCTTGTATGGTATCAATGATAAATGTCATTTTACCCCTCAAAACAGTTTATTTCATCAGTAATTTTGAATTATTTTTTTCCGCTAATACGGAACACCCCTCGAGGATGAGCTAGGGGTAAGAAAGAGCGAAGCACTTTCATCTGACATCCGACAAGCAGCAAAGAAGAAGCGCCGTGGGGACCGTCAAGTGAATCGAGGGCTTCCTTTCTTTCCTTTTTTCGAGCGTTCAAGAGCCAAAGTTCACTTCATAATTTGCAAATTAAAAACGCCCCGAACAAATCCAAATCCGCAAAAGCTCAAAAGATGGAACTAAAAACCTTGTAATGCTTCCGCGCCGAGCGTCGTCGGTGAATAGAGCGCGAGGTTGATGGGGCGCGGCAGTGGGCGAAGGCCGCGGGGGAGGGGGGGAGGGGGGAGTCAGCGAGGGATGAAGGTGCATGACAGTCATAGTCCATTGAAATTAATCAGGGCCGGGCCCAAGCATGAAGGGGTTTCATGAAAACATTGCGCCCTCGTATTGTTCGAGTCTACACCCTGCAGCGCTATTCAAAGTCATCAGTCGAATGATTCTAGCAGGTGCCCTCTTGCCTCGCCCCGCGACCTTCCCCCCACCCCTCGGTCGGCCGTAAAACAAACATCTGTGTAGTATTCAAAACGGGCTCAAGTCGCCGGCTAATTCCATGACGCGCGTAAATAGACCGTTTCAATCTGACGTCACACGCTGCGCCGAAGAACCGAGCGATAACAATTGCGGCTGTGATTTTCCAAAATTTAGAGACAGAGTTGGGCCCAGATACAGAGAGTTGGTCTGGTATGGACATGTGTGGATGGCAGACGATCGTTTGCCCACGCAGGTTTTCGATTGGATTCCTCCCGGAAGGAGACGGCATGGACATCCCGTGAAAAGTTGGTGACAAGGAGTGGAGGAGGAGATCGGGAGGTGTCAGTTGCCTGACGTTCTCTGGAAAGATGGGGGGCAATGACGATTGGGTGTCGCAGAGCGCGAAGCTGCGCTGTAAAAGCGGCTGTTTGCATGGAGAAACATAGTCCATCGTGCTAATATACTAAAAATAACTACAAAATGAGAGGAAGAAAAGAGGAACTTTAGAGGTTGAGCGTATAAGGTAGTTTGCCTTCAATTTAAGAGGTAGGCCAGAACTCATCAAAATAGTTAAATATTCGAGGTCTCGAAATGTCTACACAAATCTGGCCCTGTAGTGAGTGATTTCAAACTCTGCTTAACTATTTTAATGCTGATTTCAGTCATTCGGGTTCAAGCATTTATGATTTACAATAAGTATTGTAGAATGATGCAGAAATTGACAGAATGGGAGACACGCAGTGAGGATAGTAATCAACGTTTGTTCTTGGTTGGGCCGGTGGAAGAGTGACAAATGACAAATCTGCTGCGCGCAACTATTCGTGCTTCCAAGTCGCTCATATTGCCGGCACAATTATTGAAGGCGAACTCAACTAAGTAAGAGATACGTATGGAGGAAAGTAATCAACGCATGCTCCTTGCCTTTCTGCGCTTACTCGTTTTCCCATTTAATCAGTACACTGATTTAGGGGTAATTAAAAAATATACTTCATGTAATGTTCACTGATAAGTTTGTACAATTTAATGTTGTCTCAAGTTCAACATCGTCTTTGCTGGTCGCTTATTCTTGAAACGGTGAAATTTTGTTCGAATTTCAAATTTAAATCCTATCGAGCCATAAACTTTATGGCTTTATGGCATAAAGGTGCAAAGTTGCGAAACAAAGAGGAAATATATTTTAATTTTGACTTGTGATGGGACTGATGGGTTATCATGAAATTGGAATAATTCAAAAATGGCATTAAATGTACTCAGAAGTTTAAAATTTTAAGACCCTTGGCAGATGGCCGCAATTCAAGAAAAACATTCGATCGTGTTACGTGACTTCGTCCCGTCGTCGTGACTTCTGGAAGGAGTTCATTTGATTTATTAGATCCATATTCATAACCCAAAACATATTATTTTAGATTTAAGGAGAGGATCCAAATAAATGTTAAACATAGGACGAAAGGACAACCTCTAGATAGAAAGCACTTGACTTCGAAAAGGCGATGATAAAAACGTGAGACAAGTGCAAGCGTTAGAGGTATATCGTTGACTACCGACTTCGGTCCGATCTTGAATTTTCGCGCACTTTGATAGCGCCTTATCGACCGAGTTTATAGCTATGTAAATGTTAAATGGACACGAACTCATAAATGCCCTTTTTACCACCTCCTTACTCACCCCGTCGTGTTGCTCTATCGTATGTGCACTCGACCACAAGGCAAGCTCAAGCCGGGCGGGCGGGGGTTGGAGGTGGTGAAAAGTACATAAAGGAGCCGGTAATAATTCCGGGGTTGTAGCATCAATCATTCATCGAGTTTTGGGACTTCGATTATTGTTGTTTTCGTTGCTGGTGGCGCTCATTAATCATCTGATGCCGACGCGGACGCTTCTGGCGTTCATAACGCGCCCCTTGTTGCCAAGTTGGACACGAATTGAAATTCCTGCTTTGTTGAAATTCATGGTTTTCGACGATAATCGGACAACGCTGGGTGTCATAGTCAATGTTTGAGTCGTCGTGACCGGCTCTAACGCTGCAGAACATTGTCAGAGCTTGTTGAAAACCACCGTGTATGACACCCAGACAGATACGCACGTATGATGAGTTATTATAATACCTGCTGATTCCTTAGTTTGCATCTGATAGTTTAACATGTCTTTAAATTAGGGTGGCTTTCTAGGGCCGGATTTAGGGGGTGGCCACATGGGCCGCAGCCCATGGCGGCAAATTTTGAAATTATTTTAAATGAAGGTAAAAAAAATCAGATTCAGAAAAAAATTACAAACAAGAAAAGGTGACAAAATCTCTCATTTCTTGAGAGTGTATCAATTTCTAATTTTGTCTTCTTTCGGTGTTACAAAAGACTGCGTACCTTTCATTAGTCGAGTTAAGAGGGAAACCAAACACGAAATTTGGCCTGGAGCGCGCGGCGCAGACAGCAATGATGACGAGGACTTGAGATGAAAAGGAGAAGCCCTCGGCGCGGCGGGCGGTATGTAACATATATTAGCGCCTACAAAAGTGCATAAATACTTCACGCATTGCGTCAAACACAGTGCGGTCAACAGCGGTCGGCGTGAAACGCATAGCGCCTACAAGACTGCATGAATACTTCACGCATTGCGTCAAACACAGTGTCGCGGCCGTCAGCGTGAAACGCGTGGCGCTTACAAGACTGTATGGAGATTTCACGCATTGCGTCAAACACACTGCGGTCAGCAGCGATCGGCGTGAAACGCATTGCTCCTGCAAGACTGTAGGAATACTTCACGCATTGTGCCAAACACAGTGCGGTCAACGCGGCGCGGCGGCGGAAGTTAAAATTATTAAAACACATTTATGTGTATTCTTTCATAATTTTTTAGTTCATTTCTTACAAATGAAAGGCCTTGTCCACACAGAGATCAGTTTACGGAACTGAACTTTTGCTAGTATTGTTGACAGGGCTTACGCAAAAAATGTGTCCAACACAAGTGAGCGCGTCTTATGAACCCTTTCCTCTCCGGCACGTTCACTTGATGGTTCTTATTGATGTTTCAAAACGAATAAGACGGGGGAGGCAAAATACATGCGGCCCATGGGCGGCAAGCAGGTAAATCCGGCCCTGTGGCTTGCGCTCCCAGGGACATTATCCGCATCTATGGTTAAAGAAGTATTATCTAATACGTGCGAATTAAAAAGAGGGCGACCAGTTCCTTTGGAGAGTAAGCAGGACACTAAACTCGCAGAGTTCTCTTCAGATGACCAAAAAGAGATTATTTGCAGAGGAACTAATGGCTTAGCCCAGTCGAGGCATTCCATTTGAAAATGTGAATTCTTGTGACTTGAGCGGTTGATCGAACGAAGCGCCTCCTAACTATTGCCTGAATTTCTACGAAGAATAAAGGTAAAAAAGAGAGATTAACGGCCAAGTATCGCAATGGACTGTTCATTTTAAAATTTGGGCCTCTGTCAACAATGGTCGATAGAATAAAGTGCTTCTGAATTGCAAGCTATAGTTCAAAAATAATTTGATTTCACTTGTAGCTGATTGACCGAGATTTTAAGTGCTCCTTCATTTTAATGGCTATGCAATCAGAGCTTTGTGGGTAGGAACTATCGCATGAAACTTTTTACTTCTAGTTGGCAGTGCCGTCAACTTTAGGTGTGCTGCATCTCAACATGCAATTTAGAGGACCGCCAGCTTATTCCTAAAAATGCCCTACATGACCGACTCAAACGCGATAATTTTCAGTTCCTTATTTCTAAAAAACCGGACTCACGTTACAGCAACAACTTTTCGGCTGTGATAACGAACGTTCCCTGTCATGATGACACATTTCTCAGTCACCACGACCATAAATACTTTTCCACCACAAGTTGCTTCCGTCATAAAATTTTACTCGGCACAATTAGTTCATGGCTCCTTAAGGCAACAAATATTTTCGTTAGCACGGAGCGAGACAGCCATGGAAACGGTTTTATCCGCCGAAAAGATGAATCCAACTTTCCTCAAAGCGTGAGCTGGGCCTAGACTGAAAGGGAACTGGATGATTTCGAGTGGCGATCTGGCAAGTTTTTCGAGGCGGAATACACGGTGAATATCAACGTGGGAATCAATATGCGACCAAAGCTCAGCGGTGCTCCACCGGTGGCCTGCCGGCACGGCGCGGCGCGGCCAACCGCGCTCCGAGTCGAAGCGACGCTCCGACCGCACAGCCCTGACATCCCGGTTGCAGATGCAGATACGGATGCTGCGCAGAAAATGAAGCAACGCAAAGGTCGTTGTTGCCAGATAGTGCCGAAAAAGTAACACTTTCCCCATATAATCCCCTGTTAAATATCCATATTTTATTGCACTGCCCGGTAGCCTTGGCGACGACCGAAGGCGCGGACGTGCTCTTATCTTTACAGCCTCCCACTCTATCCTTCATTAAAGTCCCTCCCTCTTCACCCCACCTCTCTTCGCGTCTTTGACTGTTTCCTTTTTTTCTCGCACCTTGATTCTGGCTGGAAATATTTTTATTCATCAGGGGGTCCGTCATATTTATCATTATTTATCATCTCGTACTTTATCATCCCCTTCAAAAGTTAAATGAGAATAGAGAGGTCAGACGTTTGCTCCAAAAAAGCAAAGCTGGAGGATAAGGAGACATTTTAATTGCTTTTAGAAAGTCCGCGCAAACCTAGCGTTTTCTTTCTCTCTTCTTTCAGCGAGCTCAAATATGCTGCGAACTACAGCATAATTTTTGATTTTATGTATTCACATTTTGAACTAATGTCTGGAAATTAGATGAAGATGGTCAAGAATCGATTGTTTTTTTTTAACTTTAAATCGCCGCGAATTTTGGGCGCAAGTAATGACAATTTTAACCCAGGTAAACCAGCGCTCAAGTAAATGATTTTGTATCAAGACACATTGCACTGTAATCCATTATCATAAGTCCGTAATAAAGCTTGTGTCGAGATTTATTTTTTTCATGCGTCATCTGACCAACCAGCTGCCATCCGACTTTACAATGATTAGTTAACGTCAAGCAATTTTGGTGTCGGTAAACCCGTAAAGTACAGTTCTGCGGTACGACTGTTTGCAAAATACTGTGGATACTAGGCTTAAATGGATTGCATTTTGCAAAAAGGAACCACTAGCATTGCAATGTTGCTAAGATTGTGCAACTTCTTTTGTCTTTGAGGAAAAACCCGATTATCCCTAAATAGTTTCTACTACTCGCTAAAAACTGTAAATTTAAGACAAAAATTACCATCTAAATTTCATAGTTTTCCACAATTTCCGCAATTTTATTGCAAAGGATGAAGTTGCACAATCTTAGCATCATTGCAATGCTAGTGGTTCCTTTTTGCAAAATGCAATCCGAATAATTTTGCACGACGAACAAAGCTGCATCAATACTGATGGAGAACATAAAAAAGGCTCACTATCGAAAATATGCCTTGAAACCCCCTTTGGATGAGATGATAAGGCCAGGGTATGAAGTCACGAAGAGGCGCAAAATTGGGGCAGTGAGCTGCGGATGGATGAGCGTGATAACGTGGCTGATAACGGGAGAGAGTAATATAAACCGGAGGGATGAGGAGCTGTTTAGATCAAGTCAAAAGTTATGCCGTGGAGGCGGAGGTCGGACATGGCTTTTGGGTCGGGGCGCCGCGCCGTAGCGTGGCCAGTCGACGTGGTGGACATCTGTCGCAAGTCCGAGTGCAACTGAGGTTTCACGGTGGCCTGGAAAAACATATCCAGCGTTGTAATATTGATGCGGAATTAATCAAAAATAAAAATGAACTGAATGAATCAGAAGAGAGCAATAAGCGTACAGTTTTGAGCATAACTGAACGTATATTTTTCTCCAAAATGTTCATAAATGAGTCGAGGAACCTTATTTTGAATGTGAAGATGGAAGTTGAACTTTTTCTTTAACACTGAGTCTTATACAGGAAAAACTCCAAACCTTAATTTGCTCGGTTACGACTCAATGTGACTTACAATTAATTTTTCTGTTCAATTTGGTTCAAATATTCTACAGGGTCCACACTATTTATTAGCATTCTTAGTGAAGAGAAATATACTCTCAGAGTTTCCCCATCATGGTTTGATTTAATGATTTGATTCAGTGTTTTTGTAATAAGTCAAAAGGATTGATGTAAGCAAAAATTCTCATTTGAACTTTCGCATGAAAAGAGGACTTTGGGGGCAAAGAGCTCTAAATTTAGTAACTTTCACTTTTACCATTGCATAAAGGAGAATTTTACAAATATTTATGTCTTAAGAAAGCGGAAAAATCGTCGTTTCCCTTACGAAGGAGCGTATAATTTCAATATAATTTTCCCTAACTTCTTGCATTTTGAAAAAAGGCTTCATCTTACAAAAATTGCATTTTTACTTAGGGAGCCTGAAAATTTCTCTGATTTTTCTCCTAATCTCATGCAAAGATCAGAAAAACTTTAGAAATAAATTGCATAGTGATATTCTCGTAAAAAATTGAATTGTTTGAGTCAATTTTGGAACCTTGGAATGAAGTTACGTTCCTTCGTCAGAGAAACGACTAAATCTGCAGTGAATCGTATAGTTTTTGTGAAAAGCTATCAAAACCCCTATGAATGACAAGTACTCTACGGTCAGACCCCAAAGTTTGCTGAATATGAAACAAATCAATGAATCGCAACAGTGAATGCGGTTCAATGGAGAAAGCAGTGATAGCGAATGGTAAAAGTTCGATAGACGGCAACATGGGCGTGGTTCGTGCTTCGGCGCATCATCCCTGTGCAGGGGCCACGGCCGGTGGACTTTCGGGTCCGGGTCTGTGCTCTGCTATCACGCCAGGGTGCCTCTTACCTACCTCCCCACTCCCACCTGTCGGCCACCTGGGCAGTTGCCTTCATTATAACCACGCAATGATGCATACTCTAACTTTTCCGCACATGCACCAGTTTGTGGCCAATAAATCAAACCCCATCCCATTCCCGCCCCTCCCTCGCCCCAGCGATAGTCCCTCATTTTGCATTCCATCAATAATGTTGATGTCATCATTGCGTGTGCCAACTATTCATTTATGCAAGGACTTCTTCTTCGGGACAAAAGCCGTAACTAGGCCAAAACCGTGACTGAGGAGGCGATCGGAATTTTTTAAAGGGTGGCTTTGAAGCAGTGTTCGAAACTCATATTTGAGTTAAAGGAGCCATGTGGCTCATCAAGCTCAATTTTTAGGGGCCATTGAAGATTTTTTGGGGGCCAAATTGACTTTTTGCCAAAATATCTTGGCGCATTCAGTGAAAAGTTAGACGCAAGATTTTTTAGTTACAAAACGAGTAGCTGTAATTTAGGAGAAATTTCGAAAAATCACCAAACAGAAAAATTAGGATTTTTTCTCTGGGTGGAGGGGGGGGGGGCAATTTTTAGGGGCCACGTTGGCGCAGATCCTTCATTTTTTATGCCTGTGAGTTTCGAACACTGGTTTGAAGAAGAGTTTGTTTGAGGCAGGATATGATGGGCCAGAGGTAATAACTTCCTTCACACCTAAAATAAGTTACTAGTTCAGGAAAAGAGGGGCGGAAATTAGACAAAATTGCAACAAAAAGTTTTTTGATAGTTTCGTAAAAAAAAGTGAGTCGCGGAATCCGAATTTGCTAATTCCGCCCCGGGATTCCGACACCTGTACCCGCAAATCGTTAAAATTATGAAAAAGGTTTACCAAATATTCCGCAGTTTATTAAAATAGCAGCCCCTAAACCGTTCGCTTTAGCAAGAACATTTATTTTCAAAATTGTATAGGATACAATTCAACATTCGCATAGGACCTGAAAATACAAAAAGTACATTTTAACCCCTTATGAATGCCTTCAAAAGAGGTCAGCGCCGATATCTGGGCAAATACACTGTAAATGCAGCGAGAGAGATTTGCCAGCGTATCTAAATATCAGTACATACATTTAAGGCTATTAAATCCTTCTTGAACCTCAGTCAATGGCTCAATGACTCATTTCCTATAAGAATCGCGCGACCCAAAAACCTTTTGTCGCAATATTGTCTAGGTTACCCGTATATTGGCTTCTCCTCTTCTGAACTATACCTCTTTCTGTGAGTAGGTATTTCTCGAGTTAGCAAAAATTTTCCTTCTTTTTAGAAACTATCCTGATCAATAATGATTTATGTGATCGACTTAATGAAACGGTATGATATAAAATGTTTTTTCTCAAAATTGCGCATTTTATGTTCAATTCTGGTCCTTAGCCGGTAAATACACAAACAATGACACTGTTAGATGTCGGCATGCATTTTAAACGGCTACTTTTTGGAGATTTTCTGCTTAAAACCAGATTGGATCTTGTACGAGAGGAGGTTCCAATAATTGGCGAATGAAATCAAACGGGGTCACTGGTGTTGAGGTTTAATGAAATTAAGAATATAACGCAAGATTTTGCAAACCTGTATCAGTTCATGTATTATATTACTTATGACGTATGGTCAACTGAGCCTGAGACTCAGCGATAAGATGAAGCTCCCTGTCTAGTTCAAAATTTCTCCTGTACTCAGTCCTCTTCAGCACTTGTACGCACGATGTCATAACTAAGCCTTATTATCATCGATATATACTCTGTACTATCTAACGAGGTGTTATTTTTTAATAATCCATAATACCTTAACAGGTTATGGGCCCAGAGTGAACGTGACCATCATGTGAAAAACAATCGTGCCGAAAAATCACGAGAACGACGAAAATTTTAGTCAAAAATTACGGGCGACATAGTGCCAACGGGCGACAAAGTGCCAACGGGCAACAAAGAGCCAATTTCGGGCAACATAGTGCCAACTAATTCGACGAAAAATTTAACGTTCGTTTTTGTGATAAAAATTTCGGGCAACAAAGTTTTCGGCCAACGAAATTTTTCGGTCAACACAGTGACAACTAAATTGAAATTTTTTGGTCAACACAGTGACAACTAAATTGAAATTTTTTGGTCAACACAGTGACAACTAAATTGAACTTTTCGGTCAACACAGTGACAACTAAATTGAACTTTTCGGTCAACACAGTGACAACTAAATCGAAGTTTACGTGAAACTAAATTTCCTGAAGAAATACTGTATTTTCTGGGCAAAATCGGTGCCAATCAATTTATCGGTGCGCATCAATACGCAAAACAAAAATGTCTGAATCGCACGAGTATCAGTTATTAGACATGCGGGCCGTGGATAAACTCAAAGGAAAATCAAACTATGAACTTTGGAAGTTTCAAGTGCAAATCCTTCTGGAAGAAAAGGGCGCGCTGAAAATCGCAACTGGAGAGGACCCTAAACCTGCAGCAACTGACAGACCAGATGACACAAAGTCACAGGAAGCCTGGACAAAGAAGGACGTCATCGGAAAAAGGATCATCTTTACAACACTCGAGAAGACCATCATGCCATCCATCATGTCGTGCAACTCCTCAGCTGAAATGTGGGTTCGTTTGAAAAATTTGTATGGTAGGAACCAAGAGGAACAAAAGCAAGAGTTAATCAGAGAATTTTTCAGCATTAAATTTGAAAGAGGCACGCCTATGACTCAACATGTGAGTAAAATTCAAAATATCTTTGCTCAACTTAAAGCTGTTGATCAAACAGTTAGTGATGAGATGCTCATGTCAAAAATTTTAACTACACTCCCGGAAAGTATGGAAAGCTTTGTAACATCATGGGATGTATTGTCCATTAATGAGAAAACGGTCGAGAGATTAGTCTCCAAACTTCTTTTGGCGGAGGAAAGATTGAAAACATCGAGTGAGTCTGGCGTGGCTTTTTCAACTAGTTCATCCTTAAGCTGTTATCGGTGCCATCAAGTCGGGCATTTAAAACGCAATTGTACAACAGTGTTAAAATGTGAAAATTGTGGTAAAGGTCACCTGACCCAATACTGCAGAAACAAGAAAGGTGAAAATAGTACTAGTACTTGTAGTATTTGTAATAAGGGAAACCATTCAACTGAAAAATGTTGGCATAATAAGGCCAATCAAAAAGGTAATGCAAAGAAAAATAAGCAAAACTCCAAGGGCGAAAAAGGGGTAGCATTTTCTCTTAATAAAATAAAGACCGATGGTGTGGAGTCTGATGAGTGGATTGTTGATAGCGGGGCCACGAGCCATCTCACGAATAATCTAACTGACTTGAGTGACGTAAAGAATGCTAACATCGAAATCGGTGTTGCGAAGAAGGGTAATAGTCTAAACATAACAAAAATTGGCCAAGTGTGCGCCGATGAGTGTTCGCTAACAAAAGTTCTATTCTCAGACGAAGCAGCAGGGAATCTTTTGTCAGTGAAGGCAATAACTGAAAAAGGTGGAACAGTTCTTTTTACAGAAAATGAAGTGTTAATCTCCAAAGATAACGTTGAAGTTCTTAAAGGAGAAAAAGGAGATAACGGGTTATATACAATAAAATTGCATCCTAAAATCATCGATAAAGCTCTTTCAGCAAACGTTGTAAATGATGCATGGATGTGGCATAAGCGATTGGGGCATATAGGTGCTCAAAATATGTGTAAACTTTTAAAATTGAGCGAAGGAATGAATTTACAGAAACAGCAGGTAATTGAAACTATTAAAAATTGTGAAGTCTGTATTCTCGCGAAGCAGACCAGATTACCATTTGAAAATGATAGGCATAAGGCTAGCCGACCTCTTGAAATAATTCACAGTGATGTGTGCTATGTAAGCCCACCAACCTGGGACAATAAACAGTACTTTGTAACTTTTGAGGATGATTTTTCAGGTTTTGTCCAAATTTACTTGCTTGGTGCAAAAAGTGAAGTGAGCGAGTGTGCCAAGGAATATGTGGCTGAAGTTGAGGCAAAGTTCAACTTGAAAATATCTAAACTTAGAAGTGACAATGGCGGAGAGTACGAAAGTACCGAATTTAAAAAGTGGTGTAAAAATAGAGGTATTATACTTGACAGAAGTACTCCATACACGCCTCAGTTAAACGGTACCGCTGAACGCCTGAATAGAACAATTTTGGACAAGGCCAGAGCAATGATTCTAGAATCAAAACTTGATAAAGAAATGTGGGGCGAGGCAGTTTTGGCTGCAACTTATGTTCTTAATAGAAGCCCTAAAGCAAACAAAGAAACTACTCCTTTTGAGTTGTGGTTTAACAGAAAACCAAATTTGAAAAATTTAAGAATTTTTGGCTCAACTGCATATGCAAAATTTTAACCAGATCAGGTAAATTTGAAGAGAGAAGTGAAAAGCTAATTTTTGTTGGCTATTGTCAAAATGGGTACAGACTCTGGGACAAAGAAAAACGTGAAATTGTGTTGAGAAGAGATGTGAAGTTCATTGAAACTAATTCCCACGCCGCGGAGGATGATTATTCATCCATTATTAGTGAGCAAGACGAAAAGGACGACGCAATCTCGAACGAAAATTCTGAGCGTGAGTCAGAGCATACGGGAAGAGGCAAATCGCCAAGTGTTCAGGAATCGGATTTCGATGGGAACCAAAGCGAGAGCGAGTTGGATGATAAAGACAGCGAGTCGAGTGAGTGGCTACCGGAGTCGGATGATGACGAAGACCCGAGCGCTCCAGAAAATCCATCAGGGGACCGTCGCTATCCTGACCGCCCGCGACAACCGCCCGTCCGATATCCAGAGCAAGCAAGTTTGGCTGATCGCGTCATTCCTGGGTGCTCGGGTTCACCTGACCCTCAAACCTACAATGAGGCATTAGCTTCTCCAGAACAGCATAAGTGGCAAGCTGCCATCAATGCTGAAACAGCAGCGTTGAAAGATAATAAAACTTGGGTTTTAGTCAACAAGAATGAAGCTAAAACTTCAAAAATTCTCTCAAGTAAATGGGTGTTTAGAACCAAAGAGGATGGTACTAAAAGGCCAGACTCGTAGTACGGGGATTTGAGCAAGGAGACATTGATTACGGGAAATATTCAGCCCTGTTGCCAGCATTACTTAGTTCTATTAGAACACTTTTGGTGTTAGCCGTTGAGCGTGATATGAACATCGCCAAATTTGATATTAAATCAGCTTTTTATTAACGCGGAGCTTCAAGAAAGTGTTTTTATGTACATTCCGCAAGGCTTTGAAAAATTTGAAGGTAAAATATGTAAACTGAATAAAGCACTTTATGGACTTAAACAATCACCTCAGGCATGGAACACAACTTTGACTCAGCATTTGGTAAAACAAGGGTTTGAACAGTTGAAAACTGATAGTTGTATTTTTAAGAACAAAACAAATACTGTGTTTATATCTATTCATGTTGATGACGGATTAGTTGTCTTTAAATGTAAAACTGAGCTTGACAAGTTGATAAATTTTTTAGGTAAAGACTTTGATATCAAAACAGAGGTGAATCCAACTGACTATCTTGGTATTGAGATTAAGAGAGGGGTGAGTTACATCAAAATATCTCAAAGTAAATACACTGATAACGTGTTGAAAACTTTTAACATGTATGATGCAAAAAGTGTCGAAACTCCAATGATTCCTGAAAATGTGTCTGGTAATATTTTTGAAACTGGAGAAAATCAAATTGAGGTGATCAATTTTCCGTATAGGAAAGCTGTAGGGTCACTTTTGTACCTAAGTAATAAAACTCGACCTGATATAGCATTTGCGACAAACGTCGTGAGTAGGCATCTTGACAATCCGGATAAAAGTGATGTAATTAAGGTTAAAAGGATTTTACGGTACCTTAAAGGTACAATGTCTGATGGAATAATTTTTGAAAAGAGTGGTACTTTAAACTTAAACGCGTATTCTGATGCCGATTATGGCGGGGACTTAGACACAAGAAGGAGCACCACAGGGTACGTCATTTTTATTGGAAATTCCCCTGTGTGCTGGTCATCTCGTAGGCAACATTTAGTTGCCACTTCCAGTGCAGAATCTGAACTAATGGCTGCATTTGATTGCGTGGAAAACACTTGCTTATATGAGAAATCTCATGCTAGAATTAATTGATGAATATAAAGAAAATATTCTGTATGTAAATCATAACCGACTATTCATCGATAATCAAAGTACTATTAAACTGATCAAAACTGGGGTAAATGGTAAGAGATCAAAACACATGGACATAAGATTTCATTTCATTAAAGAGAAAGTCGAGAGAAACAAAGTGGAAATCAAATATATCAGCACAGATCGTCAAATTGCTGATATTCTTACAAAACCTTTGCAGAAGATCAAGTTCAATTTTCATAAGCAAAATCTGGCATTAAGGGGGTGTGTTGAGGTTTAATGAAATTAAGAATATAACGCAAGATTTTGCAAACCTGTATCAGTTCATGTATTATATTACTTATGACGTATGGTCAACTGAGCCTGAGACTCAGCGATAAGATGAAGCTCCCTGTCTAGTTCAAAATTTCTCCTGTACTCAGTCCTCTTCAGCACTTGTACGCACGATGTCATAACTAAGCCTTATTATCATCGATATATACTCTGTACTATCTAACGAGGTGTTATTTTTTAATAATCCATAATACCTTAACAACTGGTGCTACCGTGCTGAAGAAAAACGCCGTATGAGCCTTCAGGAAATGCCAAATTTCCTCTAATAAAATAGGAATTTTTAAGGAAAGTTATTAATATTTTTCCTTGAAATTTTCACATACTTTAAATCAAATCGCGAGTGAGATTTTCTGAAAAATTGGAAAAAAATATCCAACAGTTCTCTCGAAAATTCATATTTTATCGGAAGAAATGCGGCAACGCCTGTAGGCTCATGCGACGTTTTTCTCTAGCACGGCAGAGTGGATAACCTACGGGTTGATCTTCTGTCAGAATACTAATTTCAATGATTAGACCGCAAGGTGGATAGGGCAGGAGCGGAGGGTAAGTGCGGCTCCACTGAAATGATAGCTACATACATCCTCCAAGTCCCTTCATAATACTACTGATAGGCGATACCGAATGTTTGAGAGCCTCCTGCATATTCAGCCTCCACGTGAGCTACTAGAAATTTGCCTTCTTTAAACAAGGTAGGCAAAAGCGGGTACTCAGGAGCAGTAATAGTTGTATTCATACACTTAGTGAGATCTGAGTCAGTGAGAACGAAAACACACCAACTCGAAAAAATGAAAATAATCTAGACACAAACAAAACTGCACAGTAAGTGAAGGAGTTAGTCAAAGGCAAAGATTTTTGGTGCCAAAACACAAGTAGTCAAGGACACTTTAAAGGTCCAAATTGGAGCAGATGCGCTAACATCAATGACCCTCATGAAAACTGACTGTCTTTAATAAAACTTAAGTATTATCTAGATACCGAGTTGGTGTGTTTTCGTTCTCACTGATTCATTTAAGGAGAGGGTCGGCGATTTGTGGCGGCTACCTCAATCTCTAAATTCTGAAAACGTGCGGTTTGAGAGTATAGCTTCGTTCACATTTTTCATTATTGTATTTTAGGTTTAGATTATTATTGTTTGCATTTTTTGCATTATCTTTAGAATGATGCAATAGAACCTACCTCATCTCACAATATTAAGTCATGTCATCACAATGACAAGGTCATGTGGGGAATTCAACTCGTGCAGCAATTAGAGCTCTTATTATTCATTTCCATAAGAACTTAACAGTTTGATGCTCCAGTTTGCACTGAGAAAAACTGGGTTGCTGATGCAACAGGAATAGTCCCATTGACAGTTTTCCTTGAACGCCAAAAAGGAAGATTGCTGTCACTCCGATATTTACCTGACTTACAGTAGGAATAACTGGGGCATCAACCGTATATACAGGTTATCTCAAAATCTAGTCGTGGTAACAGGAAATCTGCCCGCACGAAATGAAACAGCTATTAAAAGTCCCAAATGTCTGGTTACCTCAACTGTAATTTCAGTTACAATAATAGGAGTATAAGAAATAGAAATTCCTGTGAGAAAATTATTATCAGTCACGGTCTACTCCTCTATTTGAAATGTAGCTTGGCATTCTGGGAAATTTTTCTTAGTGTGATACCTAAGAATGGCCAATGCCAGAGCATCTACCAGAAATGGTGTTCTGCAAACTCATAAATTCGCCTTCAATCAAGAGGGTAGGCAAAAGCGGACTCTTAGGAGCCGCAATAGTTGTATCCTCGTGTTAGACGAACAACGCATGACGTTACATACAGTCGCAGCTGCCGCTACCTCTGAAATAAAATCGTTAGTTAGATAGAGGGGGGGGGGGGGCTTTAATACATTTTTTCGTTTCAATTCTGAGTGAAATTTTTGTGGGAAAATGGAAAAGAAAAAAGTCAGAGCGCTGCAAGAGAAAATATACGGCTCGTCTAGCTCATAACTACTCCAATTTTTTTTAAAAAACTTATTTCCATAATATGCGATCAACCTGCATCAAAGTTAAAAGAATCAAAATTTAGAGAATTCATAGTAATAATTCTCTCAAGAAAAAAATACTGAAAATCAATTTTGCGAGAGGCTATTCGAAAACTATAATTTGAATGGTAAAGTTATCAATGATGACAACAGGAAAACACCGGGATACGAAGGATTTTTTATCGAGAGAGTCTAGACAGTTGCAAATGATTTACATGCATTAACCTAATTTCAAGTTTTAAATCCATAAACTTATACTTTTCTCAAGATGCGAGGGGATTTTTTTTAAACGACTTAAATTGCACCTTGGCTTATAAATGATGCAACAGGCTAGTTTCTTCCGTCCACGGCTTTAAAGACGTCTTAATTTCTCACATTATTCTGCTGGAGGAATTCTCGCCAGTTTATTTTATTTTTTTTTTCGTAAAAACGAGGGGAGAGTATTAAGCCTAATTTGTAAAATATAGCAATGAATTTTATTCTGCGGAAAATACTCTTGATCATTTGGTGGGTACCTATCTGTAATTACAAATTGTATCTAGTTTCTCTCCCATTCTGTGTCTTTAAATCGATTCATTGTTCGTACAATTACTACAGTTTTGCAATTAAATTTAGTGTGATAACGTATCAGCTAGATAACCTTATTTACATGTTGTGACATTTTATTGACCCTATATTATTTATTCCGCAGCTCTTTCATACCTAACTTTGGCAAAAGAAAAAGTAAAGTATTCTTAAATGAAATAAAAATAAGTTACACAAATTTCAGGTTGATTCAAACGAGTAAAATTGATACTTTTATTAAAATTAATTAAAATAGATCTATGTCAAATAATGAAATCCTAAGTTTAAACAGCTAAAATATTTGATCCGTGAACTTATATTGAAATTTGTTGTGTGAAAATGAAAAATTCATGCATGTATTCAGTGTATTTTAGAATCGGGAAAATCATCGAGGTGAAAAGGGAGACGACTGAAGCAGCAGGAGCGTCAACTCCCGAGAAACCCTAGCGCGTCCCTCCTATTACCGCGTGTTTCGCAGGGTCCTTGGCAGGATGCAAGGGCGATGGCGATTGGCTGAAAGCCGCAAAGAGGGCGGTCACCGTATATTGATCCAGTCACCGCCTTGTTTTAAGCTGTAATATTTGTGGTTAAAGGCCCCCTTCGTCGAGTTTATTTTTAAACGCATGTTATCACATCTCTGCCATACCTCTAAACCTCATTCGAATACCTGTGTGTAAGTGCCACCCTTTTAATGCTGCCACTGTCACGCACTCAACATGCAGCTCGTATACCGATGCAATGTTCATGGCTATGGAATTACGTGCAAGCTACGAGGTCCTTCCTAAGAAAGAAAAAGAACATTGGCGGATCCAGCGAATTGACAACATTCCTTTTCTCTATTTAAACCTATGAAAATGTATCGATTCTTAGAGGGGCTAGGTGCTCCGACAAGAATAGATTATTTAACATAGGTTTAAATGGAGGGAATCCGTGTTGTTAAATTGCTGTATCCGCCTCTGAAGAAGAAAAAAAACCAACTTTTTTTCATTTATGACGGAGTCAAGCAGAATGTGCCTCAAGCTACAAAGAAAAATGAAGTAACTGTACCAAAGCCTAAAAAAGGCTAGTTTGGCGTAAATAATGCCTAAAAATTTGGAAAATTGACCCGTTGACAGCGATCCCAAGTTTGAAAAGAAAAAATTAGGAATTCAAGAAAACCGTCGGAAAAGTTTTCCAGCGCTGTTGCCGATGATTCACTTTAAACGCCTGCACCAGCAATAACGAATTATGATGCAAATTATGTCTTGAAAATTTAGCCAAATGTAATCGGAGCAATTCGATCGAGAATAATCACAAATGTTTAGCATCGAAACTGGAAATCGATATTTTTAACCGCAAATCGCATTTTTTTCCGCTGTTTGAGTTTCCACCCTGAGGCACATGTTGTCCAACTCCGTGACATTTGAAACAGAATTGATTTGAAACACAGAAAGCTTCGTTATTTTAATAGCGGTGCTCGGGATTCATGAAGTTTGCATTAATATATTGTAAAATGACAAAAAAATAGACAAGTTCCCGTTAAAAATGTACTTTAATTTGCAAATGCAGGTGCTAAAAAATTTTTGAATCAGCAATTATTATGCTAGATTTAGAATGTTCAAAAATAGGTCTGTAAGTCTCGAATGACTTCAAGGTTTCAGTCAATTTATGTGAATTTTAAATGCGATTTATATTTGTAAACTATAAATGATCGGAAAAATCAATTATGTTTTTCGTGAGAAACGTCAAGTGACCAATATATTTCGCAGGTGACTCAATTTCATTGTATACATTCTTTCAAATCGCCGGCTGTACCATATTAGTCACTGTCCATATTTACCGAAAAAAAATCTGCGCATGTTCTGGATTAAAAGAGCAGAAAATCTTCGAGTTGGTTGAGGATTGTTTTCGATACTAAACACGAAACATAGTGGCCGCTCATGTAATACGTAACGCTCTGGAGAGAGGGGGTCGAAGGCTGTATTACGAGTGCGTTAAGGGGAGAGAGGGGTCTAGATCTGCATTACACGTAACGCTGAAATCAATGCGTTGCGCTGAGTTTTCGAAAAATTAAGATGAAAAATTGAAGCAAGATAGCAATTCCTCATCCGAGTTCCATCACCAAAAGCTAACTTAAGGGTAGATTTACTTAATTTATGTAGGAGGAGTGCAGATCTGCGTTACGTGTGTAACACCGTGGTAAAGGTAAAAGGTAAAATCCTCCATTATTTTAAGTGAATCAAATAGGCATGGCAAATTTTTTTTAAAGAAAAGGTTGCAATTTTCTTTCATGCATAGTAGATTATAGAGAGAAATTATCTTCAATGAATTACTCTTATATTAACTTACTTTCGCGGCTCTCGAGTAATTGATTAAATGTTTATTTGTGTCTGTATATTCAAGGATGATCAATAACGATCGTCTGGCTCTAAGTATGAAGCACTTACGCCACTTAACAACCGCATGCATGGAAAATTCTCAAAAAGTGATCCCTGAAGTAAAAATCCGAAAATAGTATTGATAAACTAATGCAACACGAGGTCGTTGCGGAAAGATAAAAAGTTGCCAATTTGAATTTCACGGTCATGTTCATGTTCAAGTACCTACACCAATAATTCAAGGTAGCAAGATAACGTTTGTTATTAAAACATTTTCCTAATTCCCATTAAGATTGACAATCAAAACACTGTATGTTATGAAGTTGGTTCTTGCGTTTTTCCTCATTTTATTCCCAGATGTCGAGACCTGAGCTTTAGTCTATCATCATACAGTAACTATATTCTGTCCAGCTACGCCAAAAATTCTCTGTAGGAACAGTTTAGCCATTTGTACTCAATTTCTGCGTACCTCTCGTTTCTTCGTCTCTGATTGACTCCCACGATGTAAACGGTCAGAAAGTTAGCACTTTCACAAGTTGCAAAAATTAACCGCTGGAATGAACTAGGGAACGAAGGGTATGATAAGGCGAACGAAATGAGAAAAGGAATAAAAAAATAAGAAATGAGAGAATGAGAAACAAAGTAGAGATTGAGTTGATCAAAAATTATGAAACATTTTATGAACTGTGTAATTTTTGAAACCATCAATGGTCAGCACCAAAGACGTCTCAACTTCCCATATGCAGAGACTTGGGTCACATTTTGATTCAATTATTCTGCAAGACCATTTATATAGAGCACCTATAAAAGAAGAGTATTGCCGCACTTCCTGATGCCTTTCATGGGACTTTTAGGGGCGAACGTGAAAATCTTGAACAGAAAAAATTAACCTATAGGACAGGTGCAATCCTGGCCAAAATATCCATCGAAGTTTACTTCGATGTCATCTCAGAAATTGAAAATGAAAAAAATTCTTATCACGCCTAGGACTCGATCATCATCTTGTTTGTTCACATTGGGCATCAATGGCTCCACAAAAGCATAAAACTCGCAGATCAATCACAGAGTAGTACTGCGGCACAGTTCCTCTACATACTGGATGGATTGAGACGACAATACTAGAGTCCACGCCAAATAATTTTACGAACTTTTAAACTGCGACAGATGATCCGCCATCTTGCTTCTTGCATTTACTTTACATGTAAAAGTGACGTCAGACGATCCTCTGTCACAATCTAGAAACGAGTAAACTTTTTTGGCGAGGACTCTAACCGCACGTAAGTTTTTATAATAGGTGACCGAATTGGATTTTAAATACGTTACAAAATAAGGAACCGAGAAGCAGGGCCGGACCGTGACCATCACTGCCTCGCTAAGGAAAAACGCCGTATGAATCTTCAGGTGTTGCCAAATTTCCTTTGATAAGACGCAAATTTCCTGGTAAACTTCTGAATATTTTTCTCCCAGTTTTTTCAGATGATTTTGTCAGCAATTCCACCTAAAGCTCCTTAAAGTTTCAAAGAAAAATATTCGTAACTTTCCTTGAAAATAATCATTTTATGGAAGGAAATTTGGCAACTCTCGATTATTCATACGGCGTTCTTCCTTAGCACATCAGATTAACTCATAGCTCTTCATCCGGACCGCGATTAAGTAATACCAATGATCTGATGGATCCTTGATATGCGGTGTCAATGGCGGAGCAGAAGCACGTGATCGCCCTTGCTTCGACGATATGCTCACGCAATTCTCTCGTGCAGAGGAAAAACGCCATATGGACATTCAGACGGTACCAAATTTCTGTCAATAAACGCCTCTTTTTTCATTGAAATTTTCAGGTATGCCAAAAAAATTTTGGAGAATTTTCACTGACAATTTAAAAAAAAATTAGGATCGCGATGTCATAGTTGATTAGTGCCTCTTTTTAGGAAGTCTTTTAGTACCTTTACCATATGGCAGGGCCAGATTTACCTACTTGCCGCCCATGTATTTTGCCACCCCTTTCTCATTCGTTTTGAAACATCAATAAAAACCATCAAGTGAACGTGCCGGAGGGGAAGGGGTTCATAAGACGCATTTACTCGTGTTGGACACATTTTTTGCGAAGCCCTGCTGTCAACACTACTTGCAAAAGTTCACGGAACTTTGCGCGAGAGTTAAGTTCCGTAAACGTATCTCTGTGTAGACAAGGCCTTCCATTTATAAGAAATGAACGAAAAAATTATGATAGAGCAAACATAAATGTGGTTTAATAATTTTAACCAGCGCCGCGCTGACCGCACTGTATTTGGCGCAATGCGTGAAGTATTCCTACAGTCTTGTAGGCGCTATGCGTTTCACGCTGACCGCACTGTTTGATGCAATGCGTGAAGTATTCATGCAGTCTTGTAGGCGCTATGCGTTTCCCGCCGACCGCTGCTGACCGCACAGTCTTTGACGCGATGCGTGAAGTATTCATGCAGTCTTGTAGGCGCTAATGTGTTACACGCTGACCGCCGCGCCGAGGGCTTCTCCTTTTCTTCTCAAGTCCTCGTGATCATTGCTCCCTGCGCCGCACCATTCCAGGCCAAATTGCGTGTTTGGTTTCTATCTCTTAACTCGACTAATTAATGGTGCGGTATCACTGAAAGACGACAAAATTAGAAATTATCATACCCTCAGGAAATGAGAGATTTTGTCACCTTTTCTCGTTTGTAATTTTTTTTTCTGAGCTCGCTTTTCTTTCATACCACATTCCAAAAAAATTGCAAAAATTGCTGCCATGGGCCGCAGCCCATGTGGCCATCCCTTAAATCCGGCCCTGCCATATGGTGTATATTGTGACTAAGGGAGGTTCTAATACACCATTGTCTTATCCAGCAAAGTTAAGCACTTTGTTCGGGGATTCCAAAACTGAAAGCATGGCAACCCTGCTAACGCATTTGCTCCCTATCTTTGCAAGGAGAGTTTGACTAGATATACATTAGAGGGGGACTTTCAGGATAGCGTGGGATATTCCCTTCATTAAGGTTCCAATTTTTAAAAGCTTTTTGGAGTTTTGGAGTTCTTTTCAGAGAAAACCAGTGGCACCATCGAGTTTCTCATGAAAATTTCACGCGAAAGCAAGATTTTGAATCACAAATCCCTCACACACTTGCAAGAGCTCTCCATTTCACTCTTCGATTTTTCACCAGAGCCGGATCCAGCAATTTGGCAACGCCGGATTGCCTCCATTTGAATCTATGCTAAATAATCGATTTTTACTGAAGCACCGCGGGCCCCTTCAAGAATCGATACAGTCTCATAGGTTTAAATGTTAAAAAGACAATGTTGCCAATGGAGATATTGCATGTGTGAGGAATTTGCGATTTGACTGTCGATTCTTAAGTAAGAGTTCGCGAGAAACACGATAGTGCCACTGGTTTTCTCTGAAATCATCCTCCAAGCTCAAAAAAGCTCTCAGAGTGAGGCCAAAATGGAGGGGATATCCCACCCTACCCTGAGAGTCCACGTCTACATCAAGACAAACTCTCCATGCAAAGTTAGGGAGCAAATACATTAGCAGGGTTGCCGTGTTTTCAGTTTTGGAGTTCCCAAATAAAGTGGCAACCCTGCTAATGTATTTGCTCCCTATTTTTGCATGGAGAGTTTGTTTTGATGTAGAGGTGGACTCTCTGGGTTGGGTGGGATATCCCCTCCATTTCGGCCTCACTTTGAGAGCTTTTTTTGAGCTTGGAAGATGATTTCAGAGAAAACCAGTGACACTATCGTGTTTCTCGCGAACGTTTACGTAAGAATCAATGGTCAAATCGCAAATCCCTCACACATGCAGCATCTCCATTTTCTGGATCCGCCAATGAGTGTATCCTCAAGTTTTTCAGGAAATTCGTGTTGTATCCGGGGAAATTTGGCAACGCCTGGATGTTGATACGGCGTTTTCCCGGCGCGTGTGACAGGGTTACGCACCTAGCGGTATGTCCGCAGCGTGTGTCCGGGGACCCCCACCAATTTGGAGGCGCGGGATTCGCGGATTCGCGACGCGGCGCGCGGTGGCGATGCGGTGGTGGGAGCGTCGCGACGCACCTTGACAATGGCAGCCAATTAGTGGTCGCCTCTTTTCCTCAGACGTCGCGGCGCGCCGCTTTTCCTTTCGCTTTCCATCCCGACGACACGTGTTGCCCCGTCGATCACGCCGAGTTCTTCGCCGAGTGATTCGCGGATTGACCGCTCTCGATCCGGGAAACCGATTCGCCGACTTGTAATTTTTGATATCAATAGTGTGTGAGTAGTTTTTTTTCGAAATATTTTTTCAGAGCCACTAGAAAAATGTAAAGCGTTTATATCTTGTCAAGTGAGGTGTCTTGCGTCTTGAGAGATTTGGATTGGGTTTTGCAAAAAGGAACCGAGATCATGCCGATGTCGCTAAGATGGCGCAACTTTGTTTACCTCGCAAATATAAACTGAACATCTAACTAAGTTTTATCTTTACTCCCAATAAACTATAAATTCAAGAAGAAAATTACCTTTTTAAATGTAATTGTTTGCATGATATCAGTAATTTTATTGCAAAGAATGTAACCCGAGCAACATTGGAATGCTCTTGGTTCCTTTTTGCAAAATGGAATCTATTTTTCCATTCGCTTTTGAAGATTCCGATGAGGCAAATTTTAATTCTTTGTGTGATGATTGGAGGAGTATGCGCAAGTGAGTGTGAGGAGATGTGAGAAAATTTCTCGCATCCCTTCGCAATTTCCACGCTTATTTCCTCAGCATTTGGTGTTTTGAAAGGATAAGAAGTGCAGCTGAATAAATATGTGTGTCGGACAACCTATACTGTAAAAAAGAAAATCACTCAGACTTAGTGTTAAGAACATTTCCTTGAGTCAGTCAGATTTCTGAGAGAGTCGCACTGAATACATTTCAGCAGCAGAGAAGATTCCTTGCTCACTGATGAACGAAATAGATTCGTAAAGGAATGTCAGCATCTGAGTGAATTTCTTAGTTTCCGAATAATTGACGCGGATTCTGAAAGAAATAAGTCAACGTGTGATGAAAGTTACCATTTTTTACGGCAAGCCTTCCCGGTCAAAAGTTATGTTAACTCACAAGCAGATTCAGTTTCAATATAGAACATTTCAAAAATCTCTCAGAGCCAATATTATTTTTAACAGTGCAGAGGGGGTTTTATTAGTGGGTGTTTGTCAAGGGAGTGTGGGTTTGGTGGCCGTGGGTCTATGTGAAGTAGTTTCTAGGGATTTGTGGGAGAGCACTCTGCTTGGACACTTAGACAAGTAACACACAACACTACCTACACTAGACAAGGAAATTAAATTCTATCGTGAATCAGCAGATTATTAGCGAGGTTGTAAAGTGATGATAATAATAATTCCACGGAGAAATGGAAGGTAAAGAAGCATGCCAGTTTCAGACCTGACTGATCGTTTTATTTTAAATGTGATAATAATTGCATTCCAACTTGAAAGTTCGATTTTTCGTTAAACTTCGGTACTTATTATGATCTTATATTAATTTTCGTTTATAATGTGTTTGCCCAGTTCATTTCGCATTTAATAAGGACCAGATATGGATTCTGCGCAGTTCAGAGAGTTTGGGAAAGCGGCTGTGGATCTCATTGCAGATTATCTGGATAATGTTAGAGACAGGTAAGCATTCCATGTAAGCCACATAAAAAAGAGGTCATACGAAAAGTAAATTTCCCTATTTCACACCTACTGAACAACAACAAAAAATCAGGTCGGTGGTCAATGATCGTAACAGACGTACTCTCAGCTTCAAAACAAGCCAAAGACTTTGAGAATAGACCCAGGGATTCGCTGGAAAACTTAAATTTACCTACTAACATACCATCGCCGCATGTTCACCTTCCGCTAGTATCAGCGGATTGTTTTGAAATTTCCTTATTTTGTTCTCGAGAGCGAAGACTGCTAAAAGCAATAAAAAAATATTTCGATCCTTAGTAGTGCAAAGTGTAGTACAATTTTGTAGTTCTTATCAATCAGACATCGCGTCAGGAGGTGGAGGTGGTCAGGAGGAACACGCGTTGCTGATGTAGATATACAGTGGACTCTCGATAATTCGAACCTCGATAATTCGAAAACCTCGTTAATTCGAAGGAAAGTCTGTTTCCCTTGAAAATCTCTCGATAATTCGAAGAAAATCAATGTATTTTTCTCCCCTCGTCAATTCGAAATTTTAAAGCTGGCTTGGCCCTCTATAATTCGAAATTGCGACGAAAATTCTCTCTGTAATTCGAAATGTGGGAAGTAAGTATGGCCCTCCCTCTATAATTCGAAATAAGACGGTACATTCCCTCTACAATTCGAAGTCAACTGTTCATGTTCCTGGGTGTCTGAAAGAGCTTGACCTTTGAGCTAAAGACCTTTAGGCTTAAATCCGTCCATTTGCCCCTCTATAATTCGAATTCAGATGGCGCCTTCCCTCTATAATTCGAACCTCTCTAATTCGAAATTTTTCTACATGGAATCTCTTTAATTCGAACTCTCTTTATTTCGAAACCTCGCTAATTCGAAGAAAAAGCCGATTCCCTTCAATTTCGAATTATCGATAGTCCACTGTAGTATCGTAGCACAAAATCTGATTTTCTCGTTGACCTATTTATCCCAGATGTCAAATCAATACACCACATTGAAATTGAGAATATAAAAATATTAGGAGGTGGCGCCCCCTGGCTGCTATACACGTCTCATGCCGCAGAGGACGCGAGGCGCCTTCTGAGGACAGCTTTGAGGGTCCTCATGCATGAGTTAATGTAAATGAAGCGGGCTTATATAGGGACCTTCACTCGTCAATAGCTACAAATATCATGAAAATTGTCCCAGTAGAACAGTAGAACGAATTGTTATGGAACGAAATGAAAATTCATGCAGTCGCTGAGCTTACAGATAAACAAAATAAAGTTAACTTTCATTAACTTTCGGCTCTCTTCGTAAAAAACTGTCTTATGTTTTCTATTAATTAAAATCTTATACAATAAATGTCCTCAAGCACACAGTTCTGATTTTCTAGCGCATTATTTATTTTTCAAAGACATTTGATCAGGACCGGATTTACCTACTTGCCGCCCATGGGCCGCCTGTATTTTACCGCCCCTTCTCATTCGTTTTGAAACATCGATACAAAACATCAAGTGAACGTGCCGGAGGAGGAGGGGTGCAAAAGACGCGTTTACTCGTGTTAGGCACATTTTTTTTGAAAGCCCTGTCAACACTGGCAAAAGTTCACGGAACTTTGCGCGAAAGTTAAGTTCCGTAAACCTATCTCTGTGTGGAGAAGGCGTTTCATTTATAAGAATTGAACGAAAAAAATATGAAAGAATAAACATGAATGTGGTTTCATAATTTTAATTTCCGGCACCGCGCCAACCGCACTGTGTTTGGCGCAATGCGTGAAGTATCCCTACAGTCTTGTAGGCGCTATGCGTTTCACGCCGACCGCGCGACCGCTGCTAACCGCACTACATTTGACGCAATGCGTGAAGTATTCATGGAGTCTTGTAGGCGCTAATACATATGTGTTTCATGCTGACCGGCGCGCCGAGGACGAGGGCTTCTCCATTCCATCCCAAGTCCTCGTCATCATTGCTCTCTGCACAGTGCCGTACCAGGCCAAATTGTGTGTTTTCATGGTTTCTCTCTCAACTAGACTAATGAAAGGCGCTGTCTCATGTATCACCGAAACACGAACGAATTAGAAATTACTATACTTAAATCTCATGAAATGAGAGATTTTGTCGCCTTTTCTCGTTAATAATTTTTTTTCTGCATCCGATTTCTTTTTGATACCTACTTTTGAAAAATTGCAACATTTGTCGCCCCCTAAATTTGCCGCCATGGGCTACGACCCATGTGGTCACCCCCTAAATCCGTCCCTGCATTTGATCAATCATTGTTGTACGAAATTTCGAGTGGTTTTCCTTCGTTTGGCCCTTACAACAATAATCTTGATAGTTTTGCATCTTTAGCTTTATTGTGCAGGTTGCGTAAGGTTCCTTTGAAGGCAGTATGAACTTCACCGTCTAATTTTCAAGTATTCATTTTAAACCCTCTTAAACGAGTGAATCGAAACTGTGATTGATCAGACTGATCGTTTTTCATTCGGTGACGTTGCTTCTCTACAAGAAGATTCATGTGATGAAATTCTTGTCTCCGCTTAGTTAGTTTTGCCATGTCGGTTTTCGGCCACTCAAAAGCCACTGAGTTTGCGTCACTGACAAACAAAAGGGTTGGAACGTATAATATAGTCTTTTGAATAAAAATAAAACGCTATCGGAACTTGTTACGACACGTGTCGCATTATAACATTTTGAGATTTGATGTTTGGCAACCGTTGGACAACTATGTATACCGGAACCGAATTACAGCGCATGCATGTTCCTCGGCTGTGCGAGCCCGTTGAATCTGTGAAATTGGTTATTAAATGAAGGAATTCGTTCAGGACACTCTTCCAGTCTTCACGCAGTGCAAGATAATTTCCTCTCGGCTATTCACAGGGGGTGACGATAATTTCTGCGCAGTCACTTTCAAAAAGATAGTTCGACAATTTTGCGCACGCGACCAGGCGATAATTTGCAATACCTCCATTATTCTGACAATGAGGAGACAAATTCTAAAAATAAACTATATTTCGGCGCGAGACTCCGTAATTATGCACTGTATAACGCAATAGTGAGATAATACTATAATGTGCGATACTTATATCTCTCTGTCTGCTTTTGTACGAGAGTATTCATATGATTGATTGAAGGATCCTTCTTTTTGCACAGTGATTGTTAAAGAGCTCTCCATATTTTGAGAGGTAAAGCGATTCATTTGACCTTATTCCGTAGGAAAATTTTTGCGGGCAAGTATTTAAGTCACTTATACTTGTAATTTTTGTCACTTTAGCAACTTCTAGTACAAATTACTTGTTTGGGTCGGTTTTATCCGTTTTGAAGTCTACATTTTAACCCTACCAAGTTGACCATGATCACGGTTAGGTAAAACTTCATAACGCTTTTAACAACAGAAAAATCTGTCTTATTCGACCCTTT
The DNA here is from genome assembly GCF_918797505.1 of Bemisia tabaci. NCBI lineage: Eukaryota > Metazoa > Arthropoda > Insecta > Hemiptera > Aleyrodidae > Bemisia > Bemisia tabaci. Next base: position 22,192,350 of record NC_092797.1, read on the forward strand.
ACATGTAAGTTTTTGACCTTCCATGACTTCCACCGGTGTTCCTAATTATCAGTGTTTCTTTAAAGCAGAAAATGCACTTAAAACCATTTTTCAATAGCGAAACTTAGAACTTCAATTTTCTCCTTAATTATATCAAGCTCCTCTTCCCTTAATGTGCAACAAAGTAGTAGAATAGTGCTGGGTCCACACTGGTCTCCGGGATAACGAGGTTCATTAGATAAATAAAATTGAACTCTAATAAGTATCGGTGTCAGGCTGTGAGGGGTGGGGAAGCTTTCAGCTTAAGCAGATGCATTGGAGTACTAAGCCAGGGTCACACCGAGAGATCTGTGACGTTTTGAGTCTCTCTAGACCTTTTCAGTAGATCCCATCCATCAGTGAATCAACCAGGAAAGAATTTGTAGGTCGATATGATAATCGAATAATTGGCCTTGGATGCTCTGGCCTCTTGTCACTAATTGGCAATATTGTCCCTGGGAACTCTCTCATATCCGGTTGCTAGGTACAACTCAAAAGTTCCATGCATTGCTGAGGAAGTGAGAAAAGCGGGAGCGCCTTCAATTTTTGTACAGGCAACACGCACATTCGTAGAACACGAATAGTTGCATCAAGGCGCCGCATTCAAGTCAGTCTAGCATTTGTGAGAGACATTAGTCGATTAGCGCACAGATTGAATTTGAAGCTGACTACCGGCCCCATTGGCGCAATTTTTAGACTTTTTTCCGGCTAGTCCGTGGTCTGGCTGCCTATTTAAAGCACTAGGCAAAAATATCGACCAATCCTCGGACTGCGCAATTTTGCCAACGCTTGCAACTTTCACTCTGAAGAAACCCGGCAGTTTTTAGACATTTTTATCAACAGAATTCTTGCAGATCGCCGTTTTTTTAAAAAAAGCGTTACCATTTTTTACCGCAAGATTGTTAATCCAACGGAGATATTTGCCACACATTTTCTACAGAAAGATAACATAATGTAGAAATAATATCATTCCTAAAAAAGCATAATTTTGCAATATAGGTATCGACTATTTTAATTTGTATTGTTTTTCTGTCAGGTCTGTTCTGCCAGATGTAGAGCCCGGTTATCTACACGGTCTCATTCCGGATAGGCTTCCAGACAAGGGTGACAAATGGGAAGACGTTCTGGCAGATGTAGAGAAGACAATCATGCCAGGAGTAAGTCAAAATTTATGTTCAACATCAGCGCTGAATTTATGACAAATAAGCAGGCAGTGTAGTAACTCTTAAATCACCACAGTATTTTATCACTTTCCAGTCGAAAAAACATATCTGCTTGCTGACGTTCAAAAACCCTCCTCCCCCCCCCCCCTTTATTTCTACATACTTACCGAACCTGATTGAACGCACAGCTATTGAACTCTTTAAAATAAAACAGCATCGCGTTCAAAATGCGAGGGGTAGTCAGAGAAAATGTAGAAAGATATGATTATTTAGCTAAGGACAACTGTTAGTAATTGAACAACATTTTGCCACAAGGAACTACTATTTCTGGTTCATTTTTGTAATAGTGTATGTGCCATTAGAGTCCCTGTGCAGAGAAGTGTCTCTATGGATTAGACAGAAAGTTGGAAAAATAGTCTCATTATTATGGAGCAAGAAACTTATAATTTTCACGATTACTTCTTTTTATTTATTCTTTTAACAGATGACTCATTGGCAATCTCCCAGATGTCACGCATATTACCCAGCCGCTAGTTCTTACCCCAGTATTATAGGAGAAATGTTAGCCGCTGGTTTTGGAAATCTTGGCTTTTCGTGGGTAAGTATTCCTTACACAGATTTTTTTCTAGGCCAACTAAAATTAAATGGGAAATGAATCAAAAGTTTAGATTATAATGTCATTTTCTCTAGTTCAATGACATCATTCCAACATCCAAATTCAAATACGAGGAGATGAAAAAGTTTGAAGGCCAAAAATTAAAATCCTGTTCTATGCACACTTGGGTGACCTAGAATATAAGTTTTCAAGAAATAAAGAAGGATACAATGGGCGCACTCATTTAAATTAACCTATCTATTTAATTGATGTGAAGGAAAATTTTGATCTGCAATATGATAAGTAATATTACAATCACGGATAATATTTCTAATTCTAAATATTAAAATTGAATTTGTAATTTTTCCAGATTACAAGCCCAGTTTGCACCGAATTAGAAGTTGCAATGATGAACTGGTTGGGTAAATTACTCAATCTTCCCGAGGATTTTCTTTTCTCGGAGGGTGGCAGAGGGGGAGGAGTCATCCAGGTATGTTCCAGGTTTAATGTGTTGCAATACCTATTCGATCGTGAGTCATTGGGAATTTGTAGCTATCAGAAGTCATTAAGATAGTTAAAATATTTGCAAAGCATTCAGTTTGTCTGTAAAACAACATCGCATTAGACGTTTGAACAATCTTCATGAAAAAACCCGAGAATAGCCGCGGAAATTTACATTGTGAAGGGCTTGAATCGACAGTAACTTCGTGTCAAAATGAATTGCACTAAAACTCCGAACCAGAACCCAATGAGCTCAGATCACTTTAACTTACGCATTAAAATATTGCGCATATAATTCAAAAAATTACTGTCTCCTTCTTCATTTTTTTTTAATTTAACCCAAATTTTAAATGCATACAACTGATTAGAGCAAAAAGGGCAGCTAGTGGACGCATATAACCGTAGCTTATTTCAACACCCAGTCAATATGGCATACATTTTTTGCGCCTAACGGCGCAGTATTTGCCTATCCTGCGATTTGAAGGTAAATTATATACATCGGAGTTCAACTGCGATAAGTTACCATTTTACCAAGCACGAAGTTTCACACAAAACTAATTGCAACATTTTTAGAATTTTTTTAAAACAAATTTTTAAATTGTTTTTGTCCTAGGGCTCAGCAAGCGAGGCAACAGTCATTGCACTCTTAGCAGCAAAAGGTCGGACTATTAGGAAAATATGTCAAAATACTATAAATAGTAATGAAAACGATATCAGGGCGAAACTTGTTGGATATACCTCAGGTATGTAACTCTCAAGTTCCATAGAGAATGTAATAATGCACACCTTTGCATATTGAGTTGAACAAAAATCCTAATCTGAGACATTTTTCTAAATTTTTAGAACTGATTTTCATCTAAAGAGAATTTTGCTGTGTCCAATTCGTAAAATTTTTGTGTTGATTTTTAGGTCGCAGTAGCATGTCTATGCCCCCAATCTCCTCTGCCCACCTCCCAGTCTCCTCAATTTCCTCGCTCCAGTTCCTTTTTTCTTGTATCTTGCCTTTCTCATAAGCAACATTGGTTTCCGCATGATATGATTGAAATACTCCTGATTTGCTCTGAACACAATTATCCAACGATCAAATAAATGTCTTTATATTCTCCTTTTGTGTACAAATCAGCAAGCTGCCACGAAAAAAGCATTCTTATTTTACCAAAGACGAAATTCTCGCTAAACCAATTTTTTTCGATTTGGGTGAAAAAATCGGATTCTAAAATTTCGATGAAAAACTGTTTTTGATGTCCTAAAAAACAAATCGCTAACAGTCCAGTTCATTACTGTGGCAATAAAAAGCGTGAATTTGCACGTTAATCCTGCAATTTTGTACCCTGAACATGGCAAATAAGATTTTTAAAAGCTTTTTCTCGAATCTACATTGTGATCGTACAGATCATGTTTGTAGAGCCCTTTGTCGTGTTCTGATACCAACAACTCAATATCGAGATTGTGCTCTGTTTTGTAAGATCCCGGGCCGTTTCTCATGGACGGTCTCATATGATTCAAAACAATGAAACGTGTTAACTTCTCATATTTCCAATTTTTACAGATCAAGCTAATTCGAGTGTAGAAAAAGCCGGGCTAGTTGGATCCATGCCGATAAGAATCCTACCTTCGAATGAAAAAGGCGAGCTTGCCGCTGATACTTTACAGGAAGCTGTTGAAGTTGATATAGCGAATGGCCTCATACCATGCTTCGTAAGCATTGATGCAAATATTGTATTCTTTCTACTTTCAAATTTCCTTCAATGTTGTTTTAAAGCTTCAGTTTCCCATTATTATCACTCGTATTTTGTCTGTGAAATAATAGTCCAGAGCTAAATGAAATAAGAGGGGATTTTTTTTTTTTTTTTTTTTTTTTTTTTTGCAATATTTGGTTCTTTGTGGTAAGAATTATATACTCCACCTCTGAAATGAATGTTTCGTATTTTTAAAAAATACAGCCGTCTGAAATTTCATGAAATTTTTCAATAGAATTTCCAATCCTTATAACAAGTTTCTTCCGTTTTATGTCACAATGAGCAGTGTGTATAGAATTATATTTATTATGAGAGTGATTTTTGATTGATTTCACAGGTAGTAGCGGCGTTTGGTTCAACTGGAACTTGTAGTATAGATGATTTGGAATCAATTGGACCAGTCTGTAACAAATTTGACATATGGTTGCACGTAGATGCAGCATACGCAGGTGGGTGTATAAATTTCTTCAGATGCATTTCCAAATTATCTGCTAAATGTCTGAAAATTTTAGAAAAATATAGTTGCAGCTTTGGTTTGTAGATGTATTCCCCTTACATCTGAGACGATGTAATTGGTTATCCACAGAAATTTTACCCCCCAAAAAGTGCTAAGAAAGCATCCTGGATGTCAAATTCAAATATGTGTCCGGTGATCTCTATAGATGTTGGCGAGACTGCTTCTGAAGTTAACTTTAAATCCTGGGAATGCAAATTGAAACAGAAGGGCAGTCAAGTAAACATCTAGAGATTTTCAGCCACATTTTTGACGTACCAAGTGGTAAAGCAGCGCATTTTTCTTCCAATCTAGGATTGGAGTAAGAGGTAACTTAGATCAATTGAAAATAGCGGCTGCTGATCTGACCTAGTTTAAAAATTTTCAAAAAACGATCCATTAGCAACCGCTCTATTTAGCAACCCACATAGGCTTCAATAATTTTGGGTGGATTGTTTATTCCTCAGGAGCTGCGCTGATGCTTCCAGAGTACAAACATTTAGCGGCAGGACTAAAATATGCGGATTCCTTCGATTTTAATCTCCATAAATGGCTATTGGTAAATTTTGATTGCTCAGCAATGTGGTGAGTTTCTCCGAAAGTCCTTGTAATAAAATGTCATCATTTTAAACATGTCTATACTAGTTTAAGAGCCATTTCTCCATTCTTTAGTGGCAGATTTTTAACAATCTCCATTCTTCTGAAATTTATCCATAACGCTCTGCCAACCCTCCCCCTAAAAATTACAAAATGTTCCCTCCGCAAGATCCTTAGGGAGAGCGTTCATAAATTACGTAACGTAGTTTTTCTGTATTTTTGACCCCCTCTCCCTTGTAACACAGCGTAACGCAGGGTCAAACCCTTTCTCCCCCTAGAGCGTTACGCATTTTACGGTCACTCCCGAACAATGTATATACTTCTTGCTGCATTTACAGAAAATATTGGGTAGACTGAGAATAGATTTCTTATAAGAGTACACGCTTCAAAATAGTTTCACAATTTTAAAATTGTTAGATTTGTTTTCTATAATCTATCTTGGGTGAGAAATTTCTGAAAAACAAGGCTGTTATAACAAAAAAAGTTGTAGGATTGCATAATTAATTTTTCTCTTAAATTCATTTTCAGGGTGAAAGACTCCTCGCATCTAGTTCAATCTTTAAGTGTCGACAGGATTTACCTGAAGCATCAGCGGCAAGGACAAAACCCTAAAGCTCCCGACTATATGGTAAAGGAATCGTGTTTAATTTTTCTTTTTTGTTTGGTTTATCTTTTTTTATGCACAGAGAAGATGTATTTATTTTCTTCACTACTGCATAAAAGCGGAGATCTCCTCCCCTGCCACCCCTCCCGGCGCGTTGCGTTTTTTGACTGGTAGACTATATGTAGAAAGCACCGCAGCCAAAAAAAAAAAAAAATTAACAAAAAATTAAAAGAAAATAAAACCAATCGCATAGACGTAATACTAATATGTATGACTATGTTTAGAGGTAGCTAGTGCTTGGAAAAGTAATTAAGTCAAAACTTACCTGACAAATAGGTTTTATTTGTTAAAAAAGTAAAAGAACAACAATAAAAATAAAAACAAAGTAAAATATGATCACAGACCTCCCCATAACGTCTCTTAACTTAGATTATATGAATTACAGAGTTAAAAGTTTGCAAAACTCAAAATCTGAGTTCAGATTCGAGTTCTCCGTTAAAAACTACTCGGATATGGTATATCATACGTCTTAATTGCACCAAGGGAAGTGTCAAATGGATGAGCACTAATTTCGTGAGCTCAGCGTGGGTGGTCCTTTTGTTTACTCGCGGCAGTGGGTCAAGTGAGGAAGAAGGAGAAAACACTGAAAGAAGGCGCCAGGCGCTAAGCGCTATCAGCTGATTCTGCGAATTGGCGGCGCGGCGTGGTTCAAAGAATCTTACTTCGCCAGTCGCTAGACAGCGTGGCGACGGAGTCCGCGGGTGAGTAGGGGAGGGAGGGGGTGACTGCGAGAACCGAGTGTAGTTCGAAACTAATCCGCTAGGTTTCGCGCGCGCCTTTAAATTTTTCCACACCATTAGATTTGTAATTTGAATAATTAATTATTACTCAACAAAAGGCTTACTAAATATACACTCACATACGTGGGATTATCATAATTAGTTGTCTGGTTTTATATTATAATATCAATGATTAAAGTTCACAAATTAGTAGCTTACAGCTCACATGGTGAAATGTTTTAATGTTTCAACTAATGATGTTTAAACCTAAAATTTCGCATGTTGCCAATGTAGAGCCTTTGAGATTTTTCTCTACATCGATGTCACGGCAAGTACATTTCCTCCTCTCAGTCTCTCTAAAGCACTAACTTCTAGTGCAATTTAGTGGGTTCAGTGCACGCTCTATCGTTCAGATGCATCCATTTCCTTCGAGGAGCTTCCTCCGAATAAAGCACCAGAGAGCTATTCATTTTTGAGGAGCTCGGACCCAAACCCAGCAGCAGGGAACCGATAAGCAGTTTTATGAGTTTCATACGTTCAAAGTTACTAACTTAGTTGTCCTTTTTAAACTATTCAGGAAAAAGATTCGATCTTAATTTGCGGTATTACTCCTCGTTTCTTTCGATAATAGATTTTGAGGGAGGGAATAGATTTTGAAGGAGGAAAAGACCCACGAAGGAGGGTCCACAAAAATCCTTCAAGAGGGGTAGGGGGGGGGGGGGTGCTGCCAGGCCCGCCACATCCCATCTCGGGCCCTGGTACCAGTTTTAAGGCCCGGGCCCCGAGCACAGTGGGGGTCCGAGGGCCTCTTCCGGGAAATTTTTAAAATTTTAAATCTACTTGGACGCATTTTGGAGCTCCTAAGACGGAAATTTTCCATCAGTCTCTGCAGAATAATTACGCCTTTTTTTTACTTTTAGCACAAAATACTTTCGGATTGTTCATTCTAACATCTGGAAATTTTTTCGGGGGGGGGGGGAGGCAGATGATACTATTTTCAATTCTAGGGGGGTTCAAGCCCCCCTGGATTCCCTTTTCGTACGTCTATGGCTAGGAAGTTGAGCCATTGCAGTCGAGGATGCCCAGACTGGAGACTCTTGGCATCCGACGACGGAAGAAAATGAAACGCAGTTATTAAAAATATCAATCTATACGAGACATTTTGAAAACAGATAGAAATCTTTACAGAAGTAAGACAAATTCTACAGTGCCCCGATGTGTTTTTGAAAATTTATTCACCTTTTGCGAAATTTGTAGGCTAAATTTTTCACTTTTCCTTACGAGACAAGGGTTACATGTGAATTCGTCGTAGTTTTTCACTAGTGGCACGGGCCCCGGAACCAGGGACCCAGTATCCCTCCCCCCCCCCCCTTGTGGCGGGCCTGGGTGCTGCTAATTAATCCCTCTGACTTTCAGCTTTGAACTCACTTTTACTCGGCTAGTTTAAGGAACTTCAACGCGTGGGTAAAACAAAAGCCGAAAGTAATACTAAATGACCATTTTGTTGCAGCATTGGCAAATCGCTCTCGGAAGGAGATTCCGCGCTCTCAAAGTTTGGATCACTTTGCGAGTGTATGGTGTTGATGGGCTTCAAGCTTTCTTGCGGAAACAAATCGATCTTGCTCTTCAATTCAGCGAGAAAGTGAAGAATGATCCAAGGTTCGAGCTCTCCGTGCCACCTAGAATGGGCCTCGTCTGTTTCAGGTTAAAAGTAAGTAAAGACCGTAAGTTATACCTTTCCGTTTGATTTTCTCTTCAAATGGCGCGTCAATTGGGCGTATTTCTATCAAACGGAACTAAGCGCCCATTTGAGTTCCTTTTGAGGAATTTAGAATGCCGGATAGCGCGTTCTGTCAAACGGACCTAAGCGCCATGGAAAAGCATTGCAAGTATTAGGACGGAATGAGCGGGACGCCCGATTCCACCGCCAATCCAAGCCCCCCTCTACCTTCCTCATCCTATGTAGTCCAGGCGCCTGGTAGCTAAAAATGAGGCTACCTTGAATTTTGGGTACACAGCGATTTTTTTGGCTTACTTCATGTTTTTTGGGTCGCTGAATCCGAATCTGAAGTTTCCGCACGCGTATCTGGTGAGCATTTTCCGCTATTTTGAAAAAATGGCCTAAAAAGGCCTTTTTTTGCGGGTTTTTTTAATATAGCGGCTACGGATGAGGAAAAGTCCCGGATTTAGCTAATGTTTTGAATAGCTGACATAATTTGGAAGAAAATGATGTATACATATGTTAGGTTTGCTTAAAAATTGAGGAAGATACAGCATCGTGAACATCGCGCCTATTCACGTTTTCGCGGCGCACCCGTCAACGCGCGATCCGGCTCGCCGCGGTCAGCCAAGTTCCGAAGCGTTCCAAAGTTCCGAGATGCGAGGTTCCGCAATTTTTGAGCAAACCTAGCATATTCATATACCATTTTCTTCCAAATTTTGTCAGCTATTCAAAACATTAGCTAAATCCGGGACTTTTCCTCATCCGTAGCCGCTATATAAAAAAAACCGCAAAAAAAGGCCTTTTTAGGCCATTTTTTCAAAATAGCGGAAAATGCTCACCAGATACGCGTGCGGAAACTTCAGATTCGGATTCAGCGACCCAAAAAACATAAAGTAGGCCAAAAAAATCGCTGTGTACCCAAAATTCCAGGTAGACTTACCAGGCGCCTGGACTAATGGCGCTTAGGTCCGTTTGATAGAAATACGTCCAATTAAAGAAAAGATTTATTACTGATACTGATATTAATATGAGTCTCATAATACTACAAAGATAGTTTAAAACAATTTTGGAAACTGAATAACAGTTCGTTTTACAGGATTTTAAAAATGCCTCTATTTATATATTCAAAAGATTACTTAAAAGCTCATAACATTTGAATACTGCAGAATTTAGCATACCAGTAGCTTTACAATATTTTTGCATTTAAGTACCGATATTGTCTGTTTCATTCGTAATTTTCAAAAAGTTTTCTAAATATTTTTGTAATGTATATGTACCTATTTTTTTTTGCTTACTTACTCAGAAGTATTTTCTTCTCCTTTTTTCAGGGCGAGGATGATGTTACAAAAATGCTGTATGATCGTCTCATGGCGCGAAGGAAAATATTCACGGTTATCGCAACTGCTCAAAATAAACTCATCATAAGATTCTGCATCAACAGTCAATTAACCGAGAAAAAAGATATTGAATTCGCTTGGAGTGAAATTTCTGAACAGGCAATGATCGTATTAAATAACAATGAGCCAATGGTCAATGGAAAAGATCATCGGATGACAAATGGATCTGACGAAAAAATCGATTTTTAAGAACCTAAATCTCATAATTAGTGATGAGGGAGCCTCAAGATAACCTGTGTCACTCATCGCCTTATTTAAAATGTCGTTTTTGTGTTATAGTGTTACAAGTGTTTCTGGTTTCTACCATAAAAAAAATACTTGTAATTACTTTCCATATAGGGTAACAGGCACAAGGCGCATACTCCGTGAAATGTAATCAGTAATAAATTTTCACCTCGCCTTTGGCCCCCATTTTTTTGCTCACCCATAAAAATAGCGCTTTTACGTGTGCCTCTCTTACCCGTGAATTAATTCTTTCGTAAACAATTGGCAACTCTAAGTATATTTTCCTATCATTCATTCTTGCATATTTTATTTTCTAAGGAGATCGACACGAAAGCCATCTTTGGGGTTTAAGAGCTTGTATCAAACAGGGAAATCGGAGCAAAAGTTTGATTGAACTATGAAGAAGTAACTGCTGGCACGTTAAATATTATTTTGCCTTAAGCTTGCTCTTAAAGAAGAACTGAAAGTCAGTTGAGGAAGAGTTAAAATTTTCCACGAATAATGCCTGTAAACATAAAAACTCTGTCTAGATGGGCTTCTGATACTTGCAAAAATAAAGTATTATGACACCCCTGTGATGTTTTATTTATTTTGACGTCCATGACCAATTTATTTCGGTCAGTTTTTTTGTGACCAGCCACTTATGGAAGTGAAGTGTGAAATCTCACATTACATACAAGGACTGTTTTTTTTTATTTGTATAACCAAGAAAAATATAAATTTCTTCTTATCTTCGCTGCTTTTCATGATTATCCCCAAAGTGAGTCCCCTTGCTTTTATCTTTTTGTATATGCATCAGGAAATAAACTTTTTGAAGAAGACAAAATCGTAGCATGCATCCTACAACTACAGCAGGTTCTCGAAGCTCAAACTTACTCAGAGCTCCTTCAAAAACGATGTTTGCAACTTAACCTACTCATAGCGAAAATTGCCTACTTCACATATTGAAGGCGCTCTCTCGAGTTCATGAGGAGCTTTTGACACAATGACGCGCGTATTAATGCAAATCGATGACTTAACTCCGAGAACATATGATTCAATCGCAGCATTTCAAAAACTCGATCAATATTTTACTTTTTCTAAGAAAATATTAGAAAATATTACGCCTTGCAACGTCTAAGAGATACATGATCTTGGCAGGTTTTAGGAAAATTTAGGACAATTTAAGATATTTCCTAAAGATGAAAGGGATAATTTGTGTTTCAAAAATAACTCACACAAGATACTTTGAGACGTCTTTTTCCGAGAAACGTGCGTTCAGAATTTAGGTATCGAAACTTAATTAAGTCTGCGCTCTACCGAGCCGTAGGTCAACTTTAACTGATTGTGAGCTTAATAAGTCAAAGGTCTTTACTTACTTGACGGATCGTGGACTACTAAAGTCAAAAAGTGAGTTGGTGAGCATCCTGTAACAATTACACACATTATACCTAAAAGATTGACAAGAAATCAACCTGCTTAATCCATAAAACTTTAATCCCACATTTTCGAAGACTTGGCCTTCTTCAGTCACACATCTTAATATCTAATTTGAAAAATAGAATGAAATTGTGAATCAACCACTGTACTAATTGCGAGGGGCGTTGGTTCATTTGAAAGGTATTGTTCTCAATGCTTCGGGAAAACTATAAATTATTTTCTGGGGTTCGTCCCCGATTTTTAAATCCCTAAAAACTCATAAATTGGATGAGGGGAAGTGGGGGTTTTTTGTTTCTTGTTTTTCGGAAAAGTTTTGTTGCTACGCATCTTACTTTACTGTTTGCTGTCTTTTTATCAGCTGTTTTTATTCAACAATCATCATTAAGTGAGGTTACTTCCAACACTCAACTGCCATCAACTTACATTTTTCTTTTCCCGCGTTTTTTTTTTTTTTTTTTTTTTTTTTTACGGTTTTTCATGATTGGTTCCATCTTTTTCCTATTGCCAATTTTTCCTCATTAAGTCAATAACCTCCAATTTTTTTTTCTCATTTCCGATCAGAACTTTTCACGCTGTTTCTTTTCAATGTGTATAAATATGTTTATTATTAATTTCCATTTCATCCTTTTTCTACTGATTTATTTTTTTAATTTAAAAATTGAACTTTTCAGTTATGATTTTGTTAAAATAATAATAATTTTTACTAATTTTAATTTTAAATTTAACAGTTGTTATGAGTGAAATTTTCAATGACCGAGGCGGTCGTCCTCCAAAACGTGGTCGCGTTTTCCAGAATTCTTCGCATGTTCGTTTAGTGAAGCAAGAACTTAACTCTGTTATTGGTATAGAAAATCAAAGTTTCATTTCTTCATTTCGGAAGTATAAAATTGATGATCAGAACTTTGATGAAAATTTTGTTACCAAATTTTCAGTCGGTTCAATGAATATAATTTGTCATCATTGTGATGCTCGCCATTTTCAGGGTGAAATGTCCAATGGTCATTTTAATAACTGCTGCCAAAATGGCTTAATTTCTTTACCGAGTATTCGGACAAATACCGATTTGAAATCATTATTTTTATATTCTCCAAATTTCATAAAGCATATCAGAAATTATAATAGTGCTGTTGCTTTTGCCTCTTTCTCTGCAAATCGAATTGATATTCCGGGTGGTGGACCTTATTGCTTTAAAGTTCAAGGATCCATATATAGGTAAGTTTATTTAATATTTACCGTTACGTAACGTACTTTTTTCAGTTTCTCAGTCTGCATCCGGAATGCAGCTGCATTCCGGATGCGTTAAGGGGCGTTATGCGTTGTTATATTTATTCTCTCAAAGAAATAATTAGACCCGATTCAAAGACAAAACAGAAAATTAAATGAAAATAAATAGAAAAAAAAAAATGTGAAAGTGAAAAGTGTACAGGAAAAATGAGGGGCTGCAAAGCAGCCCCATAAGCCCTAGTAATGAATTATTTTCGTTTTAAACTCACGAAAAGGAAATGGAGCAGATCTCTTTAGTTGAATTCTAAGGTACAATTTCAAGCAGTTGGATTATATTTTGCAATGAGGGATAACTATATCCTGCTCTCCCATAAAAGCACATATCTGCATAGGGAAACCAATGTCATGTATGTCGTTTCTGAAATGGGCCAGAACTAGTGGCTAACAGTTATACCTACTCGACGATAGTGCAAGTTAATGTACAAGTTTGCATTAGTTTTATTACATTTTAGTACCCACTCATTGTGAAATGAAGAATCAGCGCTGAGTTCAGGGTGGTGGGGAGACCCAAGGCCAAGATCCATCCATATAGGTCAGTCATTGCGCAGATTTCCCCGCTCGGGGTAAGCCCTTTCCATTGGCTCGTGACGTCAGCATTACTGCCGCGAAAACCAGAAAAGTCGGAAACAATGCTTTTCTTATGGGAGAGAGCAAATTTTTCTTAATGAATCATTTAAATTTCTTACTTTTAAATCCTTTGAAACTTTCTGTGTGTCGAAAAGAACGTTTAGACATTAGCATTCAGGGTTTCGATTTTGCCGAATTTGTGTTCTTTCATTTTTACAGTTTACTCTGCATCAGCCATTTTTACACGCGAATCTATACCACTAGATGGCTTGTTACATCGCTGACTTCAAAAATCATTTAAAAATATAAAAACGCAAATTCAGCTGAATTGAAACCCTTGACGCTAATTTCTAAACGTTCCTTTCGACACTCAGAAAGTTTCAAAGAATTTAAAAGTAAGAAATTTAAATGATTCATTAAGAAAAATTTGTTCTCTCCCATAAGAAAAGCATTGTTTCCGACATTTCTGGTTTTCGCGGCAGTAATGCTGACGTCATGCGCAGAAGATTCTCATTTGGGTTTCGGGAATGACTGACCTATATGGATGGATCTTGCCCAAGGCGAACCTAAAGTGGGGTCTCCCTTTTCCCAAGCATATGCGAGGCTGTATCATTTCCGGGGGGGGGGGGGGGGGGGGGGCTTGGTCGCCATTAAAAATGATACTCATCCCTGATTCGAGGACCGGAAATTGACTTAATTTTAGATGCATTATAAGGCCATCCCGATGCAAACTTTTTGTATCTCTGGTGCCAGATTTTAAACGAGGCTCCTCTATGAAACTTGAGAGGTTAATAAGAAAAAAACCATTATTAAGGTAAGCAACTCTTTTGCAGCTCTTACTTACTAAATGATGAAAACAAAAATTATCTTGTAGTGGATACTCTGGGGCGATCGCCCCCCGCCCCCTTTAGATCCGTCCCTGTGCAGACTGTATCGGTGGCGTGGCGTGAATTGCGATGTATCGATTGTTCTGCCATTTAAACCTGTCGTAAAGAATCGATTATTAAGGTGTTCGCTGCGAACACCCTGTTTATCGATCCTTTTCTATAGGTTTAAATGGCATAACAATTGATAAATCGCAAAGCACTCCACGCCACTGGACTGTATGTGAAACCGCGATACCTCATGGGTAGGGAGCTGCGAATTCGCACAATTTACTCTCTGTCGTCCGCTACTAGTTCGCCTTCAAGTTAAGCGACGCAACCCGACCCCACACCGGAGTTAATTAAGTTGTATCACCCTGTTGGCTGTATTCCGGAAGTTTATACGTGGCCTGAAAACCTACTTGTCACATTCAATTGATTGTCAATAAATTGAGAGACACGCTTAGCCACGCTATGGAAAAGCGCCATATGAACATTCGAATGTCGCAAAAGGCCTCTCGAAAAAGGACGTAATTTTGAGTAAAATTATAAATTATTTTATTGTAAGTTTCAGATATGCTTGAGATGAAATTGCGAACAACCTGCACTGGATATTAGAGGAGAAGCAACTCGGCAAGTGGTCTGATAAAAAAATTTAAATATCAATTGTTGTATTAGATCCCTTGCTTACTCATTTCCATTTTTAGTTGTTTTTTCTATTCTTTCGTTGAAGTCGCTTAATCGAAACTATCCGTACAGTTCAGACACATTTTTCCGAAATTCCGTGTTTTATAAAAGGAAATTTTGCAACAGTGGAAGGTTCACATGGCGTTTTTTTATAGCAAGGCAGCAACCCTTAAACTTACAACTCTTCCTAATCGCAGAATAAGGGTGACGGGCAACGGCGGTTGGAGCGCCGCGTTTCGTCTCTGAACGGCGCGGCGTAGGATAAGTTGCCTACTAGCAGAATTGAAGGAAATTTAGGAAGTTATTCTTTTCGGTGCATAGACCACTAGTATTTATCACGAACCAGATATACTTTTACTTATCCTTGTAGTCAGAATGAAATGAAACTGATGATTGCACTACTTGTGATACCCTTTTTTTGAGATAAAAGAGATAATGAAGAGAATGGAGTGGTTAAAGAAATATTTAGGTACTTACCTTCAGATCTACATCGTAACTGTTTACTCCCAAGGAGAAATGACAGACCACAGAATCAGTCATAGCTGAGAGGTTTCATGATGTTACTGCATATCACACATTCAATTAGAGACGAATATTGCTGAGGGTGCTGTGAATGGTACAGCCTCCCCCCCCCCCCCCCCCCCTTGAGACCCTTGCTTTCATAAAAAAAGAAATATGTAACGATTCAGCTACAAAAAATTTTTCTTATGACATTTGTGCGAATAATTAAGAGGCCTCTCTTTCCATATTAGGCACCGTATGTATTTCTTCTCTGGCAGGAAGGAAACATTTAACGATTCAAAGCAACGCTTGCAATACTCACATGTGACGAAATCAGGAAAAAGGGACTTTGAATGAAAGTTCTCAAAATTATTTACCTCAACTCCGATTTCTGATGTTGCAATTTTAAGTCCACTTCATGTTGCCATTGAATTTTTCCTTTCCTGCTGCTTTGTACTAGGATAACTGTGGCCAAATATTTTTAGTATATATGATAATTTATAGCAATTTTTGCTTAACCATCTTGACATCAACCTACCTAACAGAAAATGTAGGGGGTTCACTTTAATTGAACAACGTTTCATTGGAAAAAAGAAAAGTTTGGAATCGTGCTTCGTTAGTGTGCAAATGATTTTGATACACCAAAATTCTTCACAGAGTGAGTGTAGGTAGTCACTTAGTTCGGTAGATTAACACAGTGGAAATGGAATTAGTTGATGTTACAAAGACAGCGATGTGTTTGAAAATGATGTGTAATCCATGGGCAGGAAAAGTGGAAAATTCTTTCCTGCCTTCAAAAGGGTCCATTTTGGGTTACCTATCACTCCGAAGGGAGAAATTCCACAAGTAGAGTTCATGCAACTTGTCAAAACTGAAATCAAGGACTGTTTGACACTTCCAAAAAAATTTAAGGCTTTGCAAAGGTCTTCAAAATGGACACTTCTATTTCTAATCTTCGTTTTCTGCTTTTCATCCATAGATGAGCAAAATTTTCGTGGCAAAAAGAATTAGTTCGTTCATTCGGCCCAGGCACTTGCGTAGCTTAGCGTCTGGCGTCCGTTTCTACAGAACGGCGCGGCGTAAGATAAATTGCCTATTGGGTAAATTGAAGGAGAGTTGAGGAGTTGACGCATGAAACATGCCTCTGTGGGCATGAAACGTCACTAATTCACCCATCAGATATGCTTTTACTTTTCTTAATGTTGGATGATCAAAATACGAGAATGGAAACTCCGAAAAGAAAATTCAAGGGATGGTCTCCTCAAATTGCTGGAGCCTTCACGAGAAGTTGTTGACTTAGAGACAAATCTCGATGTTTTTCCTCACTGAGTGAGGAAACATGATTTTTTGGTTCCTGATACAATGACCATCAGAAGTACATTTTCTAATGCATAATGAATAGGACAAAAAATTTTCTCCCCAAAGGGTATTCATCACAGATAGATTTAAATTTGCTGAATTTTGACCAAATTACAACTTCAGAGGTGAAAATTTTTTGCTGAAATTGCGCAAGATCCATTGATTTTTATTGACCACTGAGAAACTGTTCTCATGACAAGGTTTAACCTTGGGTTGCACGATGATTGCATGCGTTTGATTTTATTAAATTTCAAAGGGAGTTCACCAGTTTAGGTTGGCAAGCACTGCTCATACTTCATGGGAAAATTCAAAATCTATTATTGTTAGGATATCAAATCTTTACGTTGCATTAGGGAATTTTCAGAGGCCAATCCCCTTTGGAAGTCAAGTTCCATTATTCATGCACTAAATTAGACACCTACGTGAAAATTAATGACGAAAGCTTTGAATGAAGCATTTAGCAGAGAAGAGATACTGTGTCTAGCACAATAATAAATGGACCCTTGAGGCTGGAAAATTTTTAAGTTAAAGTTGAGTGTTAAATGATTTTTAAGTTGTTCAGTGAAGTTTAAAGTTTTTAAGACATTGACTCAAACAATGCATATATTACAGTCATCAGTGTTCTGCCTTACCCGGGTACTATGTGCTTAAAAATGGGAGCTGAGCCGTCATGGTGCCCGAAGAATTTGGGGTGGGAGGGCTGAACCATTGCAGCACAGCCTGAGAAGATTAGAAAACAGGACAGTTATGAAAAGATACAGCAGACTGTACGCAAAAAGATAATTTGGCTCCTAAAAATTGGATTTTCTGGCCAAAGTGGCTTCTAAAATAGTAGGGGGAAGGCAGAAGACTGGTATTTGTTGACTTTAACCCCAAGGTCTATCCAATATTTAGACGCTTTTGGCTCACAGCACCTGTTCGGATATGAGGACTGCTTGAAAAGGAAAAATTCTACCAATTAATGCAAGGGAAATACGCTCAGGTTAATTTATACTAGAATGTTTCCAAGGAGGTCTAATGAATTTCACTCGACACTAAATAAAGCAGAATTGAGCTGCATTGATGAAATTCGTACTTAGTATTCTATTTAAGGCCTCTGACAGAGGAACAGTGATTCATGGATGATAATTTTTTCCTCCACTGTTTTTTCATGATTTAAGACGGACCGAAGTAAAATAAACATAAAAATAAAGTAAAGAGAAGGAAGTGTATGTAACAACTTTATCTATGTAAATGCATCTTATAATTAATTTTTTTCTTTTTTTTTTCATTACAGGTAAAGCTGAGCTCCTAAGAGGAGAAATACAAACAAAGCAGAGTTTCTGACACAATTAAGAGGATAGGATAACGCTTTTGTAAAAAAAAGTATAAATGTACATTCAATATAAAAAATGTGCCCAATGAAGATATCAGTACAAAAACTGTAAAGGAAACTTCACTTCTTCTGCAATTTACACTAGAATTGAAAAAATAAAGAAATAAATAAATGAACTGATAAATAAATTAAAAAATGTAGTTGAAGATGAAAATTTTTGATGATTTTAAATTTCAGCTGATAGTTTGATGCTCCTGATTCGGTAAAAAAAAAAAAAATAAATAAATAAATTGAAAAAAAATAATAAACGAAAGAGAGGGGGAAAGTAGTTTGATGTAGATGTTGGCACAAAAAAGACATCAAAATATTAAGTTCATTAAAAAATAAATAAATAATAACATTATAAAAATATTAAATCATGTTCTGTTGATACTTCAAAGAAGAAACAGCAAGTTGATTTAATTATTTCTCTCACTTTTCCCTACAGTTATTGAGTATTCAAGAAAATGGGTAATAATAAATGATCACACATAGCGAATTCAAAACTAATTCACAAGCAAGTCTGCTTGCAAACTGAGAGTTTAGCATGTCCAGCATTTCGGAACACAAAACGGAGCTTCTCTACTTTATATTCGAATTCAAAACGAATAAGTAACAATCATACAATTTCTCAAAATTTATTAGACAATAACAGCAAAATATTATTGAAAAGGGAAGAGGTTAATTAAAATTAGTTAATATTTGATAGTGAGTAACAATGGTTTGCACGGCTTTTATTGTAGATTCTTCGATAACCGCGAAAGTTTACAGCATTGCATACTGGAATTTCTGATCATGATTGAATGAAAAGTTACACTTAATTCAAATAAAAGAATGGAAAATAGTAAGAAAAATGTACAAATGCAAGTCATACGATAAAACTGCTTTCAATTTCCTCCCGATAAATAGAATTTAGGCAGAAATACTGTGAAAATTTAGGGAGTGGTAATTTCTTGAGTGAAAAAAAGGAAATTTGATAGTGCGGCAAATTTAGGATCACATTCACGCATGAAACATCAAGATAAAAAACGATCGTATGCGGTTACACTGAGGCAGCCTTGAAGTAGTTCTTAGATCATGAAGTACAAAAGAATTTACACAATAAATAATGATAAAAATATGAGTAAAAAAGGGCGCAAGATATTTTGATGCATTTTGGGTGGTGAGATTAAGTGCACGGGACTAGAGTTTAGTTTTGAATTTTTTGCTTTGACACATGTTATTCTTTCTAACTTTTTGAATTGAAAGACGCCCTCACTGACTTCTCATGGTATTTATCCCTACAGAGGAGAAAAACTGATGGGCAAAGTGAGGGGTTGCTAGATTTTGAGCTTAGAAATATTTTTAATATCTCGTTGATCTGCATTGTGGATAGAAGAGAAATGTTGCTGAGAGAAATACAAAATACCTGACAATGGTTGAAAAAAAAATAAATAAATAAATGAAGAGAAAATTGTGAGTTATTTGCTGATTAAGAATTAAATACTCTTTGAGTAAACCTCCACTAGCGTATACCCAGATATCTGAGCGGAGAGATGTAATGAAATGAGAAAACGAAATGAAACAAAAACAAATAAATTAATAAATAAATAATAAAAAATACAGTTATATTAAAAAATATTTTACATTTTGAAACCTAGGACATTTATTTATAATTTATGTATAAAATCATTATTCAGAAAAAAAAGAAAAAATGGAGGGGAAAGCAGAAAATTAGGGGATTTCAAGGAGAGAAAGAAAAATAAATTAAAGGGGAGGGAAAATAAATAATAATTCAAAATGAGAAAAAGACAGATGAATATAACAAAGTGTATAGCAAAGAACTCACACTATCACGAGTCATTTCACTGACAAAGTATTAAAAATAAATTTAAAAAAATTTAAAAATGCAATAATAGTTCTTTGTTATTGAGTGGGAGCACACTTTAAGTTTTCCATAACGATGATTTTCTTTTTGTTTTTTTGCTTTTGAGTTCTCACCACCAGACCCAAACAGCCAATTCACCTAAAAAATAAAAAAATGAAACATTTATTAGGAGGTGAGCAAAGATAGAATAGAGAACTGATAAAAAAGGGGAAGAGAACATTTATCGAATAAACTCGACCAATGAACTTAATTTAAAAAGAATATCGAGGGTGAAACTGCAAGAATACGTATCTCGGTTGCTGTGTTTGAAAATCTCCGCTCCCACTTTATTTTTCAAAGGGACATCAAACCAACATAACAGCTTAAAATTTTCACAATATTTTTCACATAGAGAGGAAAAATCTTTGAAGTTTTCAACAAATGACGTTGAGTGGTTTTCCATGTTGAAAATAGAGTATGACAGGAAGTCTCCAACACCGCAAACCAATACACGCATACCTACAATTTCACCATCAATATAGTCAATAGACCTGTTACACGCAAGAAACACAACTAAGTGAATGGACTTTCATTAGATAAAATCACCAGTCACAGTGAGTTCCTACAGCAAAAAAGTCTGAAATCGACTGCGAAACGCTCAACCTGCATCGTCTTTAACATGCTTTTTCAAATTCATTGAGTCTGCAAGCTGTTTTTCTTGGTGGCTGGCAATCAAATTTGCCGAGAGAGACTGAGGGAAAACCTAACCTAAATAAATAAAAAGGCACTTGGAAAGTGTCCGTGCTCTCTCTTATGGCACTGCCTGAAGTTGCTGAGCCCACACACTACTCCAGCAACTTCTGGACTTTCCCTCACTTGTCCCCGGAAACCCTGCATCATGTATTCTGAGCGAAATCTTATAATAAACATCACTTTTTTCCATAGGGTTCAGCATTCAAAGAAGGTTATATTAACGGCATCAACAGCCGTTATCCTGCGCAGAGTTGCGCAGCACAACCTACGCTCACGGAGTTGGACTCTGTTGTTTGTTCTCTTGTTTTTCCCACTCAACAGTGATACTGGCAATCATGCATACTGCCACGTATCAACAAAATAATTACAAAACAGTCTCAGAGTGTGAATTGATTGCTACTGCTAGACCATGTTGTGTGGTACAAAATATTAGAGCGACATGGCCACGCACAGCAAAAATGACAGATTTTTAGATGTCCTTAAAAACTCTTGAACAATGGACATTACTCCTGGGACCTCAGTGCTGGCAGCAAACAGACTTCAGCACTACACTATCAAAGCTGGCTTCATTGAAAAGGTTAAACTTAATGTGTTTCATGATGTATCAAAACTTAAAGCCTCATTGTAGCAATGAGGTGAGCCTTCAGAAAGAGGAACCAGAGTGAGCCACTTAGAGCAATTTTTCTTTTACTCCGCATCATTTAACTAGTCAGTAAACTCAGGTTATAAATAGAATATGCGAGAATCACGGCGATCATCAGTTTGAAAATTGCAGTAGTAACCTACTAATCAAAGTGCCTGATGGCAAGTTCCACGAAGAAAGAAAAAAACATCAAATAATTGGCCAGTTCCTTATTGAAATGATAATTTAACAGGGAGAGGAGGGAGATAGGAAAAAGCTACACTTTGGGTTGTACTTGAAATTTTTTACATTTGCTCATTGTTCACTTAATTACCCTGAGTCCTGCTTCACAAGATGGTACTACGCCATTCTTGCATCTCTTCATGTTCATCAATTTACATTCAAAACTCATTAGAATAAATGCAATCGACAATACAGGCAATGTAATCATCATCATCTTAGTCTTAAAACTGAGATAAATTGCTTTTCCAAAGTCAATCTTTCTAAAAACTATGCTAACTTAATGGCAAATGATGGGTTGGCAGTGAATTTAATATCGTTAACTTCTCATAATAATACTTACACTATTAAAAACCACATGAAATAAGGTAATCTCCTAACTTCTCGACCACAGACGCTGCTTGCTGAGGTTGAATGGGATCTTCATATAATGAAACAACAACAGCTGTAACAAAATAATGTAAAAATTATAAATCATGAAAGTTCTGCTCAAGAGCAAAATTTAACAGGTGGAAAATAAAATTACCCAAATAATTTTTTTTTTTTTGTATATATAATAGTGGGAGACTTCTTTATCTCCACAATTACTTTTCAGCCTTAAAAGATCTCACAATGGGAAAGTGCAATACTTACTGAAAATTAAATGCATCTCGGGTCACCATAAGACAAGATTGTATTAATTCTACTCCACTGGAAAGCAGAAACTATCTTTAATTTTAACATACAAGGAATGTCCACAGCACGGCATCACGGCAGATTCGCTTAGTTGTACAACTTTTAAAAGTGGTTTAACCATCAAAATGGCGACTTAGGTAGAAAGTTGTAGCATTAAAATTTAAAAAAATCCTTCCAGCCAAGAGAAATTCATAACTCGACAAAAGCCTCCATACTGGAGCAAGATAGAAGATGCATTTGACAAGTGCAATTAAATTGGAAAATACTCATTATTATTGAGATGTCTTGAGTGGTTAAGAGAGAACATGTAACTACCACTGAAGATGAGATGTTATCATCTTTAAATATATTATTACTAGTCAGACTGGTTTGCGTATCAGTCAGGAAGTATGTCAAGACTCTGGGGCTACTGCACCTACTCTTTTCAGTTCTCTAATGCCTGACAAGGTAAGACATACCCTCATTGATAAGAGAACCTAGCTAGTTTGTGCACATGCAATCCCACACACATAAAATGTGAAATTGAAGCAATGCAATTTATTTTCAGAAAAAATGGGAAATCTACTTCATCTGCTGGACTGTCTGAAGGATTTTTACTTTCTTAAGTATTAAATCTTGTAAAGCTAAAAAGTAATGGCTAGATCAGAAATCAAATGGGGGGGGGGGAGTCTTTTATCAGCTTTACTTTCAGGTTCAATAAGAGACAAATGGAAGCTCTACTAGAGAGTAGGGGGAATATAGGGGGTGTTATGTTCAAAAAATGGGGAAAATGGTTAGTCTGTCACATCGCTTGAATTGTACTGGTTGGCTAACTCGGGGTGTTAACTATTTTGTGTCCCTTTTGATTACAATTAGAGACATATTACTGGTTGTGAAGGTCATGGTACTCTACTTCAGTGATTCGACCGATATGGAACCAGTGGAAAAATGCTGACAAATTGACAATATCTCTTTGGGGGGATGGGGGAAGTTGCCAGAATGCAACAGAAAAGTGCATTACACATGTAATTTGAGATGAAGGTGATCGTTAAACTCGATACCATTATCTTAAATTATCATAATTAAGTGATTAATGAATCACAGTATAATTACATACCTTGGTGTGTTTTCATGCAGTGAACTCCTACTTTGCCAAGTTTAGCCCGTATTACTTTGTCTGTACCAGATAGGTAAATATATCTGTTGCCTCCGAGGAAAACTCCGGAAGATGTGAGCAGATCTTGTTTATCGAATCCTTGCAGTAATTTTGCAAGTTCTTCTTTTGAAATCTGGAAAAGAAAAGGGCAAAATTTAGAGAAAGCTTGAAGAACACGATGGAATTAAGTAGAACAAATCTCAGGCACAGTTGGCAAACTTGAGCTTCTCTCAAAAACAAAAATTGGCAACCTTTGGGGCAAGATGGATCTCGCAAGTTAAGTAATATGATAGCAGAGGACGGAGATCACAGCGAGAAAAATTAAAACAGGTGACAATACAAGTTCTGTGACCATCAACTAATAATATCATCAATAGTCAACCAATAATATTATGAATAATCAATCCCAACAGCAATAATAAACGTTTGATCTCCTTGAAGAAATCCTACTTAGAGGTGTATATAATCCTGGGAGGATGGCAAAATTAATATCTCCGGTCAGATGGGCATAATAAAACTGTTAACTGTTAACTATAAAACCATTAGATGGAGATGTCTCCATAACGATGCCATAAGTGCAAA
The DNA here is from genome assembly GCF_918797505.1 of Bemisia tabaci. Lineage (NCBI taxonomy): Eukaryota > Metazoa > Arthropoda > Insecta > Hemiptera > Aleyrodidae > Bemisia > Bemisia tabaci. The sequence goes on from NC_092797.1 coordinate 22,216,071, forward strand.
ACCACATATCTCCGTTTATGACATTACAGACTTCCCGTCACACTTTGTTTCTTTCTTTGGAAAACTAGTCAAGTCAATGTGATGTCTTGAAAACTTCCCTGATTTTTCCTCTCGTTTGGTAGAATATTCTGTTCACATTTTAAACTATGAAATTGACTTGTTTATTTTCAAAAAATGAAAGAAAAAAAAAAAAACAGAAATTTTGAAACACTGCAATGGAGATACATGGTATTGCGCTAAGGCCATTGATATATAATTTGATAGTGTGACAAGATACTAGAACATAATTAGAAGATACCTAGAAAAAAAAAATCAGAGTACCACAAGGTTTTTTTTTTTTTTTTTGCAACATTCAAAACTGACTACGCAAGATAGAGCCAAGAGTAATGGGTTGACATAAAATTGGGCTGACTACGTTTATCAGGGAAAGTTGGCAATGACTCTACAGAGTTCTGATAAGCACCATACAATGCACAACATACAGAAAAAAACTCCCCGCTTTATCTCTCATTGAGTGATAAGGTAATATTTTCGCAAGTGCTTATCATTTTCAAGAGAATTCAGGCTAAGTCAAGAATCGAAAGATCAAATGACTGTGAAATGAGGAGAACAGGTATTGGCACAAGAAAATGAAAGTTCTGAGGAGGTTTTAATAGATCCTCTCTTCATTAATGCAATGTAAAATAAGTTGACGGGTAGGATAACATTTAGCAAGAATAGCATGAGTAGATATTGAAGGTGCGATAGAAAAAGAAAGGTTTATAAAACGAGGCCATGATATGAGGGAATGAAACACTCACGAAGAAAAACCAAAACAATTCCCTAATGACTAGAGCCGAATAGAGCTGGGGATAAGAAATAGAGACAAAAGTCACATAAGAAAATGACCCCACCAACATAAAATTATGCGGTAACCACTGGGCCAACTGATTATTGGTGAATTCAGGTCGATGTAACATTTGTCACTTGGCTCTTCTTTTCTTTCTCCAGTTTTATGCAAATGAAAATAAGCAAAGGGGGGGGGGGGATTTAACTGAAAGATTTATTTATACACATTTTAAATTATTATTTAAAGAGTTATTTTTTTCCAACTTTCTTCCTGATTATTTGCAATGTAGTATTCATAACGTTTCTAATTTTGAAATGGAAGAAAAAAGTAGAAAGATTAATCTATTTGAGTAAATTAGTAGATTAAGCCGTCCAGTCCACTTTAAGCTCTGGTACGCAATACAGGCACTTTTTTGTTAGTATCAAGGGATCTTCACTATTATTTAATCCCTTGTGAGGTAAGCATAAGTGCGTACATAAGTCATTGAACTTTAATCATCAAGCAATGATTTGATTACGTTCAGAGTGAAAAATTTCAGAAAAACCACCCATCATTCATCGGTGTTAATCTCCGAAAGATAATACAATGAAAATTCTTAAATACCACAACCAATAAATGTCAAAAGTCTTATTCCTGCACCCAGAGCCTCAATTTTCAGTTACACAGAAAAGTTTCCGAAAAAAAGGAGAAAAAGTTGATGTGACAGATGAGAATTCTTATCACTGGTTGAATGTTGGAACAAGGACCACACGGCTTTGATTGCAAGGGACATCTGCTTTTATCAGCGGTTAACCTTCACACATTGGCGAGCAAAAGATCTATTTTTTTACCAACAACTTCCAATGAGACTTAACAAAGAAAAGCAGAGAAATCTACCATTTCAACTTCATTTTACTTCAGCAGAATACGCAACAGTGTTACCTCTGGCACCATTGGTGAGGGTTGATGTGAACATGATTGACAACGACTGTTCACCCTAGACACTAAAGCTAAGCCCTAACATACTGTATATATTAAGTGGTGAAATTTCATCCAATATTTTCTGAGCAAAACAACTTCAATGAAATAATTTCATTAGTGGAAATAATTGGGTGTAAATAATTCATCTATGATAGGATGTAATGCAACCTGTAGGTTCTTTTCCTTGTTCACTCCAACATTTTGACAATGATTTGATGTTTCACTTCAATTAAATTTGGGAGTATTGCAACAACTGATGATTTGGATGGCACATCTGCGCCAAAGGTATAGAGACTAATCACAGGCAATTGGGGGAAAAAAACAACACTGAGAAGAACAATTCCTAATTCAGAGAAAGGGAACTGATGCTGTGACCAAACTCTTGTTCTCAGACAATATGCCTTACGAACTAGACAATTTTTGCAGGGAATAACTCTTGAAATATTGTACTCATTCTTTTAATCACACTAACGTGCAATACTTTTTGGCTTCATGAATTAGCTCTGATTAGTTTTAAAAAATAAATTGAGCCTGGAAGTGATTGGGAGCAATGAGGTACCACTTTACAAAGGGAATTCAAGCTAGTAATTATCAAAATACAGCGATTTCTTGGACATTGCTGGGTTAATTTATACAGAGTCACTTCAGATGAGAGAGCCCTAGTCCAGGGTTCTTGAGATCATTCACAAACTTGCACGGGAGCAATGTGTCTTTGCATCTTCAATTTTCTTGTTACTTGAGGATAATATTGCCCTTTCTTGGAGTTTTTAGGTGGGTCGCGTTTATTCCCCCTTAGAAGACCTCTTTCAGCTTCAAATGAGAAATGAGGATACCTACAGCTTGGCATTGAAAATTTTGAAAGAAAATTCTATTAGAAAATTGAATAATCATTATTATTTTAATCCTTAATTTACTTAGCAGCATAAAATTTAAAGATAAGGCAGGTGTGTGTTTATGTATGTGTATGTTTCAACAAACATCAGATGGCTTTAATTTTTTCATTTTTTGGAGGGCTAATGATATTAATTCCTACAGTTTATTTATCCCATCTTGAGTAGCATTTTCTATCATGTCAAGGTATTTATACACATAATGCTGCATTGAATACTGAGGGGATACATTATTACCGGTTGAAGTTAATGGAGAATGAACTCAGCCAATTACGAGAAATCACTGATCATCAAAACATCAAAATTTAGATTTTAAGAGTGATAAGTTTGAATTCTCACTGGATACATTAAAAATTAGTCGTATCTGCTGCTTTCGAAATACTGGCGCCCACTTATTCATGGTAGGTACTCAAAAAGTGTCAGCAGAGCGGGTCTAGACAGATTTGTATTGGTGGTATCAATGTACATCAAAGTACGTCAAGTTGAGTGAGACACATTAAATTTTGAGAGAGGAGCAATCAACATCCGTTTAAAAGCTTTATTGGAAGTAATACCATGCAGGCTTCAAGAGCGGAGACTGATGGGCCTAAACACCATTCAGTGTCTTTGCACACATTTTAAGGTATCTACTGTGGGGTCATATTGCTCTCATGTACTAGACAGTCAAAAAAATTGATAAAAATAAGCATTTTTGGGGCCTCTCAGAGTAACAACCGCAGTGAGGGCAATAAATTCAACACTGACACCTCCTCATAGAAATATTACACTTCTAACCAATCTTTCAACGAGCCTGTGTTAGTCAAGGGGGCAACGAAGAGCAGCGAATTATACAACACTACAAAAAAGCACACATTTTTTAAAATAGAGGAAAAGAGTTGGAGTTTATTAGAGGGAATTCTGATGCCTACGATATCCACTTATTTCCACTCTACCGAGGAGGGTTATACGTCTCTCGCTTTGTGAACTCTCCTGATAAAGCCTGTGGGCTGCGAATTCGCCGATTCATAGAACGTAGCCGCGACATAATACGAAAAAAAATAAAATAAAGCGAGACCGGACTGGTTAAAGGCAAAAAGGAAACAAAATGAACATTCATGCCAGGAGCAAGTGGACCTAGGCCGCTACCTACTGGTGTGAAAAAAAATTTCGGAAAATTCAATTTTCGCGAGTAGAGCCGTCAAAAAACAAAATCACGAGGAAAAAACCAGGGGTAATAGACGTGAAAAATCCGTGGGAGGATGACAAAGGGTTGATATAGCCACGAGAAACGACCACTATCATTATCACGAACTAGGGCCGCACAGACACCGCCGGTTGAGAACCTCTGTCCAAAAAGAAATTCGGAGCCATGAAGCTATGAAAATTAGCACAAACCACGGGTAAGGACGAAGTTTACGTTTGAAAGGATGAAAATTTAACACTTAAAACTTGGAAAAAAGCAACATGAACAAGAGAGTCGGCATGGAGCATGAGACTCGGTAATGGAGGTTGAAGTCACTTACTTCAAAACCGTCGGATTTCGCCCAAACATTTCCGTCGTGTCCTGCAATTGCAGCTTTTGTTACACATTTTGAAGCTAACAATTGTTTATCCACGTAATCCTGCCAGCTCATTTTGAAAACTTAATCTAGATTCTAGAATTAAAATAAATCACAAACTCTGAAATCACTACCACCGGACGACCGATCACTTCAGCAACTAAGGCCGGATGGGAAAGTAGTCCTACAGCCTATGATGTCATCTCGCGTTCTCGTATTCTTCCGCTGTATGAATCAGAGAGATAAATGTGGGAAGCAATTTGTTAATGAAGCAACCCAGGTCCTTACTCGCACGTAATATAGAGAAAATACTCAATTTTTGTATGACGTTGACGTTAATCTCATTTTATAATTGCAGGTACGGAGAAAAACTCACTGACAAACTTGAACTATTTTCGTCGTTACAGCTACCTTCACGCGGAGTAATCCTCGACCAGTTGATGCAATCTCCACAAGCAAAAATTACCGTGCTTGTGGATGAGTCGATTAATTTGTGTCTATTTGTATGTATGTACAACAATGTACAACTTTTACACCCGTACGGAACTTTTCATCTTTTCAGCTTTAAGGTGTTGCCAAATAGGTGCGTAGCACCGAAGCGCTTATTATTACTGTTAAAATTCGAATAAAAATATAAACAGGGCAGTGCGTAACAGTGCGCGGACCTTTTCCTTCAACCTATGGGTAAAAAAACCCAAGGCCGGGAACTAGCGCCCCCCCCCCCCCCCCCCAATCCATGGCGGGGAATCTTTTGGGCAAATCTTAAAGTCCAATCTAAGAAAATTGATTTTACTGTCGATTTAGGATAGACCTAAGGTGAAAGGATACTTAGACTTAATAACCCTTAGATGCCCAAGACTTTTTTTAGGCGCTAAGTTCAGTCGGGTCAAATTGACCTGTGTTTAAGTAGATTGATATTCTTTGTTTTTTTAGGTATAATCAATTTTTTTTTCTACATTTATCAGTAAGAAATACGATTTTTTATAAAGCATCTATTTAGTAACATACTGGCGCTTTTTTACCCATCTCATCCGCTAAGTATAAAATTAATTAATAGAGAAACAGTTTGATGACCCTCAAAAGAGATAGTCGGGTCAACTTGACTCGGTTTGGGATCTCTAGGGGTTTTGTAGAGAAAAAAAAAGTACAAACGAGAGTCAAACATTGCGTCAAAGACAGTGCGCTCAGCAGCGGGCGGCGTGAAACGCATAGCGCCTACAAGACTGTCGGAATACTTCACGCATTGCGCCAAGTGCGGCGCGGCGGCGGATGTTAAAATCATTAATCCACATTTATGTTTGTTCTTTCATAATTTTTTCGTTAGTTTCTTATGAATGGAAGGCCTTGTCCACACAACGATAGGTTTACGAAACTTAACTTTCGCGCAAAGTTCTGTGAACTTTTGCTAGTAGTGTTGACAGAGCTTTCCCAAAAAATGTGTTCAACACGAGTAAACGCGTCTTATGCATCCCTCCCCCGCTGGCACGTTCATTTGATGGTTTTTATCGATGTTTCAAAACGAATGAGAAGGGGGCGGCAAAATACAAGCGGCCCATGGGCGGCAAGTAGGTAAATCCGGCCCTGATCATTATTCCATTATGTTTTTCTTTAAATTTTCATCGCACAAAGGAGACACATCATGGAAGCGTTGACGTTGATTCCTTTTAAAATTAAAAAAGTTAAGTAGGACTAGAAGTAAGCAACGTCGCAAAACTAGATACGTGGTTTGGGAATTTCACCGTCGATATGCAAAGTTGACGGCACGATTGCGTGCGAGCCGTGGACTCTCAATGTTCCGTTCTATGCTGCCAATGAGATGTCGCTTAAATTCGGGAAAAAGTTCACAAACTAGGCTCACTTGGGTCTCTCCTATCCTATTTTAGCCTGTATTGCTCACTTAGACCTCGAAGCATCCTTGCAAATGAGACGAAAGGTACAAACCCATTCTGGAGATAGAGAGAGAGAAAGGACGCGTGTTCATGACGGCGTAGAGATACAACTATTCGTACTTGATGGATGTCCGTGTTGCGTCTGCGAAATTGAAGGCGCGGTGGCGCGATGGCGCGAGGCGTGAACTCGCAATGCTCCGCTTAATGCTGCCAATGAGAAGTCGCTCTCTCAGATTCGGGCAAAAGTTAAAAGACGAGGCTCGAGTACGCCTCTCCTATCTTCGGCTGTGTTGCTCACATACAGAACTTGAAGCACAACTACAAATGAAATCAACACAAGGTATAAGTGGTAAAATGAACGCTTGTTGATGACGGCGCAGAGATACAACTATTCGTACTTGATGGATGTGCGGGTTGCGTCTACAAAATTGAAGGCGCGATGGCGCGGGGCGTAACCTCGCAATGCTCCGCTCTACATACAAAGTTCCGTGTTTGGTGCTACTCTGTGGCACTTCGTGTTACTTTTTTTGTGTCGGGTCAACTCAACGGACTTGGTTGTTATATATTTAGCGAAAGCTCGTAAGTGCCGGTACCATAAATCCCTCAGAAGTGATGATCGGGTCACTTTGACCTGGTTCGGGATTTCTGAAATTAGTTCGTCGCCTCCCTCATGAGGGATTGTAACTCCATTCCATGGTTGCAAAATTGACTCGAACAATCCAATATTTTACAGGAATATGCCGACGTGATTTTTGCCCTTTGTCTACTTTTTGCATAAGAATAGAGAAAAAATCAATGAAATTTTCGGCTAGAAAATCCCAAGATTCTCTTGATAAAAAAGTTATTTACGAGAGGATATTGGCACTATCGGAATTTAGGTACGTTCTTTCGTGAAGGAAACGACGAGTTGATGAAAAAAGAAAAAAAATCCCTGACATAGATTTTTTCTTTTTTCAAATTTGATGTCTGATGCTAAGTCTTGGAAAGAATCTTGTCCTTGCTGTCTTCAATTATTCTTTTCCTTTTACCTTCAAGGATATGGAATGTGGACAGTTTTTTCTTGCTCTCCTGAAAAATCGGGTTTTCCGAAATACGTGGTTGTGGACTTTCATCGTCGGAGTAATTTGGGGGGGGGGGGGGATCATGGTTTGTCAACTATGTATTTTCAGTATCTTGGATATGCGAGTTGCATTATCAAAAATTGGAGGCATGTCCGCTTTAAAATAAAGACTAGACTGATTGTGAGTTGACTGTAGCGCCTTGATGCAACTATTCGTGTTCCATGGGTGTGCATGTTGCGTACTCAAAACTTGAAGGCACTTCCGTTTGTCTTACTTCTTCAGAGATGCACGAGACTCATCATTTGTACCACTTTACAATAACCAGTTCGTGACACGAGGCCAGAGAATCTATAGGGGAAGTAATTGAATCGGTCATTCTTAAAAAGACTTAAGCGCCAGAAGTGGAAATACACGAAAAAAAAATAGAAATTGTGATACTCGACAAAGCGTAGATTATATAAAAATGCGATTAATAAATTCGTCGCTTTAATATTTCAAAGCTCTGAAATTTATAACGTGTTAACTTCAAATTTTTTTTGTATTTTTCTCGTATTTTTGGCGCTAAAGTCTTCATGAGAATGACCGATTCAAATCGGTGATTATCTCGACACTGATTGTGAGTAGCTTGTGGCACTTTCACGCAACTATTCGTGTTCCACGGACATGCGTGTTGCATGTTCAGAATTGAAGGCACTTCAGATTTTCTCACCTCCTCAGAAATGCTCGCGGTTGTCGTTAGTTGTAGCACCCGAAAAACAGTGCCTGTGTAGAAAACTAAGTATTTCATCTCAATCCTCTTACTACAAAAAAAGTGCCGCTCTTTGATTGCTCAAGGAATTTCAAGCTTCCATGGATTTTCTGATTCCCAACTTTTAAAGTAGGTAATATCTGAACTAATTTATTGTACAGTTAGTTGTACTCATATCTTCCTTGATATAACGAATTTCCATTGATCTGATTTTTTTTTTTTTTTTTTTAAAAAAAAAAAAAAACACGTATATTTTTATTGAAAACTCTTAAAATAAATTGGGAAAAATTAATTGCGTGAACTGGATTCACGTAGCCTTTAAATTTGTATAAATTGCAGTGGTTTTTATTTTGATATTTCAAAGTTTCGTAAAAAAGCTCGTGAAATATTCGCTAAAAATCTGTCAATGGGAAGCATTCCTCGGTGAGCTTATGGATTTCCAGCTGGTAGAACCGGAACTTTTTTTTTCGGCAAAATCTGAGAAAAAGGGAAACCAGCGATCGACGGTCCCATTGCACAGTGGATCGAGCCAATAGAAGAGGTCGGACAACATGTAGAAACTTTAAACGCTTTTAACTCCGCTTATACAAAACTTTGAGGTTTCAAAAGTGGTTCTATTGGTTTCCTCTTCTAAAAACACCCCTTGTAATTTGGAATGTGACATAATAAACATCAAAATTAGCGGTTTTAGTAAAAAAATTCATGTCCGACCTCTCTGATTGACTCGATCAGGGTGTCTACTAAAACAGGCTGGCCAAATATCAGTACTTTTACCGTGATATTTCAGTACAATTCCAAGAAATTCAGTACCTCCTCGACAGAAAAATTCAGTACTTTTTCAGCACCTCCACTCGACAAAATTCGAAAAATTTCAAAAATTTGAATTCCTCGCTCAAAGTTCGACAAAAATGACGACAAAATGAAAAAATTCCGGACCTTCTTGTGGAATTTCCACGATTTTTCAGTACTTCCGGACCGCCCTCAAAAAATCAGTACTTTTCCCGGACTTTCCGGACTTGTGGACACCCTGCTCGATCCACTGTGCGTCGTCTGTTTCAAGAGCGCAGAGGCTTCATTTCGGTTCCTCCTGGTAAACACTTGATTTGGAATGGTAACTTATTCAGAGCCTAAGGACCATGGACTAACAGGTAAGGAGGGGAAGATGAGCAGAAGAATAATTACAGCAACAATTAACAAATGATTACGGCTTGTCGGCTACCGCGACGCTCCACGCGGCGGGATCCAGACTGACTGGGGTCACTGAACACAATGCGAGATGCGCTCATCTGAACTTGGATAGAATGTATAGCATGGAGATAAATACATTATCAGGTAACAGAGTTGGGATTTTAATCACTGACAACTTCACTAGTTTGCTTTGGAAGTCGAGAAATTCTCGAAGAGCTTGAGCGTTCCTTATGGCACTATCTTCACGCTCTTCCTCTCTCATTCTATTCTGCCGTGCTAACGAAGAACGCCGTATGGACATTCGAGAGTTGCCAAATTTCCTTCTTCGGTAAAATGTTCATTATTAAGAAAAGTTATGAATATTTTTCCTTGAAATTTTCGGGAACTTTATGTTCAATTGCGAAGAAAATTATCTGAAAAATTGGAAGGAAAATATTCATAAGTTTACCAGGAAATTCGTGCTTTATCAAAGGAAATTTGGCAACGCCAGAAGGTTCACACAGCGTTCTTCCTTAGCATGGCAGTATTGCTTGCAATTCCCATCAGATTGCCGAGAAGTGTATGTCTACTTGCGTTATTTAGCAGTTCCTTTGTATTTGTAGCAGTATTGACAGAAGCGACCATGAGATGAAATATCAAGATAAGGTGGAACTACCCTTTCGTTGGTGATCGATAGAGATATACCGACGATGAACGGCTCAACTCAAGATTGATTTCGCCCATTCCTTGAGGGTTGGGACGTCAATGTGTACTTAACATTCTGCTGTGACTTATTACGACAAATAAGGTTGTTGGGCCTAAAAAGTACACAAGGGAGGCGTTATTGATACTCGTTAATCATCTCAAAATTGATCTGTCTTTCATGCTTAGTTTTCCGGAAATTTCATCGTTAAAAGATTCTATTTTCCACTATGAAGACGCAACAGATACCTAGTTCTTTCTTCCAATTTCAAAAGATAAGTGGCCTCACCCTCAATCCCAATTCCTACGCCAAGTACTGATCGGTATTTTGATCGGTAACCAGCCAATAGCTAGTTCCCTCTCAAGTGTCAAAAATTGGAGCACATATAGTGATTCTGATCCCCCCGGATAGAAAGCTGTTCGCTCTTCTGCAATGATCCGACGGGAACTTAATTTTTTACGGATCTAAAATCGACTGCGAGGTGGATATTTGAAACAACCTGGACATTTGGTACTTCACGAACTAAATCTTTCAAAACTTTCCTCAATTTAAAGATAAATTAATTTATCAAAAAGGAAATATTATCCTTAAAAATAGCGACCTTCAATGCACCGTAAAGGTGTCTCAAAAGTTTATAGTAATCCTGTTCCTCAGGTTCGCAATCTACCTTCAATTTGAAATATAAAAAAGGTAAATGCGTCTAGTGGCAAATTTTTTATATCTTGGATTTTGATCTTTAGTTTATAGTGACGGATCAAACATGATTTTTTTCTGCTTAATTCCAAAATTCCCTTGTGGGGAGGTATTTTCTTACTTTCAGTAATAAACCAAGCAAAAAATTAGGTTGAAATTTATAGAATACTTGTCAAACGTCGGAGCAAAATAAAGCTAATGAGGAATGGGGAATAAAAACAAATTTCAAATAATATCAAATAATTATAAATTACATAAAATCAGATCTAAATTACAAAATAACAATAACAATAAAAAGCATACAATGCCGTAAGTAATAAAAAACTGATTGAAATTAATTAAAAAATGAAGTCATTTTTGAAAAAAGACAGACCTATGTGATTAAATCTTGCAGGAATAGTACACAGGTTTCAACAAAGAGCGACAAAGAGGAACATCTCACTTTGATGTGAATGGGGGAAGGGGGACTATTCCTACAGTTGAAATGTGCCTACGAAGTAAGGTTAGTTAAAAAAAATTCGCATTTTACGCCTTTGACAGATATACCTATAAGTAGAGACTTTCTTGAGTCAGTGAAAATTCCTAGTTACACCTTCTGCTACGCCTATATTCTCCATTTCATTGCATTGCATTAAGATGCTGCCTTTTTAATGCTTATAGGGACCTAATTAAAATTATGGTAATATAATAAAGTAACTGAGTATAGTAAATTTTCATGATTACGTGACAATACGAAACAGTATTCGAATAAAAAATCAGCTATAACATGCTTCAAAGTAGAAAATTATTTCCGGTTTACACTGGCGATGACTTTAGACAGACATAATTCCCGAGTATACAGATTTTGATCTTTCAGTTGCTGAAAATCTTGCGGGTCTTTAAAATCTAGGCTAGTGGGAAAATTGTTGATATTGTCTTTCTTGCAACTTTTATCTATTCGGGTTGAGGCTGTGAAATACGCTTTTACTTACAAAAACATTCAGATATGCAAAGTCTCATAGAAGTCGTAACGAGGAAAATGCATAGTAATAATATTCTTAACTTTCCTGGGGTCATTGACTAATAGACGGAGTGAAAAGTGCAAAGTGGCATGGTGAGAGCATGGAAATTAGTTTGATGATTATAAAAGACCAACAATATTGGTGCAAAGACTGGTAAAGAGAGGACTCAAGTGTCTCAAGGATATACGTGGTATTTAAAAACATTGCCTAGATGGCGTTGTTTTACACCTTCGCTCTACTTCAATTTTGAGAATAAGAGGGGAAAAACATGCAGTGTTTCCTAAGACAACTTTTCGAGTAAATCACACAATATTTGTTCCCCTAAGGATTAATATTGTCAAGATGTGCAGTTAAGTAGTGATCGTGCGAGTTCAAAAATTGAATAAGATGAAGTAGGTACCCTGTGATTCTTTAAGTAGCGAGTGAAAGTTAATATAGAAGAGTAAAGAAATGGCACATCAAAATCAGTCATTAAATATTTAAAAAAATTACGAAATTCATTTATTCATTTTCAGTTACAATAATACCTAAGTTTTAGTTCCGGACAGGGTAAGTGTTTTTTTTATGTATTTTTTTCAAGCAGTTTCATCATCCTTTCATGGAAAAAGGGGGAAGGGTAAAGAGCACAGGAGAGAGGTTGAAGACGGGGGAAGGAAAAGTGGGGGAGACGGAGAAGGGGAGAGAGAGAGAGAGAGAGAGAGCAAAAGATTTCACCGTGATTCCTGAGTTCAGTTAGTCTGCAAATGTAATTGCATGCGTCAATAACGATAAGATGACAGTATTAAAAGGCATCATTGAAAAGTTAAGTACTGAATTTCAAAAGTGAAAGAAAATACCAAGAATTAAAATGGGATTAATAAAAAAATAACGGGATAAGTGTATCGATCTTAAACTTTCAACACCATCCTCTTTTCATGCAATGAAATGTACGGTATAAAAACAATGACAAATCAAATTGAATGGAAATATGCATAAACTCGACATTTAGCTCAGGGTTTACAACCTTTAAATCTTGGTTCATACCTAATCACTGACCGTAAAAATTCTCGCTCAACTTACTATTGGCGTGCATGGTAGTTAGAAACACATAATTTATTCGAATAAAAGAAAAGTAAATCAAAATATTACTCGTAAAAAAGGAGGGAGAACTATGATACGCACGGGTGTGAGTTTTATTCACTTTATAGAAATTCCGTTAAATTAAATAAAGCGACTAGAAAAGAAGAAAATAGAAAAATTGATAGTGCACCGATTTGAGTAACTATTCATTAAATAGAGTCGAAAGGTTAACATTTGCATAATCTTGCGCGACATCGTGGAAAGGATTCTGGATTACACATTATGCAAAGGCTGGAGCGGGAGGACAGAATAAAAATAATATTAATTGTAGTCTACAGATAGACACACGAGTGTCCTGTACAAATTCAACGGCTCAAAATTGAAGATTCCAAGACGGGGTTGAGATGACTTGATTGGGTTTACCGAGAAGTATGGCGCGAAGAATGCACGCGCTGACGCAAGCTGAGCTCAAAGCTGCTCCTTTATTTACAGCGGCAGAAAATGATGCTATGCCAGCATCGAGGAGCAGCTTTAAGCGAAGGCTATTGTTGCTCCAAAGAATAGTGGCGGGACCTTTTCCAAAAACTCCGGAAGAATCCCCTCTTCAGCCGAGGATTTGGCTCGCCGATTGTTTCTCCTGCAACAAAAACCATCAACATTCAAATACAAATGAGCAAAGATAAATATTTTAAAGACAATTCATATACTAGAGACAACAGACCCTCCGTTGCTATCTTGGCAATGGTGGAAGCCTTTACTTTCGGTACTCCAACACGTGTATACGTGTATATATCCAACACGACGTACACGTGTGCTCAAATTTACATTTTTTAAACAAATTATTCCGTGGTATCCGACGCACCTATAATATCTTATAATCATTTTTATTATTGGTGGCGGGAAAGTAAATCCAGGAATTTGCGAATTCAATTTTTCGGAATGACACCCAAAATACTGTTCCTAGTATATCACAAAACGATTTTAAGTAGTAAACTCTCTTAAGAATCAAGTGCTTAAGGGTATTAATAATTATAGAGACGTTTAAAATTAATATGTATGAGCTTGCAGTAGACTACCAGTAAGTACGTCGTGGGTTGTGTTGAGTCCTTTTCTCAGAAACTTTCACTTTTTCTCTCTAGAAATATACTTCTTCGTATCAAAAAACACTCATTTTCAAAGGCCATAGAAGTCTGTGATTAACATTTCGACTTTTCAGAGAGGAGGAAAATGTGTTCCGTGGAGCCTGATTGTCATTCCTTGCAAAGCGCAAGGATTCTAATATAGCTACATTCTAACGACTTTTGAAACTTTTTCTGTCTTCATACTATATTTTTTCTTCTTCAAACACTGTGGATTTCAATCCTTGACCCAAAAATAAGTTCCCTTCAGGAAAGAAAAAAAGAAAAACATTAAAAATTTCAAAACGCCGAAAACACCTAATGACAAAAACAAACTGGTGATAAGAATTATCAGTCACACGTACACGTGTCTAAAATTAAGAGGATATTCTACTGTTTGCTCTCAGTGACTCATTAGCTCGAGTGGTTATCACTTAATTGGGTGTGAAAAGAGCAACTTACAGGGAATTTAATGGTAGAAAAGTGTTTGAGAGCCACTAATTCAAAATAAACGTTAAAATTGGACCAATTTAGCCATCAGAAATTCCAGAATATTATTACTGGGAGTTTCCCTACTTCCACATAATACTCGTACGTAGACTCACTTCAGAATGTTCTCCCGAACACTTCATGCTTCAAATAAAAGATTACCCACATTTTTCGACCGTTCAAACTTTTGGGGTTCAATATTTCCTACATTGTAGCTTGTCAGACAGAGACAACGCGGAAAATGTTTTATTCACACCGCTATATCTCACAATGAAACTACCAATCCCGGTTGGGCTTTATCGATTTTTGCGAAACATCTTCACAAAGATAATTATAAGAAGTGAAAATATTTATGCAAAAATGGCTCCACGCTGATCTGCCCATACATGTTTTTACAAAAAACGAATTTTTAAAATAGTGCATTGTGTGCATGCATTTTCATACTTTTGGAAATGTCAAGAAAAATTACCGAATGGTTAATCTATTGATAAACTTTGCACGGAAGTTGCAAAATATAAATTACATTTAGATATTTCATAGTACATTTCAAATCGGTTATTGTGGTTTTAGAGTGGAGGAGACAAAATACGAAAAAAGAGCGAGGCAGAATCGAAGGATGCTCCCAATCAATGCCTAGCCGAAGAAATGCATTCCGCAATTATTCCGCCAAGGCTAGATTTAATGTCCGAGTTAATTAGAGCGAAGCCGGTTGAAGTTTTACGTGGCTTCATTGTCGTAAGATTAACGCAACTAAGGACCCTACCTCGTCTGCCAAGTTTGGTCGTTCATTTATTAATGTCGAAGGCGCTGGAGAAGTGTGTCAGGAAAATCGATGGGAATTCGCGACACTGCAAGCCTAGGAAATCGTCCGAATTTCCGGCTTTTCTTGATGCTCATACGGAGATGAAAAATAATGAATTAATTGATGTCCATGAATAAAGAATATATTTTTTTTTAAAAAAGTCTACGCACGAGGGGTTCCCATGACGGATATATTTCCCATGCATAAATTCGCCCAAGTATCTTGTCACTAAAGACTTTTCACAGAAGAATTTCGAGGATTGACACCCATCCTCGCTTAAAGACGAGTGGCATGTAAGGAAATCAGATTCAGTTGGACAAACTTCCTCCTCAAATTCATTTGCGCGACATTTATCAGTCAACGTCAACTGTCGAGGATTTGCGTTGGTGTTTCTACGTATTGGAAAATGGAACGCATCCAACAGAAGGGAACAAGCTTGATTAGTGTTGCAAAAATCGTGCATTTTCATCCTTCTCTAAACAAAAATGGCCAGAAAAACAAACACTTTCTGATTTTATACCTAAAAATTGTTCAATTTAAAGGAAAACGATCGTATACATTTTTTTTTTCGTGCAAATATCAAGTAAATTTCAAATCAAAGAGGACATAATATGATTTTGAAAGCACTGTAACTCAGTCGGTTTTGTTTCTTGCACTCCGAATGATGTACCCACTCGAGCGGTTTTAGCCTTACTCGCTCATTTTGTCGCCCCTCTGACAGAAGAGCGTATCTCAATTTCTACGTGAGCCCTATTTTACATATGGATCCATGTTTTCTGGGGCTTATACGGAAATCGAAATACGCCTTTGCGCCACAGGAGAGATATAGTTCATAGAACCAGTGCGGAATCTCAAATACATGTTCTTGCGTGTTTACCGTTCTATCACTATCTCGACTGTCGGAAAAAATATAAATTAAATTACCATCGCAAAAAAGAAGCGATGCGCCAAATAATTCATTCCAACCGGAGAATGGCGGGGAGGAGAAGGAGACGAACGAGATCACAAATTCAATGAGTCAAAGAAGCACACAGCTGGGAGTGGGAGAGGAGGAGGGGTGGAAAGAAAATGAGAAGAGGAAAATTGCTCGATCCAACCGGAAGATTTTTCACTGGAGGTGCCCTCCATACAGCCTTTCGCGTTGCAACGTTGCGATGGTGATGCAACGAACACGTCTGGTGGGCACCACATTTAAATGCACACGTGGGGACATGGATGTTTCAATATTATTTTAGCTAACTTTCTTAGGACGGTGCCTCAGTTTTTAGATAAAATCAGAAAAGTGTGATATTGAGTGCATTTAGAAAACAAAAAATGGTTGCATACACTGAGAAGACTAACAATAAGTTAGAGGTTTGTATACCAACTATTCTACTGACTGTGAGATAAAATCCTGAGGAAATTTGCAGGATTTTCCTTTATTTTTTTTTTTTACTAATTAGTAAACCGCGGACGAAGGGACAGCGATCAGAGAAAAATTCCGATGAGTCGAAATGGACGTGACGCTGACAAAATTTCAAGTTTTCTTGAGAGGTATGTTTTACACCATTGTAGTTGAGTACTTGAGCACAAGGGGAAAAGAGGAAGAGTCCCTGACAAATTTTCCTGTCTTCTCTCCAAGTTCTGATAATTTTCAAAAAGTTTTGTCAAGCATTTTTCGATGATTATGATCTCGTGAAAAATTGGCGCGAGTGGTGGCGTCTCCCTCTCAATCTCACGTCACTATCATTTTTAGCTCTTTCAAAGTTCAAACTCAAAGTTGCATTTCTTCGCCACAGTTACATTTATGGATCTAGATACAAGGTCGGTTTGAAGGATTTTCTTCTGGTGTAATAATAATACATCGTAAAATCGTAATAATCTTTAGTTGAGCCTGCTACAACTTCCCGAAAAATGACTGATTTTTACTACCCCTGCAAAGTGAGCGCGAAGCGCTCACCGGCAGTTGGGCCGCGTAGCGGCCAGGGGGACCATAGGCCCCCGTGGTGTTCACAAAATGCGGGTGAGGAATGTCCAAGGTTCTTGATGGGCCGGTGTTCCGGCTCCGGGGGCAGGACGGCATCATAGACGGAGCCTTGAACTTGGAATCAATTACGCAATTTTAGCTTAAGGGTGTCAACAAGTGGACAGGGCCGCGGGTCGTCGACACGATGCCGCACCGCTCCAGCGGGTATTGAGTTGTATTATAAAGGCGAGACGCTCCCCCTTCCTGCCCCCGTCCCCCGCCCCCGCCGCCCGCTACATAATACCCCCCCCCCCGAATCTACCTTTGTTGATCAATAATACGTAAAAGCCGCGACTCTGTACTCGGAGTCGGTGAGCCGTCTTCCAGATCATTTCCTTCTCTGGTCTCTATGTGTTATCATTCGCACCGGATTCGAATCATATTGAAGAGACCCTTCGTGATATACTGAAATCGTCACCTTCCGGCCAAGGTATCACACACTGAAAAAAATATGGTAGATTTTACCATTCTCTGTCTCAGTGATACAAGTATGGTAATAAACACCAGACTCTATGATAGCGTGCACCATATTATGATAAGTATCACCAGATTTCTGGTGAACACTACCATAATTTTGGTTATTTTCACTAAATAGTATCACTGTGTGATAAATCAAGTGGATTTATAGTAGATTTTACCATACTTTTTTTCATTGAAGCTCCGATTCGTCGATTTCCAGACGAAGAGACGTAATTCCATTCAAAAGTTGCAAAATTGCCTTAAACTATTAAATTTTTCACGAGAAGATAACTGTGCAATTTTGGTTCAAAATTTGAGTGATTTTTGGGTGTAATCAGAGGAAAAATTAGGGAAATTTTCAGTCGGCAACTCTCGATAGTTTTGTAGTAAAAACATAATTTGCGAGTGGAATTTTTACAATGTTTAGATGTAATTATGTTTTTATGCGAGGAAACGACGAATTGAGCCCTGGTAAAAATTAGCGATAGGAGCTACGTTTCATAACACCATAGGAGTTCTTATAGCCGACTGAAGAAGGCAATAGAAAATTATATAGCTGGCTTTAGAAAGTGGAAAAAATCATACGGCCGGGCTACACAAAGCGATAAAAAATTATACAACCGGGCTATAGTTCCTATCGCCGGGCTTTACACTTTATCGCCTGGCTGTTGCTTTTTCGCCATCGGCTATAAAAGGCTTTAAGAAATTGTGTAGAAATTTGTGTGCTTTGTAAATCCTTAGGTTTGTACGGCTGCCTTAAACACGATATCTAAACTTGAAATTAATATTGAATAAACATTCAAAATCACACTGATCATCTGATATAAGTCAAATTTTAGGAGGAAAGTCAAGTTAAGTGTCCATGTTGACGCTTGTCTCTGTTTTGAGACCTCATGGCGCTTGTTATAACCGTGATTTTTATTTCTTCAACAGAAAATCAAAGAATGTGCGACTAGAGTAGGACTTAACTTGAGGAAACCATAACATGTTTTGTCTTCAAAATCTTACCTCGAAAAATATTTACAAAACGGGAAGTTCGGAAACCAACTACTGAACGAGATTATGCGAATACTTTTAATAAAGATCAAATAAAAGTTAGATTATACAAATGACGTCATTTGTACCTTTGATTTTAAACAATGTTAATTTTAAATACCTATATCATGTTTATAAGTTGATTTCCACACTTCCGGTTGTGTGATTTGTTTTCCTCATGAGATTTTGAAGAGGAAACATGTTACGTAGTGCTTTAACTCTTACATTGTCTATAATGGCCCAACAACAATGTGAGTTTTCCAAAAGCTTAAATACTATAATTTTTTATAGCTGAATTATTATTTTTTAAGCAGATAAGTCCCGATCCCCAGAAATTTGTTTTAAACTCCGAATTTTCAACAATTATTCTTGTGATACTCTTGCTGGAAAGAGACGAAATGAGAGGAAACCGATAGCGCCGTGCGCAGAAAAAACGCCGTATGAACATTCTGATACAGTTGTCGAACAATAACATTCGGCAGCCTTTTTTTCTAAAGTTTTCTGCTGCGGAATGATTGAGAAGTTTCAACATCCCTTTGGTGAAGTACTATTTTGGCAGTTGCAAACTTAGCGTTGAGCACTCATATAGGGATCATGAAATGAAAATTTGGCAGTCCCACTTTCGTAGAGGTCGATGAACTGCCAAAATTCATTCACACGACTGTCAGTGGCATATCGGCTATTTTTAAATCAACCTGATCCACTACTGACACATTGATTCAAGACAAGTATTTGAACCGAGTGCGAAAACGGATAAAAATAGATTTCATTGCTCTTTGCGGAAGAGTTTCAACACAATCATATAGTTTGAAGCTCACTTAAACCTCTAGGTTACAGTAATTTTTTGACTGACCGACATGTGTTATTTAAGTGTCCTTCCGTCAATACGAGATATTCATATTAATTTCATTTACAACCCTGCATAGGAAAAATTTCGCTCTTTATCGGTGTTAAATCAAATTAGACTGATTCGACTGCTCTTTTGGGGAATTGACTTAAAAATCCTAGATCTAACTCACAAAGGGTAAGCACAAAGCAAGATACGACTATTTTAACTTCAGCGTAGCTCAATTTGCACGTCAGTCGAAATGAAGGCGCTTGTCTCTAGGTTCCTCTGTTAAAGGTTACCCATGATCGTCATGCGGAAGTAATGATTTTTCTTGCAAGTTATACACTGATCTCTTTCCGGAAGAGACTCATTATCACCCGTTTTATTTTTGAACGTATTTTATGTGCATTTTGACGTAAAGTATTTAAAAGTATCGAGGAAACATTTTTAAGCTGTACGCACATATAAGTCGCTTTATAGCGCTCCCTCACGCTCTACGACCCCTAAACCTCCACTGCCTTCTGTCAAATTACAACCCTTCGGGCACCGAGCCCGCACACTCGTAACTTTCCTCGAAAATAATGATTCCATAGAAAGGAATTTGACTAAACAAATGTTCGCGATGCGTTTTTCCATAGCGGGGCAGTGTGGCTCTGACGATGTGAGTGCGCCCGTGCCCTAGAGAAACGACATCCCAGACCTATTGAGAGTACCTCACGGTGTCATGGCGGCAAAGCAATGCCAATGTGACGGAAGCGACTTGTTATCACTGACACACCAAATCAGTCCCTTCGTATCACAGCATCCGACTTTTATCTCTGGCTGGAAAAACGACTCTAAACCACCAGCCCGATATCTTTATTTTGTTACCAGCCTAAACCCACAAAAACTTACCCTACCATGTACATTCGGTTGGGTTAGATGTCCGCTTACCTACTGCCTCCGATGCGGACATCCTCAGTCGTACGAAAGTATTATGAAATTTCATTTCCTGAAAGGGAAGATGGTTATTCATATAGGCAAAAAATGTGCCCAGCCCAGAATGTGCGAAACTTTGTGGGCTGATAGTACTAATTGAGAGAGGCTTATCCCTACTCCGTTTTTGCAGGAACCCCAGGGAAACAGCGTTGCCATTTTTTAAAGTCGTAACCTTCAAACATTCATAACTGTCGCAAAAATGCAGTTACAAAGCTCGTATTTATACCAAAAAACGCAAAAAATTACGCTCTAACAACTTTTGCAAAAGAAATTTTAATTTTACTCCATTGTTGCCACGTTTTGGCCATTTTTTAATTTTCGTAATTATTTAAAATCAAGTTACCGCCTAAAAAAGTGTTTGCAGTTGGTGGGGATTGAATAAAAACCTGTCGATCCACCTAGATCGGTTTCCGGAAACCGAATAATTACTTGATATTTAGAATGAATATAAAATAGAATCCCGACGCACTTTTAATAAGAGGACAGTTTCAGAGGTTTTCTTTTTATGATAACAGACGGATAAAGCGTTTTGCCGCCTCGATAAGCTTACTCATGATAAGCCTGTTTTCTTGTATGCTTGATATATTAAAGTTTTTGTTTCGAGTTTGGGGATTTTAAGTTCTGCAACTTTAGTGATAAGGTACAACAGCAAGAGAGGAAAAGCGAAAGGGAAACAATGAGACTCTTTGTGTAAAATTTTGGAATAGATAAACATTCTAAAAGTTTTTCAAATTACTATCTACATGTTTCGTCAGAAAATAAAACTAAGCTAACCGACAGTCCGAAGCAATATAATCTACGTAAAATTCCTGTGAGGTAATTTTCCGTTCAACTATTTTTTATCGCTAGGCAACGAATTTGTGTCAACGCTGAGAGCCCGTAAACGCATCGCCGAAAAACAATTTACTAATGACCTTCCTATAGTTGTGTGCGTTAATGTGCTCACGGATGGGCCACTCTAGATATTTCAAGTTTGAGGGAAACATAGTTTAATGACTTCGAAACACTTCGAATATTATCTTTTTTGTGATTTCTATCCTTCGTCATTGTTCAGACATTACATTCTTACTCATACATTCTACACAGTTCAAATCAACGCTTCGAATTCCTCAATTTTTTCCCGCGAAGAGATAAATTGCTGACCAGAATTTTACAGCGTGGTGGCCAGGAATGAGGTACTTGGAAGTACTTCTGGTCTAGTACTTTAAGTACATTACGTATGAAAGTCTGGAACTTATTGCCTCCAGGAGGCTAGTAAAGTTCCTTTACAGTGGAAGTTAAGACAATTGAAACCCATCGGCTCCCGTTTCTCCGATTGTGGTTGCCCCCCCCCCCCCCCCACCTAGACCAATAAACCATCGCAAAGAGGACGTTTTCAACGGTCGCAAAGATTATACAAAGGGTTGAATTAGGGCATTAGGGGTGCATGGAACAAACAAGGAACAAATCGAATGAAATGAATACGGGAATGGACTCATCAAAGACAACTAAAACTGTAAAAGCTGTGTCATCTTTGAGCCAATTTGTGGCTCTGTAATTCGAGATACCTCCACTCTCCCCCAATCCATCTCTATACTCTCCATTAATTTTAACCCATGACGCGTCGCCATAAAAAACGTCCTCGCTGGGAGCCCGTGACGTAGCCCCAAAATTAGTATCCCGCAAATGGCCAGCATGACGTCACAACTGAAATGGCCGTCACGCTTCCGGAGCGATACGCCAATGACGTCACGCGCGACGAATTAGGTAAGGAGAGCGATGACGCGGCCGCCGAAGACAAAGGCGAGCGCGATCGTGTGACCGCGAAAACGAGCGTGACGCAAAGCGCGGAGCGGGGACGCGCAAAGTTGGAAGTGCATCGGGCTGCTGCTCCTGGGAGCGAGTCGAGTTGCAAGTTGAAGCCGCGCTCACACAGACGATGCGCGACGCCGAGTTTGCCGCGCTAGCGGCAGTAGCCCCACGATTTGGTGCGAGAATTTTCAACCAATCAAAGCCCACGGAGATGGGCGACGCGGATGGACTTGTCCACGATTTAAAATGATGACACCGAGTAGCGCAGCTTCGCCGCGCGGTTGACCTCCGCGTCGCGTACCGTCTGTGGAAGCGCACCTTGTCGTCGCTGCCGGTCCCGGTCGGTGCAACGACGATAATTCACCGGCGTCACTCTCGCTTTCTCCAGCTTTTCGGGCGGAGCGGAGCGCGGTGGCTGGGCGCGGCTACGCAGGGGGACCGGGGGGGGGGGGGGGGGGGCGGTGGCGAGGAATTGTGTCAATGTGGTGCCTTGACATTACATGCGTAACCAATACTATAAATAGTCACTCAGGGCTACCAAACAAACGAGCCAATTAATGTTGCCCTATTTCCCGGCGCGGATATCTGACCGCCCGGCGGTGACAACATTATTCGGAATTTGGCAGAACTTTCAGGTGGGGATACGATTACACTCCGGCAAGCAGTCTCTGGACCCCCCGTTGCCAAGCGTTGTGGGGGCGCCCCGAAAAACGCTTCGGAAAGTGAACGGGTGTGTGCTCTGCCGGACTATTCGCGACCTGCTGGAGAGGAATTAACCTGTGATTTTCACCCCCCCCCCCCCACCTTTTGAAATAATTATGCGTGATTTGAAAGTCTACGGAAGAGGAATCCTAGTGCACAAAAACTAGAAAAACGAGGGATTGGTATAAGTCAAACCGGAGATACATTCATGGAAAAAAAGTTAGGGGTTATCCCCTAAATTCATGAGCTTTCCGGAAAAAGGGCACATAGTAAAAAATAGCGTGTGAAAAAAATGCATCTTAAGTTTCCATTATTACTTCCCGGTCACTGATGATAACTTACATCGCAGCTTGGACTCCCGATTTCGAACGTACGTCACAGTCAGTGGCCATAGAATAATAATGGAAACTTCAGATGCATTTTTCTCAAGGATTTTCAATGGAGCGGGTAAGCGATACAGAGTCCCTGCAAATAATAGATGGCGCGAAGAAGCACCTGTGAGTCGCATGATGTAATGGAAAGTTGGCGTAGATCACGCATATTTCTGTCATGTGTTGATTGTTTTTTCTTTACTAGGGATATGAGTCTCCTGCCCTACAGCGATAGAGCTATCGTAATTCCTGTGATGCATGCTTCTGAAGAACTCTTCATTTATCGAGTGGAGATGAGAATTCATATGCCATGCAATTACTCAGCATGAGGCGTCTTGTCGAGGGGACTGTTTACTCTAATCCTGCACGACTTTCTCACACACTTGACTTCATTACTGTAGGCAATGCATACGACTATGGTTATAGAGCAGTTAAATATTCGAAGAATTTAGCTAATCTTAAGTAGAATTTGGGAACAAAATGTAGATTTCCAAATTAAATCAACACCGAAACTCTGATAGGGCCATAATCAAAGTCTGATTGACCTGCATGAAAAGGATCCGATCATGAGTGAACATAATTCTACAGAGGAAGTGATTTGAAAAAATGGAGGCAACATTACAAAAAATGGATTGTAATGGAAAAAATTTCCTGCAGATTTTTTGGCAGAAACCATGAATAACATCAAGCACCTATAATGAGGGTTCATCGATACACTCTAGGCGGTCTTCCAGTTTGTTGGACCATTAAATTTTTAATAAAGTTCACAACGGTTTCAGATATTCTAAAGGACCACATCATAAATTGCTATCACCCGATCTCATAGGACACCCCTCCCCACAGGCAATCCACGGAATTTCCATGATTTCTCTGTGGTATAATTCCCTGACAATTGAGAATATGGCAGATGGTTAAAATGACATAATTTTAAATAGTTTTCGGGCAATTTTTTTTGTTCGAAACGTTAAACCCATTCTGCAGAGCAAATAAAGGTGGCTTCACTGTCTTTCCCTGACACTTTCGTCATTTTCCCTGACATTTCCCGGTTTCCCCTGACTGTGGCAAACCTACCCCCCCCCCCCCTCCCATCGAGCCTGGGAAATCTAGTTCCAGCATTCCCTCAATTGGCAACAGTGGTGATAAATAACATAATTTTAAATAGTTTTCAGGCAAAATTGGTTATTCGAAACGTTAAACCCATTCTGGAGAGCAAATAAGGGTGGCTTCACTGTCTTTCCCTGACACTTTCGTCATTTTCCCAGACATTTCCAGGTTTTTCCTGACATTTCCCGGTTTTCCCTGACATTTCCCGGTTTTCCCTGACTGTGGCAACCCTACTCCCCCCCTCCCCCCCCCATCGAGCCTGGGAAATCTAAATCCCCCATTCCCTCAATTGGCAACAGCGGTGATTCCGACTATCAGTATAAATAGAAAAGCGGCGACCGCGAATTCGCGACATTTTTCTCTCTTTGCCCCTTTCCTCTTTATCCGCATTCATTAAATGGGGCACATACTTTCCACCGAAGTCTCCGCGGCGCCCCCTCGCTCCTGCCTCGGTGCGGCCGGTTCCCGCCTCGGCCGACCGCAGCAGGGCTGCCACTCGCACGGTGATGCGTACGGTACTGTGCGCCCGACTCGGGCTCCGTCGCACACGCGCCGCGCCGATTGGCCCCCGCCTTTTGTTTACCGCGCGAATTAACGACCCGTTAATCGCGCCAATGGCACCGACAATTACACGCACTAATCGAGCCGCTTCATCTGAAAAATAAAACGAGATTGTAATGATGTTAATGACATTGTCGGGGTGATTCGAGCAACGTGGCATGCCAGGGATTCTTCACGGTGCGTTGAACAGGGTTCCAACAGCTGTTTTCCATCACTTTTGCCATCGCTCCACCTTTCAAAAGTTAATGAAGCAAGCTCATCTAACTGTCGAAATCGTAAGGAGCTAATCTCGAAATTTAGCCGGCACCGAATTTCTTTGTACTCCTTGTGCAGTACTTTGCTGCTTGCGTGCATGAAACTTCACCCCTTCGACGGCATTTTCCGCAAAGCTAAACTGGCACCCTATTCATGTTACACTATGGCACACTTTTAATTATAATGTAAATTGTGTGAAAATGACAACGTTTGTACCATACGTTTATCGGCCGAGAGAGAGGACGTCAACTTTAGACATGGGCGGAACTAGAAGCATTTCGTGGGAAAAGGACTGAAAGGCACCTCATCAAAAGGGGTCTAAGAGCACAAAAAGACACTCCTCTATGGCTGATCTGCAAGACTCCTTCAGCTTAAATCAGTTTTGGAGGATTTTCCTAGCATCGGAGGGAGATCCCAGGGTCGGAAAATTTGGAAAAATCGAGTCGTCGTAGGAGCAATTTTGAGCTGTTCTCACCAAAAAATTGGTTCAATTCCAATTTCCAAGATCACAGTATATGTTATGCACTTATTTAGCAAAATCCCTCATATTTCTTGCGAGGGACCAAGTAGATTTCCAGGAGGCCAGCTCCTCTATAACTACCCAAGGTTATACACCGAAAAAAAAGTGAAGTCGATTTAAGTGTGCGAGAACTTGCTGAATTACCGGCCACAGCAGTTAGTTTTACACCCTAGCATTGCTAAAGTAACTGCTGTAGCTGGTAATTCAGCATTTTTCAAGTTCTCGCACATTCTTTCTTTACATCCAGAATCTTGAATCAACTGCACTTTTTTTCGATGTAGATTTCTAGAAAAGGGAGCGTTCCCGCTATCCCTGGGCACCAACCGGGAAGACAGGAGGAAGTGCGGTGAGCATACGGGTTGGAATCATGTGTTGGAGCGACCGACGGCGGCGGAGTGGAGGAAGCCACGGCCGATTGGGATTGCGTCCGATTGGATCGAGGACTTACTGCCCTAATCTCGGAGCTGCGTTGCCAAACCCGACCGCGGCGGCGACCAGCGCAGCGGCGGAGTTGTTTGTTTTGAGGGCAGTGCAGCAAGCAGCAAGCAGCAAGAGCCCGACAGCCGGACTCACTCGTTTTCCGTAATCGAGCTCCTCATCTTCCGCGACTCCGACTACGGCTGCGGCTCCTGGCTGGAGTGCCCTGCTGCAGCCTCACGCTCGCGCTTCAGTCGAGGACCCGCACTGTTCCGGTTCAGCAACACTCAACGGCAACTTGCTCACCAGCCACCGCCCCCCGACCCGCGACCCCCGGAACGCTACCGCTGTTGTCTCGTGGCGCTGTTGGTCGCCGTCAAAACACTCGCCATCTTCGGCTTAGCCAACGGGATGGAGCCCGAAAGACTCATCGACTTCGACACTTGGGGTTCATTGAAAAAATTTTTTCTTGGGATGTTATTTTGACTAAACCGTCGTTTCTTGTCGACAAAATTTAGTTTTTTTGAGTTACATCAGTGCGGATTCGACTCAACATCAGTTTTTTCTCAGTTGAAGAAGCGTCGATTTGCTATCGTTAAATTAGAGTTAAAAATACAAAACGAAAAA
Organism: Bemisia tabaci; assembly: GCF_918797505.1. Lineage (NCBI taxonomy): Eukaryota > Metazoa > Arthropoda > Insecta > Hemiptera > Aleyrodidae > Bemisia > Bemisia tabaci. Next base: position 22,242,672 of record NC_092797.1, read on the forward strand.
ACGTTTCTTTAACTCAAAGAAACTGACTTCAAGTTGAATCCACAAGAATTGGACTTAAAAAAAAAAAAAAAAAAAAAAATTGTCAACAAGAAACGACGTTTTAAATCAAAATAATATCTCAAGAAGAAATATTTTCAGTGTTTTGGAAAAATATCTATGTGCAATTTCCCGCTATTAGCCCCCAGTTGATACTCCATACGTACGTTAGTCAAAACTAGCGAGAAATACGGAAATCGCGTAAGAAGCAGCGTTACATTATTTACCTTCACTTTAAAGGGTAGACCTAAACGCGCATCCAAGTTGGGCGGCAAATTTTGCAATTTTTTTAAATGTAGGTATAAAAAAAATCGGATTTAGAAACGAGAAAAGGCGAAAAAATCTCTCATTTCCTGAGAGTATAGTAATTTGGTCGAGTTCAGTAAGAACACGCAATTTTGCCTGGAACGGCGCGACTTAGACTACTTAAAGAGAAATGATGACGAGGACTTGAGGTGAAAAAGGAGAAGCCCTCGGCGCGACGATCGGCATATGTAACACATATTAGCGCCCACAAGACTGCACGAATACTTCACGCATTGCATCAAACACAGTGCGGTCATTGCGGTCAGCGTGAAACGGATAGCGCCTACAAGACTGTCGGAATACTTCACGCATTGCGGCAAACGCGATCAGCAGCGGTCGGCGTGAAACGCATAGCGCCAACAAGACTGCGTGAATACTTCACGCATTGCGTCAAACAGTGCGGTCTGCGAGGCGCGGCGGAAGTTAAAATCATTAATCCACATTTATGTTTGTTCTTTCACAATTTTTTCGTTCATTTCTTTATTTTTTCTTTCCACACAGAGATGGTTTACGAAACTTAAGCGCTTTTTCATGGGGGTGGGGATGGGGGTGGATGGAAGTGTTGAAACTAGCGTTACCTCTTAAAACCGGCACAATGCTACGTTACGCAGAATGGCAGTGGGAGTAAAAACAAAAACGCGGTGAATTTAGCGCTACGTAATTTCTGGAGGGGAACATACTACTCCAGTGTTTATCTAATCATTTTTGATGAGTGATGCGTGGAGCAATTTGCTCAGCAAACAAGAGTTGGTTCGACGAACTCATTTAGCGCACTACTCAATTTGAAGTCATCAGTCATCGAACATTGTAAGAAAAATGCGCTTACCGTCATTTCCTTCCGGAAAAATTCTTCCCGCTAAACGTATGTCATGATAATAGTGAATATTTACCTAAATTATGGAGCCTATACTGTCATGCTAAGGGAAAACGCCGTATGAACCTTCCGGAGTTGCCAAATTTTCTTTCATAAAAGACGAATTTCCTGGTAAATTTATGAATATTTTCCTCCCAATTTTTCAGATAATTAAGCTCACAATTTTACCTAAAGCTTCTGAAAATTTTAAAAGAAAAATAATTATAGCCTTCCTCAAAAATAAACATTTTATCGAAGAAATTTGGCAACCCTCGAATGTTCATACGGCGTTCTCTCCTTCCACCGCAGTATACGACTGATGCTGAATATTAACGACAATCTGAGTCTATAATGAGTTCTGGATTTGTGCTTTATTGTTCTGGATTAAGTTGACAAAGTTAAATTGACATGGATTTATCTTAAAACTGTTCTCCGAACGAGGATACACTTCAAGACGGTAATGTATCGAACTTTTACCTGAGGAGCGATAAAACATGCCTTTTTACTCGTCTCTTTCAACAACAATAATTCTACTTAACAACAAATCCGAACTTATAAAGATCAATAATCCCCAAATGCTACTTTTCACTCTTATCAGGCTGATTCATGAGAACGAATTGCGCGCATGTTTAGCACAACGTCAAGAGTGTTAATGATTCCACTTGCTTCGTCTGGCGGTTGAACAAAAAATACACTCAGAACTTTCTACACTATTGACACTTTTTTATGACTATAAATTAAGATTTGTTCGGACTCTGAGAGCTCAGCAATCGCTTTAATGGATCTAAAAAGAAAGGACACAAGGATACACGCAAGCAATCTTTTCGCAGAGAAAGGTTCGATTGATCTGCCTGAGGAGCAGTATAAATTTTTCGGTTTAACTACCGCCGTTAACGGGAAGGAGGAAAATATTAATCACCAAATTCCTGCCGAAAATATTACGCCGTGCTAATGGATCCTCGGATGTTCTTCGGCGTGACGGAAGTTCGGATGCGCGGGCGGTGCGTGGGGGTTTCGAATCCAGGACAGATATATATTTTAAAATATGGCATGGGAGACTGGTGGATACCTATCTCAGTTAAGTGATGCAACAACAGCGAAAGTGATGTTAGAATGAAAAGACTCACTCTGATACTGTTGTTACACGACTGAGCAAAAAGTTTGTCAGACGGCCTGTCAAAATAGAGCTTTGAGTATCGAGCTTGCGAGCACATGCAGAATTTTATGATAGAGAGACCTAAACATCTTTGGCTGACAATAATGAGAAATCGAACTTTTCCTTAAAATATTCAGATTTTTCTTCCTTTCTTTTTGTTAATATAGAAAACGTGGTGTGGACTTGTCTATGTTCTTTTTGCAAATGATTTATTTTTTCGAGATTATTTTGATTTATTGTGACGAGAAATCCCGATTTTCGAAGGTAGGACCCCCTTTCAGCCCCCAAGTAAGCCCGGAGGGCGGGCTTCGGAATAATGAAATTCAGATTAGCGGATCCAGGGGAGGGGGGGCATATGCCCCGAAAAAGAGGAGGAAGAAAAAAGGAAGAAACAGAAAAGGAAGGAGCGAAGAAAAGAAGATGGAAGAACGCTCATATTCGGTAATTATTTATGACGCAATTGAATCCAACTGCATATTAATGTTTTAAAAATTTCGAAAATTTTCTGGGGAACCCCCGGACCCCCCTCCCCGTTCTAAGTGTTTGGATCCACCTATGTCAGATTCCTTCGGGCCGGTTTCCTATATGAGTTCCCGAACAGTGGTGTGAGCCACCCGAAGTAATTTTGTGTCTCAACACGCAAATAGGTCAGATTTTTGCGTTAGATGAAATAAAAGCCCCTACACTGGCGACGCGACGTATCGTATGTTTGTTGTTCAGGAGTAAACCCATCCTAGGATAAAACATTTTGAGTCGAGTATATTGGGTAAAAATTAGTTCCGATGTTTATTTACTTCCACTGAGACTTCACTATTACCTTATTTGAAGGACTATGACGTAGGAGCCCGCTTCTATCCGCAAGAAACAGACGCCAGGAAGAGAAGCAGCGGATAGGCAGGCGTCTGTGACTGCGTTTGGGCGAAATGACGACGATAATAATTATACCGGGAACCAATCAACAGGTCAAGCGCGTCGCGTCGCGGCGATGAGCGATGCAACGCGGTGTCGCGTCCGCATCGGTCCCGTCGTCTTCGTCGAGCGAGGATTTTTAATTCCAGCGGCCAAGTGTCAAAGAGGTGACTCGGTGACTTCACTCCCAATGTATTCCATTGCCTTGCCACTCAGTTGCCGCGTGGGACGCCACCTGATTAGTCGACAGGGCGACTCGTTATTCATCATTGATCCTCCATCGATGGGGTACAGCACGACCTCCATCGATAAAGGCGTTGCGAAGTAATGATCCGACGATCTAGGGACCGTGTACTTTCAATAACTGCACGGAGGAAAAAACACCGGCTGTACGAACCGAAAAGTTTAGTGGGCACTTTTCGGTTCAAAGGTTCGAACCGTCCGAACCGACCTCTTTGGCTGAAGAAAATGGACTGGGGAAGGCTTGCAAAGATTTTTATCGTAGGACGACCTCATAAACGGAGGCAACCCGAATGACCGCAACAGAGATGGGCACAGAGCTGTCTTTCATCCCCGCAGGACCCTTAAGTTTCGTCACCAGTATTTTCTTAAGTCAGAGGCTAGACAAACACGGTCTCGACCCTTGTGAAAAGTTAGAGGAAGAATAAGAGAAAGAGGAAGAAGAAGACGAAGAAGACGAAAAAGAAGACGAAGAAGAAGAAGAAGAAGAAGAAGAAGAGGAGGAAGAAGTCGTCTTATTTTGGCTGCTGAATTTCCTATGGAGCACACACAGCGACAGCTAGGCTATGGCCTCCAGAAGGCTTTTTGACCATCTGGAGAGTCTTCATTTGTCTCCGACTTAGAGTAATTTAAAGAACAACGGCAATCGCTACGATCAACGAGAACTTAAAGTGAATAGAATATTTGTCCGAACCGATCTTATAATACGACGCTGCGTATAAATAGTCTGGGTGCATGAAGTCATATTCTGTCATATTGTTGTGTATCACAGTTTATCCTACATTGATCTCATTATACGCACCAACTCTAAGCACCAACCGTGTATGTCCTAGAATCCTAGGACACACGCGGCAGATCAAACGAAGCGACATAGACATGAGATCGAGTGTGCTAGGGCAAAAATGCGATGTTTAGCGGGTAGAATGGGCAACGGCAGACATTAGTTTGAAGTGGAAGGTAGAAGGTAAGAGCAAATGATGACTAATATTCCAAGCGCGTTCTATTCTACAATGATGCATGCAGCGCCGCGCCGCACCGCGGCGACCGATGACGGACGTTGTCGTGACGGACATAAAGGCTGAAACTCCAGAGGTCTGAGCCCATGAAAGGCACCCATTGCCATTGGCACAGACATCCGACCAGGACCGCCGATTACACGCCGATCGCCGACCACATCTGCAACAATGCGCACGCCGCGCGGAGTCAAGTCTCAATAATCTATCGTCCGTCTCTTTGGAGCACCATTGATTGCCCGGCCTCCGGAGTGTGGAGGGCATTGCCTCCTCGGCAAGGAACGGGGAAGAACCAGAGCCTCTCAGGATGCCCAATTTTTAATTTCAACAAAATTTACTGACATTTAAAGATTCGACAGACGCTAGCTTCAAAGTTTTCCTGTTCTTTACGGTTAAAAAAATAAAATAAAATAAAAAAATTTAGTATGCTCGAATGCGTTGACTCATTTTGTTCTTCCTCTAACGTAAAGACATTTATACTGTTCCCAGGTGCACCCTTTACAAAGTTCCAGGATTCCAAGGATTCCATCAAAGTAAATATACTCTTTCCGTTTTGTAGTTAATTTTGAGTTCGTCATCCCTACTATTGCGGGTGGTAATAGCAGAATTCTTAAACTTCTGTGGCATTTCAGCTGTTTCATAAAACAGGAAGAACCCTTCATCTGAAATCTACCGGAAATCTCCTAAATATATCGGAGCAGGGTGCCTGATAATGATCGTTGTAAAATGAACCATTGAATTTTCATGAATTTATCCTTCTAAGTCAACCGAACTGTCAGGAATAGCTCATCAAGGCCTGGTTTCACTTTATGCCAATGAAACAACATTCTCTTTCGTGAACTTAAAATAAAAACCGAAGCTTGGAAAATAAGTAAATGCGAATAACCGGAGAAAGCGACAACCAGGTCGGAAAAGTAACCTTTTTATTTCTGATTCGTTTCGAGAAAGTAGATCGCATTTGAATGCACACCGTAAATAGGCGAACTGATCTTTAGATGGTCCCTGATCACTTCTCTGATAAAAAGCTCCCCGCGTTTTCAGTTAATCGTTGACAGAATGCAAATTAGAAGCTTTCACTGTGGCTGTCAAACGGTCCCCGATCATCAATAATTGCAAATGAAACAACGACAGCTCCTTTTTCTATTTCTTTCAAGATCCATGCGACTTTTTAACCGTAAGCTTAAAAATATTCGTCCTGAGAAACTGACAGACGAAAATATTACTGCATTCGTGCATAGCATGGTTTTCCTAATCATTATTGTAATTAAAGTCAAGTGAGCTACATTTTGCAATGAGGAACTACTGTTTTCCGGATCATTATACATAGAGACAACATTCGTGTCATTGGTTTCTCTATGATGATAGGTGTTTTTAGGGGTGAGCTAGGGACGGGCTCAATAAATACTAAATGGTGTTAAAGTAACTTGTGAAAGTTTATGGGCGAGGGATTAATGCGACTAAAGTTGAGCAATTAAAGAGGGCTAAGTACGGACGAATTTGGTCATCCATTAGTTACTATTTACAACCACCATCTTCGTCAATTTGACGACTGGACCGCGATATACCACTGGGGAAAAAAACACATTGGATCTAGAGTTCAGACTCTTAAAAACATCGACAAGAAAAAATACTCTTGATTCAATCGGATTTTAGGCGTAAATCAAGAACCCAGCCTCTTAAATTAAGCGGATTTCCTTTTGATTTAAGCTTAAATCTGATTGAATCAGGAGTCCTTTTTCTTGTAAATGTTTTCAAGAGTTTGGACTCTAGATCCAATGTGTTTTTTTTTTTCCAGTGTGGTAATCAACACGGGAGAGAAATTGTGCATCGTGGAATTTAGCTAACGAAATGCAATTTTCGGTAACCTAAACTTCCAGGCAAGTTGGAGCCTCAAATGGAGACTTTGGAGGAGAAGCAGACAGAGGTGCGCATGTGCACACCACTACACACACATTCACAATTTAGGGATCTATGAGGCGGCGAGGCGCATTTCCGTAAACTTTCTCGGGAATTCTAAGTAAAAAGTAACGTGTGAATTTTTTGGGGCGACTAAGAGAAACCGTACTAATCTCGAAACGACATAATACATTTTTGTATCAAAAAGACACACCACAATGGGCTACATTTTGCAAATAGGAACTACAACCCTGGTAAAAATTGGCAGTAGAATGTGTGTTCCAAAATACTATAGACCTAAAGCCGGCTGTAAGATTTCCAATAGCTTCTGTAGCCGGCTGTACAATTTTTTATAGCCTTTTATAGACGATGGCGATTAAGCAACAGTCGGACAATAAAGTTTATGCTAAACGTCACTAAATACGGATACTAGGCCTTAGTTAGTTTTTGGACTACCGCTCTCTTTTTGTGCCGTAGTATCTTGATTTATTTTGCGAGGAATGCTCCGTACTTTTGAAGGATGTGTGTCATTCTTAATATGTTGGGGCGCCTTCACTTTCTCATGATACTGTGCAATACCTCTGGTGTGAAATAGTTGCTTCAGACGCCGTGGCACGCTGCGGCGCGGCGGGGCGGGCGGGCAGAGAGCGCGAAACGCGCACTGGCGCCTACAAACCTAACAGGGATACTTCACGCATTGCGCAATGCGTGAAGTATCCCTGTTAGGTTTTGTAGGCGCCAGTGCGTCGCCGCTCCGCTTTGTGTTGGGCTCTAATATTTAATCTCGCGGAGTCAGCTGTTTTCAACTCATGATTTTGAAATGTTTGCACACTCTGTATGGATTATTCTTATTTTAATTGATGAAAAAAAATATGTTTTAAAGGAAAATATAATGTGTGTTTTGTAAATGTTAAGGTAGTTCCGTATCAAACTTAATGATTTCCAAAGCACACGAATCTCTACACGATTTCCTATAACCTTTTATAGCCAATGGCGATAAAGTGTAAAGCCCGGCGATAGGAACTATAGCCCGACTGTATACTTTTTATAGCTCCGTATAGCCCGGCTATATGATTTGCTCCGCTTTCTACAGCCAGCTAGATGATTTTCAATAGCCTTCTTTAGTCGGCTTTGGGAACTCCCATGGTATTTTGAAACGCAGCTCCCGTCGCCATTTTTTACCAGGAAATTTCTGGATCTTTTTAGAAACAACGTACATACCATTATTTTCCCTATGCACGTAAGTATTTTCATGGATCAGCTAGAAATTGTAATTTCTGATTGCAAAATGTTTCCGATTAATTGATGCCCTCTCATGAATCTTTTAAACAATTTTGAAATCACGCATGCGTGGTTTCGATTACGGCGACTCTCAGTTGCCATCCGATTTGTTTAGTTGCCCTCGAAAAATCATGCTTACATTTGAGCAACCTTGGTCTAGCCCAATCCGGCAAACGCATGCAACCATCGGCTCTTGTCTATTGTATACTACCATGATGAGTAAAAACGCCGCAAAAGCATTCGAATATTGCCGAATTTCTTCTTTGAAAATATTAATTTTTGAGGAGAATTAAGAATATTTTTCCTTGAAATTTTCAGAATTTTTAGATCAAATTACGAACAAAATCTTGCAAAAAATCAGAGGAGAAATATTCACCAATTTTTCTAAAAATGCGTGTTTTGTCGAAGGAAATTTGGCAACGACTGATGGCTCAAATAGTGTTTTTCCTTAGCACGATGGTATAGTACTGAACACTAGAAACGTGAGTGAGAACAAGGTAGAGAGCGCCACCGCGGCGGCGGTCCCTCACACGCCGTCAATTGCGTGTCGTGAGCGTTTAGAGCGGGACCGACTCGTGTAATCTGTTGGGAGTAATCGAGTTAATGTCATTTTAATAGGATTCCTCGCGGCTCAAAATCAAATGTTTTCTATTCCAAGTTCAAGTTCCACTACTCGGGGGCCAAGTGCCTCCGAGCCCGAGCCATGCGATAGGATGAATTCGAGCCAATGTAATTTGTCACTCAACTCACCATGCGGGCCAATTATCGATGAGGAGAGCATATCGTCCTTCCTCGTTTCTTTACTACTGCTTCCTGCAACAACAAATCGTTCAATTTAGACATTTAGTTTCAGACATTAAACAATTTTTAAGAAATAAGCCAGTTTGCGCTGGTCACGGAATCCGTCGCTTCCCCAACGAAGAAACGCAACTAAATTTCAAGGCTGCAAAATTGACTCCAACAATTCAATATTTTACAAGAATGTACCTGAGCAACTTTTGTCCAAAATTTGTCTGATTTTTGCCATAGATCAGAAGAAAAATCAGTAAAATTCTCATTCAGAAATGCTCAAAATTCTCCTGGTAATAATGTTATTTGTGAGAGGAAATTTGGCATCATTGAAATGTAGTTACGCGTTCTTGGAAGGGAAACGACGGCTTATGCTTAGAGATTAGCGATAAACAGTGAGATCTGCTCAACCGCTAAGTTTCTGCGTCCGATACAGTGGGCTGATTATTGAGATTGATAGACAAAGCTATAGACAAAGAAGATAGAGGAAAAATGGAGCATACCTATTAGTGGAAGCGGATATTTGTTATGGAGTAAGGGGGGAAAGGATTGACTCACTATAGGGTTTGTTGTGGGTCGCCGTTAATTATTAGTCTATCACCTACATACCTTCTTTAGCTAGTTTCTTAGGCTATACCGTCTAAAGCTTTACCTATCAATTTCAAAAATCAGATAACACGATAAAGGTATCGCTCATGAACAGACACATCGTACGACGTCATCCATCGTGGTAGTGCATACCATGGTTTTTTCCACCGTGGTTTCATCAATCAGAGATTGATAAATTTGCACTGGTATGATGATTGCCTGATCATGCCTTAATGATTACCTACCCAAATGACTATCCAAATTATAATAATTTTAGCCCCGAGTCCTCTAACAAAAAGTGGATAAATCTAATGAGAACAATAGCTTTTTGGATCCTAATCCACTGAAAGGGCGAGTGAACAGTGCCCGCCACCAGCCACCATGTTCATAGAGAGGAGAAAGTATACTTCCACCTCATGGTAGACGAAAAGCCCGGCTCGCTTTGAGCATACATAATATGGTTATGACGATACTGGAACGTGAAGGAAATACGAACGATCGTTCTGGTGTCTAGGTTTAGTGCGGTGGTAGGTGGTAGGTCCCGCATCTTCAGCGCTACCGTACTAAGGAAAAAGGCCGCATGAGCCTTCAGGCGTTGCCAAATTTGCTCCGATAAAACACAAATTTCCTGGTGAACTTATGAATATTTTTCTTCCAATTTTTCAAATAATTTTGCTCGCAATTTTACCGAAAAATTCTGAAAATTACAAGGGAAAATATTCATAACTTTCCTCAAAACTGAGCATTTTATTGAGGGAAATTAGGCAACTCTCGGACGTTCATACGGCGTTCTTCCTTGGCATGGCAGAGCGCTATGGACCCCGTTGCCCATAACCTCAACAATGTATTCAACGTAGAGGAGCTTCCCGCAATTTACTTTAAATTCACGGTGCGGCCGATTGAATACCTCGGGGGTCCGGATGTAAGTGTATGGGAAAACTATACAAAAATCGTGTTTGGAGAGGTGGGAGTCGACTTAAATCAATCTGACCAAAAAATAAAGTTTTCAAGTTGTAAAATTTCGTCGGGTAACGCGAATCGAAATGGTGAAAATGTCTGAAGTCGCGGATTTCAATTGTGGCGTTTGACGACGCATGAATCTGGTGACGCGTACACTTCTAGCAGAAACTTTGACCAATCGTGTCGTTTTTTAAAACATAGTAAAAAAACACTTAGAAGATTCTTAATTATGTGCAAGAAATCTGTAAACGTAACATAGAAGATGAACAAGTTCCTTACGTTACAAGCGCTAGATATTTAGGAGTTTATTTAGACTCTAGACTTACTTTTAAAGATCACATCAGAATCAAGGTGAAAGAATTAAATAAAAAGTATAAAAAAAGTATTGGTTGTTAGGCAAAAGATCAAAATTGTCAAAGAAAAACAAAATTTTGCTGTATAATCAAATATTAAAACCTATATGGCAGTATGCTTCACAACTATGGGGTTTTTGCAAGCAAATCTAATATAAATAAGGTAGAAAGATCCAGTCGAAGGTTCTACGAGAAATTATTGGAGTACCATGGTTCGTAAGGAACGAAGACATAAGGAGAGAATTAGAGGTACCCACGGTTAGACAAGTAATTGCTGAGACAACGAAGAGATATGAATGTCGTATTGAAAAGCATATCAATGTAGAGGCTTTAAACCTTTTAGATAGTACAATACCCGTGAAAAGGTTAAAAAGGTGGGAGACCTTTGAACTCCCATCAAGATTTAAGTAGTCTGTAAGGTATGAGTGAGAGTGTGAATGGAGTGTGAATGAGGGTGAAAGGAAGAATGCAAAACCATTAAACTAAAAACCTTTATGTTATAATACATTTAAGAAAGAAGGCAGAGAATTTACAATTCTGTTCTTTTAGATAATCATAGTATTATCTAACGTTAACATATAAAATTAATGCAGTTTGTTAAGTTTTAGTTTTAAGCCACGTAGATAGATACAAGAAACACTTGTAGTAGTTACGATATATTTAAATAAAATTTCTTTTAAAAAAAAAAAAAATCTGTAAAGCGATTGATTTTTTATGAAGAAAAAATTAGTTGGTTTAGACATTTTGTTCCAACACTTATTGATTACCAGTTTGCGGAAATCATTGAATGGGTAAAAACTGTGTGTGTACTTAAGTTTTGCTGGTCTCGTAAGTAATCTCTTCCAAGGATACTATAAAAACAATGGACAACAAGATACGAAAACTCATTCTATTGTGCTTACAACGGGGGTTTTTATCTTCACTTTTGAAACTAGTCGGTAAGCATAGATAAAGTCTTAGTAAGTGAAAAAAACTGCATAGCTTGACCTCGTTTCAGAAGATAGACGTTTCTATCTTCCCGTTTTCAAGTAACATTATATTTGTCCTTGCAGTGCTAAGCAAAATGTGAAATATCAATGGATATCTACTTTCAGAAAAAAAGTAAATAAATCAGCGTCTGGATCACTTCACATGTGAGAAAGTAAAGGCAAGGGGCCAAACATTTCCATGCCTCACACTGGAAAAAACAAGTTACAGGTCAACCAAAACCTTGTTTTAGCTGATCGAACTTGAAGTATCTTATACTGTAGAGACTTCAGAACAGAGATGAGTGTCCTGTAAACATTTTCGGGCAAAAAACGCCGGAAAATGAAAATCCAAACCGAAGTTTTGAGTATTTCAAGCTTGCAGTTCAAACAACGTACCTAGTTCGAAAAATGCCTGTGCTAAGTTTTAAACCACCATGTTTGTGGATAAAAATGATTGATTTGAAAAACAAGTTTACGCCTTTAGGTGGCACACAAAAATAGACTAATGAGAGATTTCCGTCAAAATCTCGAAATCCGATTACTCGAGCTAACTCAATAAAAATCACTCGATAGAAAAATTTGCCTCCATGGACTGAAGTTCCTTTTCTTGTTCGGCCTGAACGGCCACAAATTGAAACAAAGAAAAAATATTCTCTCTTCCAGGAGACCTGGAGCAAATCTCCTGAAATAAGACGGCTAATCAATTGGATTACTGACAGGGTTTCAGCCGAGTCGTAGGGAAGGAGAGTCGAGGAGGGCTATTTGAATATCCCCCGTTCCAATTCATTTGCACTGTGTCACTCTCACTCTGGCGCCCAAATGGGCCGTCTATTTCGAGATCTCGACGAAAAAAACAAATTCTGATTCCCGCATTTTAATATTATCATCCCGGCCCCGCGAGAACGCATCAAGGACAGCCCCCGACAGGCGACCAAGACCCACAGAAAATAAGGCGTAATTGACGGCAACAGCTGACTCGAAATTATTCGAGAGAGTGAAATCTATGAATTTTCACACATTCTAACCCGACGTCCGAAGAAACGCTTTCTATTTTTAAAACAGACGAAAATTAATGATGACTAATTCTTGGGATAATTTTCACGAGTTTTCACGGCAGGTAAGACGTGACGAAACGTGCAACACAAAAAATTGGATTCACTCCCAATTTTTTCATCTTTGATCTGTTGCTGAAAACCTATCTTTAATACAGAGCTTCTCACGGTAAAGGAACCCTCAATGCCTTCGGTTCATGGCCTTCATATTGAGAAATTTTCTCTGGACTCTGGGTCATTTCCGATAATGAGAAATTTTATTTTCAGGCACTAGATTCCTGCTAAATGAGTGGAAAATTTGCACGATCAGCGCAACACCTGATGGTGATGACCTAGTTTTGAATTTCTGCTAAGATGTGAAATTCAAGCTTTTTCGCGTTTTTTTTGGACTACTTTTCGAAAGTCAATGGTTATAAGGGCCTTAAAAAATTGATGAGAACTCGAGTAACTTTCGAGGACTTTCCAAGGCGGTACAAACCCTGTTAGGGACGGCCCCTCATATACACGGATTACGAAAATGTTAGCAGTTGCTACGTCTCTGCTCCCTAGAAAGTCTAGTAACCAAGATTTCTGCCTAAAGTATTCATGCACCTGATTCTGTTTCATAAACGCGTGATAAGCACATGACTGAAATCTAGTACGTGGTTAAAACGAATGAATTCTTTAAAAACATTTTGCACTTGTAAAGAATTTGACTTTTCAAGTCCCCGGATAAGTTTTTCAACTAAAGTTAGTAAGTTACTAAGTTAGTATGATTTTGGAGTTCCTATGGATCATGATCAATCAAGAATCTCGTGAGCACTATGGCATTTTCTCTACCGGTAAATAGCTTGAACACCTCACTATGGTTCGAGAAAAAGCTGCTACACACGAGCCAAACGGACGAATGGAAAGTCGCAGGAGAAAAGGACAGGTATCGCAGACGAGTTTAAATCGTTCAGATGCAGATAAGTTGGTGCAAGTAGAGGCAGACAATGAGCGCAACAACGTAACAGGAGAGTGAAATATGTAACAGAGCCGCGGGCAGAGGGGGCAATAAATGAAAACGGAGAAAGGAAAGGCCGCGACGATCCGAGTGGAGGCGCCTGAAAAAGCGAGTGCACTCCGAAGCGTTGAAGAAGGTTAATTTGTCGGAGGATCGCCCAGACCTCTGTGCTCGACGTTTTCACTTTCACAAAATAATTATTTCATTTGGTCATTAAATATTTTATGAGCGCCAGAAGAAAGTAACGTCTCCGTAACAAGTAATTATGTCGATCTAATCTCTATTATCGTCGGGCTCTTTAAATTTCGAGCCGAGCGTTTGGCGACCATAACGTTCGTATCTGCCCACAAGGCTTCTGCCAAGGCTAAAGCTTCCTGCACGATGCCTCCGATTTAAAAAACGTTCAATTAAAAAGTCGAAATTAGGAAAGATATGCACAAACAAATAAACGGCAACGCTGGAAAAAAAAGTCTCTTGGATCCAGATTAAAGACGCTTGAAAAATTTGACAAGAAAAAATACTATAGATTAAACCGAATTTTTGCTTGAATCAAGAGGAAAACCGCTGGAATTATGAGGCTTGGCTCTTGATTCAAGCAAAAACCCGATTTTATTATGAGTATTCTTCCAAAAAAAAAAAAAAAAAAAAAAAATACAGAGAGGAGAAATTGCGATCTTTTGGTCCCTATGAAACATTCCAAACCTCCTAAAAGTTTCGAGTGAAGCTTCAAAAGATGAATTGTGACGCTTCTTTACTACGACTTGGCATACACACGTGAGCACGTGACGATAAAAAGTTGGTATGTTGTGGGTACCTTTGCAGAAATAAATGAAAAGACCAAAAATTAAGATCTGAGAAAGATCAGAGTCCTGAAGAAAAAACAATTTCCCGCTGATACAAGAAGAACGCAAGCAATAAGTGCCCCACTGCCCGACTGGCTCCAGAAAGTCTAATTTTTTGGAGCTCTTGAAGAATTTTAATCCACTTATTCATTTAGATTTTTGAAGATTATTGTGTCAATGGTATGCTGACACAGGAACGATTTCTTGCCACTTTACATTTTACAAAATACTATTGGATCATGTTTCTAACGACGGAGGTTCGAACTCCTGCTGAAACTAATAACAGCTCAAAAACACAGGAGCACGAGTATTTAAAGTACCTTCGATATAATGAGCTCCATAACCATAACATCCCGGTGAATCATGCACAATGAATGACAGCTGGAAATATGAAGGTGATTAGTGACGGGTGGCTTAGTTGGAGCCATTTACTTTCAGCCTAATTTGGACAGATTTTGCAAACCAGCAAAATTTCTGACGTCATCGGCATCAGCTATCTTGCCACCGTATGCTCACATTCATTTTTCGGGCAGACTGGAGACAAGTTTTTCAAAAATTCAATATGTTTGAGCGCGAGAGGACCATTTGTGGCAACTTCGCTTTCGGTGAAGGGTTTGTGAAGATTCTAATTAAAGAAAAAGTAACGGCACTCACAAAAACAATGATATAACATAAATTCGAGCAGAAGAACGAACACGATTCGTGTTTCTTTCATGAAAGAAAGTAACTCCATTTCAATATTGCTAAATTTTCCCGCGCAAATCGCATTTTTATCAGGAGAATTCTGGGAATATTTAAGTGTAAATTTCACTGATATTTCCTCGGACCTATGCAAAATTCAGACAAATTTTTAAGAAAAATTGCGATGCTACATTCTACAGAGAAAAATGAATTGTCTGAGTCAATTTTTCAACCTAGCAATTAAGTTACGATTCATCGTCCGGGGATCGACGGATTAGCCAAGAGCACTTTTCAGAGTTCTGCCAAAATTCATGGTAGAAGTATGAGATTCGTGACGTGCCGCAATTTTTTGTGAAGAAACAAGTTTGTACTTCGTGATGGTATGCATGGTAAAACAATGATACCCCATTTTTTCTCTCTTTTTCAATGACAAGGAGTCATACCTACTGACATTTTCTTTCTACATTGCCACTTTTCTCAACGGTACGAGAGACGAGGAAGATTTTCAACACTATTCAATTAATTTGACAACTGTGAGCAAAAATAAAAGAGCGAGAAGTCGCAAACAATTGCCTAATATTAAAATAAATCCCGAAGTTCGCACGGCGAGAAACGAAGAAAACTGGAATTAATAAACGAACTGGCGGCATTGTGGCGAGCTGATTAGGTATGCAGCTGCAAGGTGAGAGATTTATCTGTGGGATAGATGGCGGGGCCTCCATACCTGGACGCGAATAATACTCGCCAAATATGGCTTTAATTTCTTTGACTACCTTAATGCCTTCTTTATAACACAATGTCATCATATCCGATTGTAATTGTGCCCGATGTCGCAAATACTTTTTCTCGAACCGAGCCACGACTACTTCGATCGCAGCTGTGCTGGAAGAGGCGCCTTATGGAGTTTCTGACCTTATTGACGCAGTTTTTGAACGACGGAAATCAAAATCGGAAACGAGCCTCGTGCGCGGAACTGTTAAGCACCCACGGAAATGCGTGGAGGGAAAGGACAATGGGAAAAGTGTAAATCTTGTGGTTCATTTGAATCAAGGTTGCATAAATGCTCTCGATACTGCTCTCGTTGCACAATGCCAGTCATACCTACATGATGCCGTTTCAAGAAGAGTATATCTCTTCAGCGGAGGAATTCGGGTGAAACATAATCGTAAGGAGGCTGGATTTGGGATATTACCATCCAGAAAGCCTTTAACGATGGCTGATTTTTGAGGTGACCTCGATGGTGACCTTGAGTAGATAGAGCGTTTTACAAGTTTGCAGATGTGATCTCACTGGTAAACTGTGTTCAAGCGGCAATTACAATGAGCAAATGGATCCTAATCAATAGGATAACTGAAACCGCGTAAGAGGCTATAAAGTTGCATGAGCCTTCAGTGCGGTTTTAGCGATTGCCCCCTGTTTTCGGGCCCGACGTATCGCCCCTTGCGCCCTTTTTCGGGCACGGCCCTATCTCAAATGTGTTACCAGACTGCACATGGGTTTTTTTTCGAATTTTTCAAAGGAAATATGATTAGTTTGCTGAATGTCATCTCCGATTCTAATCCAGGATTTTGAGCCACCTATTTATTCCGTGACCGTCCGTTTTTGTAATTTCACCCCCATAACGATTTTTTAAACTTTTCTTACGCTCAAAACCCTTGGTTGCTTATACAGGGTGATTTCAAAATTCAGCACTGCCCTTATATAGCCCTTCCGCTTCTTACCTCTTTTTCAAAGTGGTCCCTATTCCCTTTAAAATTTTAGGGGTTCCCACGAGTCGTTTCCTTTAACCTAGGAGTATTCAAAAAACGTCAAGTCTTTATCCCAATTTGTTAAAAAGTTACAGGGGCGATGTCTGATGGAGGTGCGGGACTTATGGATCACCCTATATGTTGCATCCCGTGGTTCACACTCGAAAATACAAATTTCAGACAACTAAAATTTTTCCATTGTGGTGCACTGAAAGATAGCGTAAACGGTGCGGTGACTGGAAATGTATTGTCACAGATTGTACCTAGAGCCTCTTTGTAAAGAGAGAGATGAGACCACGCGGCTTATGGATGTCACAAACGGGAATAAAGATTACACAAATCGGACGTTTTTTGTAATCTTTGATCAACCGATTCCCTAATTCCTATAATTCGCATTGTCTTTACTCTCAGTATAAAGGGACTCTGATCATACCGTGTGTGTGCGGGTGTCTCAAGTGAGGATGAAGAGACCTCTGCGCTGCTGGCAGTGCGGCTGTGCGGCGCGGTGTGGCGGCCGGGGCGGGATGCTTGGCAGGGGACATGAGAGCAAAAGTTAGCTCCGAGGAGATGAGGAGCAGAGCCCAAGCTCGGGCCAGATGCGGTCGCTGCAGGAAACTCTCTGTCCTACATACCTAGTGACAAGGACTCGTCCAACAGGTTGCTCATGCCCAGGCACAAGCCCGGGCCCTCTGCCCCCCGCCCCGCCATCCCTCGCCGGCTGCCCAATGCCTCCGACCGCAACTCCGCTCAGGAACCTATGGAATCATTTAATCAAGGTCGCTCGTCTTGCTCTTGCAGCCCCCCCCCCCCCCCCCCCCGACTTCCCCCCCAGCCGCCGACCAACGTGGTTACAACCACCGCTTGTCAATCTACAGTTACTTATCATCTGTCCAATAGTGATGTCGGGCAAGTCCCTTGCTCTCTACCGCAATCGTGAGGGTTGACCCCTCGGAGGCTTTTTCAAAATTGAAAAAAAAAGATGGAAAACTTGATTTTTTTTTTTTTTAAATGAGTCCCCTGCTCTCTCCTTGGTCGTCAAGAATGACCCATCGGTAACACGGAAAAAGAGGTGTTGGGGGTAATTAACTAGAATTGTCGTGCTACGCCAATTTGTTGGATGATATGGGTATTTCCAATTGATTGTGGTAGTACCGCAACATTTGGGCTAGTAACCTTAATTCTTTGGGGTACTATAAAAAATAATTGGAAATCCCTGGTAAAAATTGGCAATAGGAGCTGCGTTTCAAAATGCCATAGGATTTCTTATAGCCGACTAAAGAAGGCTATTGAAAATCATACAGCTGGCTGTAGAAAGCGGAGCAAATCATATAGCCGGGCTATACGAAGCTATAAAAAAGTATACAGTCGGGCTATAGTTCCTATCACCGGGCTTTACACTTTATCGCCATTGGCTATAAAAGGTTATAGGAAATCGTGTAGAGATTCGGGTGCTTTGGAAATCATTAAGTTTGATACGGAACTACCTTAACATTTACAAAACACACATTATATTTTCCTTTAAAACGTATTTTTTTTCATCGACTAAAATAAGAATAATCCATACAGAGTGTGCAAACATTTCAAAATCATGAGTTGAAAACCGCTGACTCCGCGAGATTAAATATTAGAGCCTAACACAAACGGAGCGGCGACGCACTGGTGCCTACAAACCTAACAGGGATACTTCACGCATTGCGCAAACGCGCATTGACGCCTACAAACCTAACAGGGATACTTCACGCATTGCGCAATGCGAGAAGTATCCCTGTTAGGTTTGTAGGCACCAATGCGCGTTCCGCGCTCTCTGCCCTTAATCGCCATCGGCTATGAAAGGCTATAAGAAATCGTATAGCCGGCTACAAAGGCTATTGGAAATCTTACAGCCGGCTTTAGGTCTATAGTATTTTGGAACACACATTCTACTGCCAATTTTTACCAGGGAGTACCGCAACATTTGGGTTAGTAACCTATTTTATTGGGGTACTATCAAAATTAATTGGAAATACTCAGGTTGTGTCTCAACCCCTGCCTCTTTTTATTTCATAAACCCTTCTAAACTCGACGAAGGTAAAAGGGAGGGGTGCAAGAGATGGGAATGGACCACTAGACAAGGTACGAATTTCAGCATTCTGATACATGTTTCTTTATCAAAATTGCACGTAGAACACGATACGCACAACGAAAATTACCAAAATCAACTCCTGACGAAGATTTTTAATAATTTTTGATGCGTGAATTCAAACCACCCCGCTCATGAAAACTCAATGCTCTACGTGATTCACATCGCGCGCTAAATGTTTATCATGACAGTCTCTGCGATGTAAAAATCCTCAACTTCAATCTTGACTATTTGGCTCAGCTATAGCAAATTACTAATAGTTTGAACAACACATGGTGGAAAATGAACATTGCTCGATTGAGAAGCTTGCTGAAACCGTTGTAGTGCGCGATTTGACTCACGTAGAGCTTTGAGTTTCATGTGAGCGGGCAGTTCAAATTCCTCGTAACCAATGTGAAGTAAAAAGGTTAATATCTTCGCTAAGAGTTGGTTTCAGTAATTTTCGTTGCGCGAATCGTGTTCTACGTGAAATTTTGGTTAAGAAACATGTATCAGATTGCTTAAATTCGTACCTTGTCTAGTGGTCCATTGGCTCATCTGTAAAAGGCCGGCATACAGGAATGGAGTGTTATTTGTTGGATATTTGTATATGAGTTATCATAAAAGCGAGATTTCTAGTGGGTAAATCTTAAGTTCTTCAGGATCTGTGTATTTGCGTATTTGCTCCGGAGATCGACACAATTAGAAAACTTAAATTTTTCGAGGGGAAAAAATAGAAAACCGGAGTTTACAGGAGTGACACCCTCGGACGGTGGAAAATTCATTCTTTCAGTAGGCATCTTTCAATATGATTGTAAAACAATGTCTAGTTTTGCTTAATGGTTCAAATCTAGGTATGGGTGCACTGAGTTCGCATTTCCTATTTGTCTCACTTCAGAAGAGAATCTGTAAGTCTAAAAGAGACGAGAAAATATTAGTCGAAGTCTTAGATTGGCAGATTTTATCGAATCAGACTAATTCTGATTTTCTGGTCTGCGTTCATTTTTTCGATCTTTCCTGCAAATTGAGTCAATGATGGAGCAAAACATATGAGCATGAAAGGTTGTGGCTGCTGCTACTGATTGTGAGGGTCACGAGGGAATTTTTTGACTTCAGTCACGACATGCTTACTCATGTTTTCAGTATTGTTTTCTGGGGGAAAAAAACAAGACTGATCATTCTCCTTCGGGAGCGTTGTGACATTTTTATGAACTCGGGATAGGATTTTAAACAAAAGTAGAGGTGTATTGAGGGGCTTGAAGGACAGTGCGTATAAGTACAGTTTTGGGGGAAAAAATGAGACATTAGAGTACTCAAGTAAAATTTGTTTTAATGCATATTCTGTAAAAAATTCGCTCCCAAAGTTCAGTTTTTAAGCATCAAAAAGTCAGTTAATACTTTCTTTCAGCCATAAAGATCCATGTAATTTCGAAACTTCAAAAGCGTATTTCTCGAAATAGCAAAAAATGCACTTATGCGCCTTGTCTTCTAAGCTCCTCAACTGTGTTTCTCGTACAATTTCAAGAAGGGTGAGCAGGGTGACACTTCACAAATATTCAAATACATTATCAGCAGAAACTGATTGCTATACATTGTAACAGAATAATCGCTTTATAGTGGAATCTTCACCTGTCCGTTATCATGCGCTTTGGGATTGTTGTGAGACGAGGCTATTTGCTACGTAATTGTAAAACAAGAGGGCTACGGATCTGATACAGAGGCCGAGCGTGAGAAAGAGCGCTTAGCGGAGGAGAATGACGGGATGCTGCTTATTTTTTATGGACGCGGAGCTGAGGTGATTTTGGAAACGGAAAAAAATGCCCGAGACATGAGGAGTTAGACGTCTCGTCGTCATGGCTCGGCGTGCGAATACGTACACATCGCGTCGAGACGCACGCATTCTCAGTGTTGCCAACATTTCAAAAATCCCTTCACATAGTCTAACACACGGAAAAAAATCATTTAAAATGAGAGTTTGGACAAACCGGCACAGTAGTACTTTAGCTGCATTACTTGGGAAATCAGAGTCAAACAATCAAGAAATTTGAAGGAATTTTTCAGGATTTCTGCGAATTATTCACACACATATAATCCTCTAAAAATTTAACAATACCTAATTGTCATTGTAATGTTATAATCCTCCTACTAATTTTGACTGATCGGTAGAAATCACTTGCGATAAAACAAAACGAGCGGTGTGGTGGGGTTGTTTTTCATTCAATACTGAATTTCGAACGCAAAAAACATACCAAAAAGCGGGAAGAAACAGGAAATGATGAAGTCGAAATCGCAAATGAAAATAACTAGCTAGAGCTTGAAAAAAGGCGGAAAAACTGGAATTTTAGCTCGATAAACTAATAAAGCAGTGACCAACTCTGCAAAAATCAATAACTTGAAAAAGAAACCATTGCTATTTAAAAATTTCGATACGCATCTCGTATGCTCTTAACAGAAGCAACTCTTAGCAACTTAGGTAACCTTGCTCATCTCTGCAGTTTAAAATATATGTAACCGAAGGACTATGCATGATAAAATCCTTTGTGTCCAAATGCTTTCAAGGAAGTCATTGCTCCGTTTTCATCTAAACTTTTCCGATCTCTATACAGCGACATAGCCTCGTATCTTATGCGCGATTGAAAGAACGATTGGTGATATCACAGCCACGCAGTCGGTAACCCCAAACACCCCCAAATATTGCCTGGGAACAATGAGGGATTTAATTTTTCGAGGGAAATCCTTGGGAAATTCGGCGTCTTTCACTTGGCAAACCTGGTGAAAAGCGCGTATCGATTCCCCGGACGCGCCGCGTCGCGGCGGACAACCCACTGCACCAGTTGAGTTCGTGACCTACGACGCTCCTCCCTCCCCGAAAACTCGACTTAATTTGTCAACATTCAACAGGATACATCCTTCCGCCATCAACTGTCACCCTCGCTAACCTTTCGCTACCATATCACTCTCACTTTGAGCACAGATTTAAGAACGGGCAGAACCCTTTTCATTATAATGCGGATAAGTCATGGAGAATAAAATTTGAAGATTCCTTGTCTAAAATGTAGAGAAATGCGGAAACTGATTGGAAAAATAATTCACTGAAAAAAAAAAAAAACACATTGGATCAGGATCTAGAGTCCGAACTCTTGAAAACATTGACAAGAAAAAGGACTCTTGATTCAATCAGATTCAAGCTTAAATCAAAAGGAAATCCGCTCAAATTAAGAGGCTTGGTTCTTGATTTAAGCTTAAATCTGATTGAATCAAGAGTATTTGTTCTTGTCGATGTCTTTTAGAGTCTGGAATCTAGATCCGATGTGTTTTTTTTTCCAGTGTTCTTGCTCATACAACATAATCTCTTTAAAACGAATTCTTCACAAAATAATTATAATTAAAGGGGCCATTCTTCTGTACAACTTTGATCGTATCTCTCAATTCATTCTACGAGTTGATACCCAAGTTCAAAAGTTGCTTTGAAAACAGCAACTTAGCGTTGGAAAGTTTTACCCCCGTCATTTATGAAATATCTGTCTTTAAAACCATAAACGAGCCTTTCACAAAACTGTTTTTCTTGAAGATAAAATCAAAGTTCACCTTCGAATTTTTGGAGACTTTCATTAATTTGAAAAAAAAAACATTGATTTCGGGCTTGACTAGTAAAGGTTTCCTTTTCGTAAGCAGTGACAAAATAGACGCAGAGCTTCAAAATGAAACATTGGTAAAGTTTTCTCCCTTTTTTCATTTAATTCACTTTCAAATACCGAGTATAGAACCATGATTTGATATAAAAGAGGTACGAGAGAGTTCGATGGTTACGTTTCCAAAATTAAGAAGGTTTTGACACGCGTTGTTTGATTTTATCGCAAGACACGCAGAAATTATTCTACCGCATTTTTTTCTCTCTCTGTGCATTTAATATTTCATCATGTTCAAATTTAATGCCTCGATCTCACCTGTGCTAGAAACTCTATCGATGTACAATTCCATACAGAGCGAGATGCGGTTACTATACGATGGATTTGACCTTGACTAAAGTAACATGGTTAACTGAGGCTGGGAATGTTTTTAACAGTGGAAGCTAAGTTGGCAGACTGGGTCAAGACTCCGTAACCCCACGGTGTTAGGCATCATTACTCATCACATACACTGCTGGTTGCCATTTGGACGTGAAAAAGCGCATGCATGGGAAGAGATTGATACGCAAATATTCGAACGACGCATTACAGACAGAATATGAAATGGGAGGAAGCCAACTTGTCCTGACTGAAACGTACACCATTTATGGTCTCTGTATTCGATTGAATTGAAGAAATGGAAATTAAGATGAAAAATTAAAAGAGAAGTTTCCATGAGCTGCTTTTTTGGTTATCGGAAGGTAGATGTGCCAAAATTCATCATTATTGTGTCTGCTGAAATTGGATAGTATAAAGTCTTGTAAAGTGAGTGAAAGAAGGTGCTGAATTGAAATGAAAGTTTACAGGGAAAATGTGTCGAACAAACGCCTTCGTTTTAGCGATTATGCAATTAGCGCTACTTGAGCACGGACCTTTGCGATACAGTTTTTGCTCTCTCAGGAATTCAGAATAGCAATTAACAAAAAACGGTTAGGAAATAGAATACAAGACACAAGTCCTTAAGATTCAGTGCAAATTATAATAAAACCACACATGCCATCTTTCTACGTTATAATATTATCCCCGCAATTTCCGCAAGCTAACAGTAAGTGGTAGATGGACAGCGGTTTTCCAACTTAATTTAATTTCGTCAATACACACGCAGAAAAACATCCGATCCGAATTTTTTCTTTGTTATTAGAGTGGTTGATTATTATATAATAACACAGGTTAATTATGTTGATACATTTTGATAAATGGGCTGCAATTATCAGAAAGGAACCAAGTCACGACAAGATCGAATTCCGAGAAAGAGACTGAAACTTTACTCCTCCATGAGACTCAATATTAAAGGTAATCATCAAAGTCATGTCAAACTAGTTTTCTCAACTTTAAATTTTTGATAGAAGAAAATGTGCGACCAATTGAAGTCATAACTACACATAACTCATTTTTCCGAGTAACGGTCTAGTTTCTTCCTATTTCATTCCAAACAAGGTGTCTAGCAAAGCTGGCTGGCACAAAAATCGGTACCTTGATAGTACTTTTTCCAGTTTTTCCCCCAAAAAATTCAGTATTTCCTCAACAGAGAAATTCATTACTTTTCCGGTAACTTATTCGAAACATTTCGACAGTGTGAAATTCAGTCGCAAATCGCGACATAAATCACGAAATGCGTAGCTCCTCAGTAGTCTGATGAAGATCAACTGGCTACACCTACACAATCACAATCAACCGGGCAAATACTGCACTAATTGTGAGAATCAATGCACAACAGATTGCACACTTTTCAGGCTGTTTCATAAAGCACGCGTGGCATGAAGCGAAAACCGGACCTTCTTATGGAAATTTATTACTTTTTTAGTACTTCCGGACAGTCCTCAAAAAAAATCAGTGCTATAATCCAAGCTCTTCGTGGTTTCCAGACCAGTGCACGTCCTGAAATATTGTCAACTCAAATGGTTTATTTGAAAATGTTTCGTGGCGCGTACCATTTTGTGAGCTACACCAGGGATCAGGGTGTCAACTAACGACGTTTCATTAAGAATTTTCTTCATATTTTCCTGATTTTACCCGATATTTTAAATGCAATTTCCTGATTTTTTGTTTAAATGAATTGACACTAGTTTGATTTATAAACCAACGAATTTAATAAATTGAATCAAATGTTTGAAAAATGCTTGCAGGGTGTCTACTAAGGCAACTACTACAGGCTGGTCAAAAATAAGTACTTTTACAGCACGTTCCAGAACATTCTCAAGAAATTCAGTACCTCCTCCGACAGAAAAATTCCGGTTTTTTTTCAGTACCTCCATATAACGAAATTAGAAAAATGTCAAACATCTAAAATAGCGACAAAAATGACAAAAAATTAAAAAAAATTCCGAACCTTTTTACGGAGTTTCCGCTTTTTTTCAACAGTTCCGGACCGCCCTTAAAAAATCAGTACTATTTCCGGACTTTCCGGAAATCCCGGACTTGTAGACACCCTGTAACTGAGAATTTCCTGATGACGTCGAATTTCTTGATATTTATCGGTTCTTTTGAGGGTAGACACCCTAACACGAGCGGAAACCGAAGTCATTTTCCACTTACGCCTCGACAGCCGATCCTTTTCTCGCCGATCTGACAAGGCCGGCGCCGATGACGGATGCGACGGCGGCGGCGTCGGCCGCGAACCCGCCACTAACCAGTTTACTCGGTCAGGGCTCAAAACGGGAGCAATGGCACCGACTATCTAGTATTTACAACCGGGAACACGTGAGATTCATTCTCAGACTGATTTAAAACGCGCCGGGCACCGCTCCGCTCCGGCATCGCCTCGTAACTCCACCGCTTACCCTCGTAGCTCATCCTCATCGACGTGAGGGCAAATTACCTCCTCGCTTTACTCCTCCGTGGAAATCGTACATCATCATCGCGAAATCCTCGCTCCTCCGAGGAATCAGGAATCAGGAACCAGGAACCGCACGCGCGCCCCTGGGTGAACGGGGCCCTGCCACGGATGGTGGGAAACAATAGCGGTTTGTCGATCGAGGAGGCGTCGAAGATTATAGGAGGTTCCATGAATGATTCGGAGGGCATTGGACGTTTTAGGGCAATCATAATAAACTATATATGGATTGCATTTTGCAAAAAGGAACCACTAGCATTGCAATGTTGCTAAGATTGTGCAACTTCCTTTTGTTTTGCAGGAAAACCCGATTATCCCTTAATAGTTTCTATTTTACTCGCTAAAAACTGTAAATTTAAGACAAAATTTACCATCTAAATTTCAAAGTTTTTCACAATTTCCGCAATTTTATTGCAAAGGATGAAGTTGTACAATCTTAGCATCATTGCAATGCTAGTGATTCCTTTTTCCAAAATGCAATCCATTTGTAAAAGTCTCTTTATAGCACTCCGTGCAGGGCCGGATTTAGGGGGTGGCCGCATGGGCCGCGGCCCATTTGGCGGTAAATTTTACAAATTTTTTTAAATGTAGGTATAAAAAAAATCGGATGAAGAAAAAAAAGTACTAACGAGGAAAGGCGACAAAATCTCTCATTTCCTGAGAGTATAGTAATTTCTCAATTTTGTCGTCTTTTGGTGATACGAGAGACAGCACCTTTAATTAGTCGAGTTAAGAGAGAAATCAAACACCGAAAACACGCAATTTGGCCTGGAACGGCGCAGCGCAGAGAGCAATGATGACAAAGGACTTGAGATGAAAAGGAGAAGCCCTCGGCGCAGCGGTCGGCATGTAACACATTAGCGCCTTCATAACTGCATGAATACTTCACGCATTGCGTCAAACACAGTGCGGTTATCAGCTGTCGGCGTGAAACGCATAGCGCCTACAAGACTGTGGGAATACATCATGCATTGCGTCGAACACAACAGTGCGATCAGCAGCGGTCGACGTGAAACGCATAGCGCCTACAAGACTGTGGGAATACATCATGCATTGCGCCAAACACACAGTGCGGTCAGCGCGACGCGGCGCTGCGGCGGCGGAAGTTAAGATCATGACACCACATTTATGTTTGTTCTTTTATAATTTTTTCGTTTATTTCATATAAATAGGAGGCCTTGTCCACACAAAGATAGGTTTACAGAACTTACTAGTAGGTGTATGTTAGACTATCCTAATGCACATATCGTAATTTTTGAGCAATTTTCTGTCAGAAACAAATCCTCCTTTTGCTCTCGCTGAATTTTGCAGCGGGCCCATTAGGGAGCGGGCTGATCAAAGATCAAAGATTACAAAAAAATCACGAACCGTGTAATCTACAGAGTGTAATCTAAGACGCCTAGCGGCACGAGAACGCCCGAACGCCTTACTCTCCTGGTAAAGGGACTCCAGCGAGCTTGAAATCGAGGCCTCCTTGCACACGAGCCGGGAGGAAGCTCCGGACCCCATGCGTGCGGACTATGTCAACATTGTAAGCGACCGCATAAACATACAAATTTAGACGGGATATAGTCTCGGATGGGCTCGTATTTTGGGGAAGCCGAAATTTCTACCGCCTGTTAGTCATAGGAAATGTGAGAGCTGTCACCCGCCCGACGCTCCAAGTGGGGTCGCGCTCCCCAACACCCCCCTCCCCCCGCCCCTCGACGTAGAGCGCCTCCCGCCACCACCGCCGTCGCACAGTGGATCGAGCCGATCGGACAGGTTGGACAAGAAATTTTTTGCAAATTTTGAAGTTTATTTCGTCATATTTTAAATTTCAAGGGGTGTTTTGGGAAGACAATTTCACGAGGAAACCATTGAAACTACTTTTAGAACCTTGAAGTTTCGTATAAACGGAGTTACAAGCGTTTAAAGTTTCCGAATTTTGTCCGACGTCTCATATTGACTCGATCCACTGTGCGTCGGGATCTGTCCTCCCGTCGTGCGTTGCATGTTTCCGTGCTTTCCGTCCGAGGGACCACGGGGCTTCATCGACTCATCTGTTGAATTCGACATCCCTGCTCTTGAGTCATGAATATTTTTTCAGAGGCTTCGATAGTCTGGAAAATGAGGGTCGTCTCGTCCTCAGAGCCGACCGCAGTTTCACGAGTAATAAGATACGCGGATTCATTTAACTCTCCCGATTTGTTAAACCTCATAATTACACATGTCATCCCCCATCTTCAACTGCAGACCAATCGGACTGTATTTTGAAATTTGGAGCTATAAATTCTAACTCATC
Source organism: Bemisia tabaci (assembly GCF_918797505.1). Classification (NCBI taxonomy): domain Eukaryota; kingdom Metazoa; phylum Arthropoda; class Insecta; order Hemiptera; family Aleyrodidae; genus Bemisia; species Bemisia tabaci. The sequence continues at coordinate 22,270,211 of NC_092797.1, forward strand.
TGAAGAAACACGTATGTGCATAGGGAAACTAATGGCAAATACATTGTTTTTTAACCGGGCCGAAATTTATAGTTCTTAATTGCAAAATTTAGTGCAATTGAAGCGCTGGACGCAAAAAGGGCATTTCTTGATTACGGTGTCTCAGAATGCCCGCTAACGGTTCCCTCATTGTGATTAAAGCAAACGAATGGAATTAATTGAAACTTTTACTCAATTTCCTTCGCGATTTTACGACTCTGAAAATGAGAAATTTCAGAAAATTCACTGAATAGTTTGCTTTCTACAATATAAATTAGTATGGAAGATTTTGAGACACCGCAACTCAGAAATGCTCTGCATCCAACGCCTTAATTACAGACCTATTGAAATTTTGTGTTTAGCGGGCGGACTTATTGTTAGATGACATTGGTGAAATGGCGTATTGTGATTGGTCGGCTAAGTCTGATCGTTGCCTTGTACCTAAGCCTGGTAGAATTGACGACATGCTATTGGGTACTCAAGCGATGCCTTTAGCTTAGCGTTAATTTCAACCCAACAGCCATAACGTGACATAGACACGTCAAGACAACGACGAGACTTTGAAACTTTAAATGGCGTACAGTGCGCCATTTAACCTATTTCTTACGGCTAAGCCGATTTAAATAAGGTCTAAGGTACAGATTTGGATAAAAACATCCCCTCTGAAAATAGTAGAAACTTGATTTAAATGACATTCTACTGTCTCAAACATCGTACATCTTAATTTTATGTGACTTCACAGACTCTTTAAACCCCGCGAAATTCAAATTGTAGACATTTAGATACAACTATCTTGGTGAAGAGGAAAAAATCCCAAATAAATTGTCTACTTTTTTTTAATGACGCTCAAAATAATTCAATTATTACAAGAGATATTCTGTTTAAATCAATGCTACAAAATGCTTAAATCAAGAGTTCAGTTTTACCGTGAACATCAAAAGTGGCGACGACTTCCCTTAAAGTTACAACATACGGCACACTTGTTGCGTAACGAGTCGTAGAATAAGATTTCCGCGGAAGCGAAACTAATTTCTTTTAAAAAAAGAGTTCTAGCTGATAAAAAAGTTTATTGGCATAGACGGGGCATTCATCGAGGGTGAGCACTTGAAGAGAGGGAATTACGGGCCTTTAATGAGTCCCTATTTATCGGAATCGGTCTCATGAGTTGGAAAGGAAAAAGTAAAGATGCAACTGAACATCATTTAAGGAGATGATGAATAGTTATCGCAAGTTGAAAATAGATTCGATAAAGTCGAAATAACGGACGCATGAACATTACTACTGGCGGGAAAAAAAGTCATACCTAATACCCGTTTATTTTGATCGCATCGATTGGGCGAAAGATAAATTAATTGATTTTGTACAGTGTTTGTTGCCGAATGAACGGAAATTGGCGTTACAGAAAGAGCTAGATTTGAAGTCTTATGTAATTAAATTTTGGCGGCTATAGATTCGATGTTTGAAACCGACCTTCGGATAAGGTGCATGACTGCAAATGTCAGTTACTGCAACTTAAAATGTTGGCCGGCCAATATCGACTTGTGTACAGATAAGTTGAAATAATGACCTCCAGTTCTTGCAGTAAGCACATACTATTGAGCAAACAATGGAAACATGAAAAGGACTAAGGAACTGAGAGACTGGTCTCTGTAAGACAATCGGACGGTCGTCATCTGATTAAGAATTTATGCAGGTCACAGTGATTGTCCTAATGCCGTAACAATAAAACGTGACGATTTGCATTTTATGTCATCGAATCTTTTTATCGATGAGGATTAAACACGAACCTAGGGCAAACGAACCTAATTAACCTACGCAGTAGGCGATCACAAAATCCAACCGATCAGCTGACAAGGAGAGTGTTTAATTGTTTATACACATATGCAAGGAGTATGTATCAGATTTTGCAGAACACTAGTACATAATTGCCCATAAATCGTTACTTCGCTGTGCATGACGAAACTGAGAGAAAAAACGCGGCAATTGCGAAAATGTAACATCCCACTTTCCGAGTATTCTATAGCATTCGATTTTCAGAGATCATTTTTGATAGGCAAAGAATAATCAAACCATAACTCGAGGTCTAACGATGCTGATTAGCAACGTCAACAATTAAGCTACACGATTCTCTCGTTTCACCATCGACAAATCTTAGATCAAATCAACATCACGGTCGATTCACACCTCTTGCGTGCAACAGAGCTATTCTTTAAGACCCCATGTGGAATAATTCAACGGAAAATCACTATATTTAGAAATTAAGTTGCGATTACATACGATTTTTTGGCGATAGAATCACCAGGATCATCAACATCATAGAGATCATTCTCAATCTTTTCGTAATTTTATCTCTATAAAATAACGTTCGATAAAATCGAAATTTTATCTCAATTTATCACAATTTTTTGCTCCATAATATTGCAATACATCGCCGTCAATAAAAATTGCGATACATCCTCCAATCAAACCGCAACTTATCGCGATCACTACTTGGGACAGATCCTTTTTTTGAACAAGACCCTAATTTTTCCTTTAATTTTTCCAAGTTTCAAAATATTGTAGTATCGGAGTATCTAATAAAACAGGATGGCCGAAAATCAGTTCTTTTACAGTAATTTTTTAGTACATTTCCGAGAAATTCAGTACTTTTTCAGTATTTCCATTTCACGAAATTCGAAAAATTTCAAAAATGTGAATTTTTCTCTCAAATTGCGACAAAAATGAAAATTCCGGACCTTCAAGCGGAATTTCCGCTTTTTTTCAGTATATCCGGACCGCCCTGAAAAAATCAGTACTATTTCCGGACTTGTGGACACCCTGGTAGTACCTTCCCACGTCTTGCTGGTCACCAGAGTCCTTGTCAAACTCTCCACCTTGCCAACGTACTTAGGTTAAGTTTCGCAATACTGTTCATTGACTCTGTTTTGTTGCAGCGTTCCTGCTCCAGCCTACTTCGAGAGGATGTAATTTTCCTTCTTTATTCTGCCACCGTGGGCCCCGCCGGAAATGCAGCCGGAAGAAAAAGCGTTAAAATACGAAAAGCACGGACGACTGGTCGGCGCCGTTGTCGGTTCGAGTCGTTCACCCTCCTATCTCAAAAACAGAATCGGCGAAATTTGGCAACGTGTGACGCGGCGCGTGCCGATTACCGATTGCCCACTGTGTCATCATCGGTGGCGTTGAATAACTGGATGTTAGTTTTCCGCGCTGCCGTTGCTAAATGAAGGAAATAAAACGAAGAAAGACCCAAGTGCCGTCGGAGTCCCGGTGGCTGTGAGGCCTTTCTTCTGATCAGCCGTTCAAATCAGTAGCGTACTGGCCGTCACGTCGCTCCGCTCCCGTCGCAAATTGAAAGATGAACATCGATACTTACTCATGCGAGTCGTTTCAGACCTCCATAAAACCAATCTCCAGTTTTGCTCCGATCAATAATGAGGAGCTACTGACTGTTGGTCGAGTGCCGCTCAACAGCTCTCGAGTCAAATTGGCCTGTCAACTTTCAGACCGCGACAAAGAAACTGTCATCGTTGTTTGTGTGTTCGAAGTAGACTTGCTGAGACACAAACGCAGTGTATGTCTCTCTTTAAAAGCGTGCTGAAATTTTCAATGCGACGATCTGGCGAATCCGTCATTTTATAGCACGTCGAAAAAAAACTCAAAAAACTCCACTTGTCTAGAAAAAGTATTGCAGATGTCATAATTTGAGGGAAAGAGGGAGGCGTCCTAAATTTCCCGACTCTTCTTGAAAAGCCGCTCTAAATTCAGCAAAGGATATAGGAAATCTATATAATTGCATTAATGCAAGAGAAGCAACTAACGCTAATAGCAGGTCCATATCACAACAAGGAGACCGAAGGCGCTTAGAATTCAGGGGCTGAGGGGTCAATTTTCTTCGTCCACATAAATGTACCAATTAGACGCTCTTTTTGCTAAGTTTTTTTAAACATACAGCTTTTTTTTAGAAATGGCAACAACAACTTCCACGGCGGAAAGCGTAAAGTAACAGAGAAAAGTATTACAACATACTGAAAAAATATTGCCAGAAAAAACGCCTTCATTTTCGATGAATACCACACCACCTTACTCTCACGCTCGAATAGTTGCATCCGACTTTGTAGCTAACGCCAACACCAAAGCTCCCGCATTGTTGCGAGCGAATAATGACTGAGGGTGCAAAAAGGATGGAAAAACAGAATTCCCTGCTTATTACTAGACTATTCCTGACTTCTCTGAAAACAATTCGTCCCTTCAAATTTGAAAAATGCTTTGACTTTGAAAAAAAGAAAAATCATCGGCTAACCGCTACCGCTTGGTCTTCTACTCCAAATTACATACTTTTTTGACACCCAACAGTCTTCTGACTTTTTAAACTTCTAAAATTCCCCGAATTTTTCAGGCACCCCGTGACCGCCGTCGTCCTTGGAAAAATACTTTCCACCGCCTAGTTAGAAACATTTATGTATGAGTCATGAGAATATTATGAGATTTTTTATAATACGTTAGTATTTAGATACGCATAGAGCTATTCACTTTTTGATGCTTTGGCTTTTATTCGCACGGAAAAAAAAATTCTCGGCGTTTTTACCAAGGTCCATTGGTACCTTTACCATCTCACTTTTTTACCAATTATTGGTAATTTTACCAAGACAGACTGGTAAGCTTACCTAAAAACCGGTATTTTTACTGTTTTTTTTTTTTTCAGGTAAGAATACCACTTTTATTGGTAATCAATTCCCGGTAACATTGCCATTTTATCTCAGTAATTCTACCACAGTCGATAAAAAATATTGGCGTTTTTACCAAGGTCCAGTAAAATTACCGAGAAAGTTCAATAATTTTACCGAGATTTCTCGCTAAAATTACCAATTCCATAAATAGTAATTTTACCAAGAAAAAACTGGGATCAAATAGAACCCTGAATTCTTGATAATTTTACCCTTTTCCTAGTAAATACACCGAGATTATTTTTTCAGTGCGTGCTTTTTAGATTTCCTGGAAACTCCCGCGGGGTCAAAGGGTTTTAATGAAGAATAGTCCGTGAGACTAACTGTGACAATAACTGTGAGATGATCACGGGCCAGAGGAGATTCCGAGTCAAAGAGCGGTGAGCAAAAGCTACGGCGCGGCGGAGTTCCGGCGCACTTGAGGGCCGCGACCCGCGACCCCCTCACAGCCTCCCCCTCCCCCCCGAACGCAAATACACACGCTCCCTGTCCCCTAACTCCAACCCCCTCCCGCCGCGAATTTCGAGGGGCCCGTGAGTCATGAATGAAGGAGAAGCGGCGCGCCAACCCGAGGAATGCGTCATCTGGGTTTTCTCCATGAGCAATGAAAAACCACCCCTCTCCTCCCTCGACGATCACAGTCGATTTCGCTTGAACGCAGATATGCAACATCACTGCCGTTTGCGGGGTGCATTGATTTATGACGTCGAGAAATACACTCCTCCGTACGAGTTTTCGTTAAATAGCACGGATATGCATCTTCTAGAAATTAATTCTTAGAAATATTAATAATAGGCCTTTGGTGGACGGTTCGAAACCTAAAGTTTGACTACCGGATAGAGGGACATTAGTACATGGAGGCAAAATTTTCAGCGGGGTGGTTTTTTATCCAGTTGAGTAGAATAATCAAATTTCGACATTTTCTTGGAAAGTTTCCTCCAAATAATAAATTACGAGGACCTGAAATTAATTCTTATAAAAATTGAGGCCTTTGGGGTGGGCCATTTCAAACCTAGAATTTAGGATAGAGGGGCGTTAGTTCATGGAGGCAAGATTTTCAGCGGGGTGGTTTTTTATCAAGTTGAATAGAATAATCGAATTTTGACATTTCCACGGAGAGTTTCCTCCAAGGAATAAGTTACCGGGACCTGAAAATAATTCTTAGAAAAATTGAGGCCTTTGGTGAACCATTCCAAACCTAAAATTTGACTACCGGATAGAAGGGCATTAGTTCATGGAGGAAAAATTTTCAGCAGGGTGATTTTTTTACCGAGTTGAGTGGACCAATCGAATTTTGACTTTTCCACGGAAAGCTTCCTCCAAGGGATAAGTTACGCGAAATTCAGTTCGTTTAAATGGCGTAAATATGGCAGATTGGAATTTTAAACGGCCTTTTCTCAGAACTTCATAGTGACTCAACTCTACAACTTTGAGCGTCAAGCTTTCGTCATTCCTTCGTTTAAGATCGACATTTTAGGGCATTTTAAGTCTTAACATATCTTCCTATAACACTCGCTTATCATCTGGAGGTATAAATAACTCAATTTTGAGTAATTTTGGACCATAGTCCCTTTACCCATGATCGGAGCATGGGTGACTGCTAATTTTTCAGAGAAGTCCTGGGAAGTTGAAAATACGGGTCCTTCTTTGCGGAAGAGGAGGGAATCTTACAGCTCGCTTTCTCACATCACAAAAGTGCATCTCCCAAGAAAGTCAACGACGCGCAACACAGAATTGCAATTAAATGGTTGCAGCTTGTTGATTACCGACCAGTAATAGTTTACATGATAATAATACACTCTAACAGGCCAAACCCTGTGTTTCTATACGCTCAATAAAAACAGAGATATCGCTCTCCGAAAAACACGGTTTATAACGTCATGCGCCGTGGTAGTGCATGCTCGTGAATATTATGGTTTCTTTCACCTTGGATTTATCCATCGATGATGCACCATGCATATGATCTGGTTGCCTTGCAAGGAGGATATCACTGGAAATCCGACATGAAAGAAACCACAGTGCGCACTCTAGTAGCAGATGACGTCATCATGCTAGTTTTTCGAACGACAATTTTGAAGATATAAACACGGCGTTAGGTCAGAACATACTATTTTTTTCTGATCTACAAGCTAAGGCTATTTAATCACAATTTTGCGACAGCCGAAATTGACCCATTGTGAAATGTATCTGAAAGTTCAAGAAATTTCTATTTAATATTTCACGAAGAAAGAACTTCGTGCATTCATGAGATACGAATTTCAGGCCATACGGATCTCCGAAGTTTTCGGATGGCACATCCAAAAACTTGAGGTCCAGTTGCCGAAGTTCGGGTCACACATCTGAAATATGTATGTACTTCGGTACTTGAGTTGAAATTTTTCAAGAGTCAATCGAAGGACGAAAGTATACTTCAGATTTCTGAAGCGAAGTGCGGCAGTTGGAACTCAAGGTTTTTGATGAATGATCCAAAATTTCAGAGATCCATTTAGTCTGAATTTTGGTCTCATGCACGAAGTTTTTTTTTCCGTATTTTACTGTGGAATTTTATCCGTGACTATTGGAAATTTATAACTATATAGGAAGCATCGGCGCATTTTAGCTTGCCGTTCACCTCTACAGTTCAGAAATTGCTGTTTCACTCTCTGCCACCGATAGCAGAACCCAATGATCCATGCATTTCTTCGTCCACGGCCGAAAAAAGGAGTCAACTGCATTTTTGTTTCGCTTGAAGCGTGCGTCAACATTGCTTTGGTTTCCTCTAAACAAATGAACCGCATATTTCCTCGTTTTCCGGTTTTGAAAGATAACGTGTTTAAGGAAAATTTAGAGCATTCCTATTCCGAAGTGGGATTTCGAAGATGGAGGACGTCACCGAGTGATAAGAATAACAATGCGAGCACGTTTTCGACGCTGTCGACAATGCAGCCCGCGATTGAGATAAAACTCGCAGGCGGTCCAAATCAAAACTATTGTGTGAAAAAAGTCCAAGAACTGTCGCGCACGTAAACCAGGGGCATTCATGATGACTGACCTAACGTCAAGATTGGAGCAGCCAAGCCCTCTCTCAGTAACTTAAATCGTACTCAAGGAGGAATCCTTAAAAAATTTTGAACAAACTAATAGTAAGTCATGAAAACTGCATAACGTGTAAGCAGAGGGCCACTAAACAAGGTCTACTTTAGAAGAAGAGTCACATGTTTCCTCTTCAAAATTTTCCGGGGACGAGGAGTCACACATTTTATTTTTGAAGAGCTAACACTTTCTGGTTTAACTTTGGCCTTAGCTGTTAAAGAAACAACCACTATCAGAGATTTACTGGCGATGACATTGATTTTTCTATTTAAAAAGATACTCGTTAAAATCAACGTGTTTTTTAGCAGACTTTCTCTACTTGTATAACTTTTTGAAAGCTATGCTACTTTAGACACACCCCCCCCCCCCCCCCCGACACTGAGCAATTAAGAAACTTGGGCTCATGGTAACTACTACATTGCCGTGCTGAGGATGAACGCCGTATGAGCCTCAGGCGTTGCCAAATTTCCTTCGGTAAATTACGAATTTTCGGGGAAATTTGTAAATATTTCTTCCAATTTTTCAGATAATTTTGTTTACAATTTTACCTGAAGTTCTCGAAAATGTCTCGAAAAAATAACCATAACTTTCCTCTAAAATAAAAATGTTATCGAAGGAAATTTGGCAACTCTCGAATTTTCATACGGCGCTCTTCTTTAGCACGGCAGCACGATGTACTCTTGTAGAGGGGGGGGGGGGGAGGTTTTCAAAATTGTGACGTACAGTGTACAACCCTTGCCGGAGATTTCATGAAATTAACATTCTTGCTTCAGCTCTTCTTAGTCTACAACAACCCGTCCCGCCCCAGAGCGAGAATGCAAAATAGTGCGTGCGGTCGATCTGACAGCTGTATGGACAACTACTCAGCGGTGTAACGGAAGAACGCCGTATGAGCGTTTGAATGTTGCAAAATTTCCTCTGGATAAAATATTTATTTTCCATGAAAGATAAGAATATTCTTCTTTGAAATTTTTAAACAGTCCATCAAAATGCGTATAAAATTATCTGATAAATATAATCGAAAATACACTTGCAAGCTTCCTGAAAATTGGTTTTTTATAGGAGGAAATTTGGCAACTTCCGAATATTTTTACGGCGTTCTTCCTCCGCAAGGTAATACTAGACTGCCTCCCGACTGTCTGATCAAATGAAGACCTCAAAACCTCGTTATTGACTCACTCTGTTTTTTGAATGAAGCGCGCAGTGCACTGACCTCAGTATGAGAGGCACAATCATTCAAACTAAATTTGATTTTATCGCTAAATACGTTCGTAATTCCCAAAAATTGAGCGAAGAGACAAAATAAAGTGACGCAAAACTTAATTGAATGTTCATTTTTGCGCTATTGGGAGGAAACACGCAGAAAACTTTTTGCAAACGTCCTCCTTCCGGCATTTTTCGGAAAGCATCTGTGGCAACCTGGGATTCTAAAATTTATGAAGTGCGTTTGAGTATAAATAAAAAACTACCAAACTCAATCACTTCCATCGAGATTTTCGATGCGTCAAAGACGGATATCTGGTCTAAACTTGTCACTGAGGGAGTCCAGACCAAGACTACGCCGAAAATAGTTATGAAATGATCAGGCGCATGAAGTTAGCGAGGAGAGTGTTTGGGAAAATACCAAATTTCCTGGAGGACGGATAGAAAACGCCTCGAGCAAAGATGCATAGGAAACTGATTCGCAAATCTGATGGAGGATGGAGAGTCGCTATTACAACATTGCAGGATCGGGCAAAAAATTAATGATATAATTACCGCACTCTCATTTAAAAGTAATATTACAACCAGGGCCGGACTGATGGGAAAGGCACGGATGGTGTGCACTTTTAGGGAGCCCGAGCCCCACACGGGGGGACGAGAAGTATTAAGGATGTCAGAGTTCGGGGGCCCTTTCCGCTAATTTTCAAAAGGCTTTACCTATTAGACGTAAACTTTGACGAGAAATACCAAAGCATCTAGAAGCATGAAAAATTGAGAATTATCACGGAACTTTTTGGAAACAAGGAAAACCTTGAAAAACGGCGTATAGATTTGACCCTAGCTCTTTGTTACTTTGCTCTCAATTTGAAAAGTGATAAAAACGAGCTTCCAAGTGGCCAAGTAGTATTATCACTGTCAGATGTCACGATTGCTCAAAGAAGAAAGCAGGAATAACTCACTGAGCGAGGCGTGCGGAGCGGGGACTTTACCTTCAACGTCAGATTGCCTTCAGTTTTCAGTGTAGGCAACCCGAGCTCCCACGTGGTCGAATAGTGGTATCACTCTCAGATGTCACGATTCCTCGAGGAGGGAATAATTCATAGAGCGTTGTGTGCGGAACACTTCCCCCCACTATTAGTTTGCCTTCAGTTTTCAGGGTAGGCAACCCGAGCTCTCAAGTGGCCGAATAGTGGTATCACTTTCAGACATCACGATTGCTCGATGAAGAGAGGAAGAAAATTCACCAAACGTCCGACTAGGTATTTTCGCGTGGAGCGGTGATTGGACCTCGAATTTTTTTTCTTTTTCTTCTTGTTTTGCGAGATATTTTACTGCTTATCACTTTGACATCGCTCTGTGTGTTAATTTGCCCCTTGAGAGCTACGCCAATGCTGCCATGCTAAAGGAAGAGCGCTGTATGAGCATTAGAATGTTGTTAAATTTCCTCTCAGAAAATGTTCATTGTTGAAAAAAAGTATGAATATTTTTCCTTTAAAAGTTCAGACTTTTAAGATCAAATCGCGAGTAAAATCCTCTTAAAAATGGGAGGAGAAATATTCACATTTCCGGAAAATTGGTCGTTTTTTGAACAAAATTTGGCAATGTATGATGGCTCATACGCCGTTTTTCCTTAGCACGGCAGATTGAGCCAAAGCTTCCATAATCAACGGAACGCTGACCCCTTCCTTAAAGACGATGGTCATTTTTTTCGCGATTTGGCACATTGTGCGCATGCGCACCGGGCGATGGGCGCCAGACAGGAAATTCTTCCGAGTCGAGCCGAGCGGTCAAAACGTCAAAACACACGCACGTCTTGTGACAACACGACGAGCGGCGGCGACCGACTCCAAATACAGCCGGTTGCCACGGATGACGACGAATCCAGAAACGTCGCGGGTTTGGCCGCCGCGTTTGGGGGCTCCCCGCACGGTGCGACTACCGTGTCCGGTCCCCGCTCCGGGAGGTGTGGGATGCGACCACTTCTCCAACTGGTTTCCAGCCTGTGCAGCAGACTCCCATTATTTGGCACTCGATCAGCTTTTTCGAGGGCGAAGAAATGCCCGACAAAAACTGCGGTTTTTTTACATTTTGCGAGGAGGATTCGCCATGAATAAGGTCGGGTCGATGAACTTGGGAGATGGTCATATTGAGCGTGCAGGTCTGGTGTCCACTCTCGGTCAAATTGGAGGAGGAAGATGTCTCGTAAACGCAGAGGCGTTTCGATGCCCAAACAAAAGCGCTTCACAAAGATATCGATGCACTGGAAAAAAAGTCGCTCGGATCTAGAGTCCAGACTCATAAAAACATTGACGAGAAAAAATACTCTTGATTCAATCGGATTTTTTCTTGAATCAAAAGGACATCCGCTTGAATCAAGAGGCTTGGCTCTTCGATTCAAGGAAAAATCTGATTGGATCAAGAGTACTTTTTCTTGTCAATGTTTTTAAGAGTCTGGACTCTAGATCCAAGCGACTTCTTTTCCAGTGTGACCAAATTGCGAGACCACGTGTCTCGTGATACGGACTTCCAGTCATAATTATTTTTTCATTGGAAAACTAGTCAACGAAATTTCTTGAAAACTTTCTTGATTTTTCTTCTCTGTTGATAGATTATTCTGTAATAATTTCAAGATATAAAGCTGACTTTTTCCTCTTCGAAACAAGGCCCTAGAAACAGAGACTTTGAGACACCGCAATGAAGATACGTGGTGTCACACTTCAGCCATCGATATTATATAATACTCACTTAAGCATAAACTCATCTATATTCCACCTTATCGAGGTGAGCGAGGTGAAATGTGATTGGATGCAAGCCTACCTCACTGATTTTCACGATTTTTTTACCGTTCCTAACAACTTTTGGATAAAATGAGAGAGACGTTGGAACGTATTATTATTACATCATTGCAGATTCGTGTGTTCTCGTATTTTGAGGAGGAGGTTGCGTCACGATTACGTGAAAATTTTAAATATTTTAGCCTGAATTTCCCCGTGAAAAAGCAGTTATCCAAACGAACAAAAAGTGACTAGCGCTGATTTCAACGTACGGACATACGACTGACGAAAGGCAAAACTGTCAGACGACATGGCTTCTGGAAGTAAAACGGCGGCGTAGGTAGCCCTGTATATATCGCGCTGACGTCACAAATAGCCTAAGAAAGAGTGCAGTACTCGCGGCTCATTTGATTTTGTACCAACTTGACGTCATGCGGATAACAGGATGGTTCGATTTTACCGTCACTCGGCCACTGGAAGTCGAACGAAAGCTGCGCTTAATGGTGTGCTGCTATCTATCGGGTAATGACGCAACTAACAGGAGAGTTGGAGAGTCATGCGCACGTCTGTTAACGCGCTAAATTTGAATCGTCCCGCCAAGTTTCAAATCCACGGACTACGTTAAGGCAAGCGAGAAAACAGTTTTCACAAAAACCTTTCACAACCCTCATGAAAAAAAAGGGTATAATTGAAGATAATTTAATTCATATGCATCATATTCAATTTTGCGAACATCAAGCCTACAATATGCCTTTGCATTTGTGAGGACTTTAAAAAAAATCAAAAAAGGAATTGGAGAAAATTAGATTGATTCCCAGTCAAAAGGAATTTGAATTGGGTGCATAGTTATGTAAGAATTACAGTCTTTTCACAATGCTGTTGATAGGCTTCAATGGTGTTACATTACATCAATTGAGTTAAAGTTGGCCCTTCTTTAAAAAATAAAAGGAAAATTGTTTTCTGAAAAACTGTTTGTTCTCTGGTACTTCAAACTAAGACAAGACATAGACCCTCAATGAGATAAATGTGTGTACTTGAGGGATCAATTTAAATCAATAGGTGAACTGTTGTCATCCCAGAATATTCTACAATTTACTCAATGAACCAAGGGCCGACTGATACCAAAAAAGTAACTAAGCCACCTGATACGTCAACCGGAAAATTTTTGTTGAATTTTTGCCACTTCAATGAAAACTTGTTCAAAATCACTCTAAATATTGACCAGCCTATCCGAATTTGCCCCATGTTCTCACTTGCCTGTCTATCTATGCAATTAACTACATATCAATAAAAATCTTGCTCTCCACTAGGATAACACTTGAACACTTTCTGGGGCGGATAGATTTCACTTCTCATCCTTAATAACGTCAAATATCTTTCCCGGATGCATTCATTCGTAATATTTTACACACAAATTAGTTTTCTTCTGATTATCAGATGATATAAGATGAGGACAAACAGGAAACAGAAAAAAATAGATTATAATAAAAAAATATAAGATTCTTACCTTTATTCCTAATTAGTAAACTTGTAACCCTGCGAAGCGCTTCTCTGGGAGAACGATTGAAAAATTTAGGGGTAAGATTAGGAGGTAGAGTGAGTGGCTTTCTTGCTGAGTTAGCTTCCCAAGGTGCACCGGGATGAGGTGAATGGGCTAATCTATCGAGATGTTCGACAGATGCTGGTCGCGGCTGTCTATGCCTTGGATACCAGCCTCTTCCAGGACCACCAGCTAGTCTTAAAAGTTCAGCACCAGTCATTGCTTGACCCAAACTATTGCCCATGACCCCATTGCCATGGCCAGTTGCTGTTCCCATTCCTCTTTGCAGATACCCTGTCGTCTGCATCCCCAGCCTTGGCGTTGTTCTGACAACCCCAGGAACTTCTGGGGCTCTCCTGTGCGGAGTGCGTGGTATATCACAGCCACGAGAGAAAATAGGAGTCTCTGGTAAAGAACACGAGTTCTGCATGTGACTCTCTTCTCGAGAACAGTGTCCATTCCTTTTCTGAAACATTTTCCTCTGCGATGGACCAGGCATGTCATTGGGTAGAGTTTGCCGTTCTGAGGGTATCTGAAACAAGATTAATTTTGTTTCAAATTTCAAGGTTCCACTTACATACATCCTAATTGTGCTCTAGGTATTCCTCTAAAGTTTGGAGTAATTTAAAATTTTAGTGATTTCTTTCGCACATTTTCCTTCCTCCCACTGAAAAGCATGATTTTAAAGCATAATAAATTTCTATAAAACTGAAATACCATTTTTATAGTGTACAATTGCAAGCATTTAAACATAAGAGCAAATATTTTATTCGTGAAAAGAGATATGATTAATGATTAGAACTGGATGTGTAGGTAGTGCCTCAGAAAGGAACTGGAGATCTAAGGCTAGCAAAGAATGTCTGGTACTCCTTGTGGCATAATCTTTATTATTCTAAATCTGAATTGGATTTCCTGGCTCATCTACATTATGCTGAGCTTTCCGTCAAGAAAAAGATTAAAAGAGACTCATTGTCATGATTGTTTCTAAAGCAGTTCCTTTCCTCTCAGAGGCTCATGTGGTTTGTATTAAAACTATTGTGTTCTTTAAAAACATTTTTAGGTGTTTGCCTCTATCAGGTATACACGGCCCAAGAGCAACACTGAATTTTATCCACTCGAACTAGTATTTGAAATTAGCATGTCCAATATTTTGCGGGTTCCTAATTTGCGGGCTCCACGAAAACAAGTACTTTGAGTATAGCTCTTAATAAAGTTCAGTGCTGTCACTGAAGTTTTTATAAGTTCAAGTTTGAAAGTAAAAACCTTATCTCAAAAAATGTGGGCCCTTGTCAGAAGTCATGAGTAAGCACATCTTTCAATAGCTTGTAAAAACTTGGTAGAAACATTCCACGAGCACCTTAGGTATACTGATTTGAGTCTTTTGTGGACTCTACGAGCACCCATAAGTGTTTGTGGATTCCACAAACATCTAATGAATTAAGCTCAAAAAAGATTCATTCAACAAATGGCTAGCCCAATTAAAAATAGATGGGTCCATTATATGTTATCCCAAAAAGTTGAGTGAACTGACCATAGCCCAAAAATAAGCTCAAAAATAATTCACGCCATTAAAAAGATGAATCACTTGATTTCAGAAGCATCCATTCAAAACATTATGAATCAACCAAACTTTGAAATTTTCAAAAGTTCAAGTTTGAAAGCTGAAATTCTTACTCAATAGTTGCTGGCCCTCATTAAAAATAATGGGTAAGCACAGTTTTGAACAATTTGTGAAAACTTGGTTTGTAGGTTCCAAGAACACCTGATATTGGGATTCCACAATTTAAAGTTTACATCACTTGAGTCTTGGACCTGTGAATTTGTATATATTTACTATAGGAGCTTCCAGAACCAAGTGAGTTATCCTTTTATTGGTGAACTTGGTAAAAAATGGATTGCTAATTGAACAAGTCAATTGTTAAAAGAAGTGACTGACATGCTAATTTAACCACTGAGGTGGTTAATTTAGCATTTTTTTATTGTAAAATCTACATTGAAACATGCCAGTCACTTTTTGTAACAATTGCATTATTAAATCAGCAATTTAATTTTTTCCGTGTAAGTTTACTTTTGGCCTTCGATCGGTTTACAAATCTTTTTTGGCAGTGGGATGGACCCATTCATTCTGACTGGACTCACCAAATGATAACTATGTTTTGCTTTCTTAAAAATTAAATTTTAAAGAATAGGATGGACTGCTTTGATACCTAACAGTAGATGAGAATATTGAAAACTGCTAATACTTACATCTCTCCTATGCCCAGAAAATTGATTCCTATGATTCCTGGTAAAGCCGGCATCCACTGACCGTGTCTTCAAGCTATTCATCGAGATATCACGGTGAGGGGGTGGTTCAGGAGGTCTCTCAGCAAATCTTGAGCTTATACGAGTACTACTTGGGGAATCAACACACCTATAAAATGGCTCTGGTAAAGTATCAGCTTTTTTCCTTTTATTTAAGCTCATGTTGGCTGTCGAGTGTAGGATATCTGAGTACTCATCATCTTCCTCTTCTACAGGAGATGGCGGCAGAGGGCCGAACTCATGCTGTACAACTTCAACGTTGACTTTGAAATCACAAGGTGGTTTTTCTGACTTCCTGGATTCCTTCTTCTCTTTGACATTTACTTTCTTGAACTCTTCCCTTCTAAGTTCTTGACGCTGTAATGAGGATTTTTCGCACTCTTCCCTCCTTGATTCTTGACGCTGTAATGATGATTTCTCGCTCCCTTCCCGTCTTATTTCTTGGCGTTGCAATGAAGACTTCCCATTCACCGGTATCACTTGGACTTGACTGACTTCTGTTGCTTTGCACCATGGATCATCTAACACATTATTGACTGCATTTTCGAATTTACTATCATCTACTTGGGCCTTAAATTTTGATGTTTCCTCATTAGGCACTTCACTTTCAGATTTATCTGTTTCAGTATCTTCATAAATGTCACCATTTACATGATAAACTAGGTTCCCGCTGGCATGGCACGATTTAGAAAGCTTCTTATTTTCATCAGACGAGTTATGCTCTGATGGTGCAGGATTTATATCTGGTTCTAATGATTCTAAATCCATGCTCTCATCTAATTCATCATTAAATTTGTCGGCTGAGATACTAGATGAAGATAAACTTAATCCTAAAGTTCTATTTTGATTTTTATTGTCCGAGTCTGTTTCTAATTTGTCTTCATCTTTCTCATCGATGGTGAGGGTAGGTAAAGATACTACTCTGGCCATGTTAGGCGGTGATGGAGGAAGGAAATCTGGTGGAGTTTCATCCAGTCCGTCTATTAAGCCTTCTTTAAGTAGCGATTTTATATTATCAAAAGTGGAGCTACATCTTTTTAAGTCTCCAGTATTTGCGTTTGGCTTGGGTAGTTCATCTCTGTGTATTACACTTAGTACGGCTTTTCTTTCTTTTTTCCGACCGCGGCGTATCACATACGTCCCACTTGGTGTCAGATCCGATGGTGAAAATTCCATTGGATGAGAGTAAATGTCCTCTCGCCGACTGTCTGGGCGAGGTGATGGAGAGAAAGGAGGATCCGGCCAATCATCAAGTTCTCGCATTCTTGACATAGATCCTGAACCTGAAATAAAAGCAATATACCACAGAATTAATCAAAGGCCATGGAATTTTCACTTCTTGCTTAAGAGTGTGCTTTTATTTTTTCTTTGAGAAAAAAAATTAAATTTTAAAAAGCTTAGGAAGTTCAGAGCTTCTTTAGAAAGTTTTAGTGATCATACTCAACTCCAATTTAAGCTATAATTTACTCTGAAACACTAAAAAGAAAGATTTTTGCAGATATTTAACCCTCTCATGAAATTTTGGCAAAAAAGAGGACATTTTTAAGATTTCTCTGCCTAGATTTCAGCTGAAATGGCCCTCTTGTCTGCTTCAGCTGCCTTTATCATTGAACAACTTGGAACATAGATTGAAAAAAAAAAGCCTGATAATGGCTGTAAGATGGTCTTGCTCTATAGTCTATGAGTACGCTCCTCAAAAAATCTGGCAGCCGGTGCTACACGTTTTCCGGTGGACTTAATTTTATTTCTAGTAAACCTCCAGGAAATCTACTCGTCAGTGCTGGACCTCTGTTGCACAGGTGGAGGTAATGTAGGAACTTTTCAAGGGGGACTAAAAGGGCACCAAACCAAGAAGATCTGGGGAGGTGCAAAAAGATACCCTTCTCGGGCGAGTCTGTAGAACTGTTATAATTGCAAAAGAAGCTTCAAGGGATTTTTTTACCTTCAAAAGAGGGTCCAGTGGGCCTTCTCTGGCAAATTTCGAAACATTATTAAGTTGTCTAATGAGGAACTTTGAGCTGTTCTCGGTGAAAAATTGATCCAATTATAAAACCCAAGATGAATGATGTGTTGCGTACTCTGCCGTGCTTAGTAAAACGCCGTATGGGCCTTCAGGAGTTGCCAAATTTCCCCTAATATAGCATTAATTTTTAAGAAAAACCATGAGTACCCTGGTAAAAATTGGCGATAAGAGCTGCGTTTCAAAATACCATAGGAATTCTTATAGCCGGCTAAAGAAGGCTACAGACAATCATATAGCTGGCTGTAGAATGCGGAGCAAATCATAGGTACGGCCGGGCTGTGCGAAGCGATATGAAATTATGCAGCCGGGCTATAGTTCCTATCGCCGGGCTTTACACGTTATTGCCTGGCTGTTGCTTTTTCGCCATCGATTATAAAAGGCTATAAGAAATTGTGTAGAAATTCGAGTGCTTTGGAAATCAATAAGTTTGATATGGAACCACCTTAATATTTACAAAACACACGTTATATTTTCATTTAATACATATTTTTTTTCATCAATTAAAACGAGAATAATCCATACAGGATGTGCAAACATTTCAAAATCATGTCATGAGTTGAATAACGCTGACTCCGCCAGATTAAATATTAGAGCCTAACACAAAGCGGAGCGGCGACGCACTGGCGCCTACAAACCTAACAGGGATACTTCACGCATTGCGCAACGCGTGAAGTATCCCTGTTAGGTTTGTAGGCGCCAATGCGCGTTTCGCGCTGGCTGCTCGCCTGCCTCACCGCAGCGTGCCACGGCGCTTGAAGCAACTATTTCACACCAGAGGTATTGCACGGTATCATACGAAACTGAAGGCGCTCTAATATATTAGGAATGGCAGGCATCCATCAAAAGTACGGAGCTCTCCTAGCAAAATAAATTAAGATACTACGGCCCAAAAAGAGAGCAGTGGTCCAAAAACTCACTGAGTCCTAGCATCCATAATTAGTGACGTTTAGCATACACTTTATCGCCTGGCTGTGAGTTGCTTAATCGCGATCGGCTATAAAAGGCTATAAGAAATTGTGTAGCCGGCTATAGAAGCTATTGGAAATCTTACAGCCGACCGTAGGTCTATGGTATTTTGGAACACAGATTCTACTGCCAATTTTTACCGGGGTATTTTCCTTTGAAATTTTTACATTCTGTTGATCAAATTTCGAATGAAATTCCCTAAGCTGTGAGGAAAATATCTACAAGTTTCCTGGAAACTTCATATGTTATCGAAGGAAATTAGGCGACGCCTGAAGACTCATGAGGCGTTTTTCCTTAGACCGCCAGCACTCAGCAACATCCCTCACATTTCTTGGGAGAGGCCAAGTACATATCTGCGGTCCCCTCTCTCCCCCTCCTGGTTCATGTTCTGATATTGGCTAATGGAAATCGTGGAGAGGATACGACGGCAGGACGTTTAGGAGCCACCGGGGTATCTACTAAAAGTAGGCTGGCCAAAAATCAGTACTTTTACAATACTTTTTCAGTGAATTCCCAAGAAATTCAGTGTTGCCTCAGCGAGAAAATTCAGTACTTTTTCAGTACATCCAATTGACCAAATACGAAAAATTTCAAAAATTTGAATTTCTCACTCAAATTGCGAAAAAAATGACAAAAATTCCGGACCTCCTTGCGGAATTTTCGCTCTTTTTCAGTAATTCTGGACCACCCTTAAAAAATCAGTACTATTTCCAGACTTTCCGGACTAATGGACACCCTGCTGAGCCACTATCAGTGTTTTTTTTTTACTTTCTCACTACCATAGGGTAGAAGAAGTATTGTCGTCCTGCCAGGGGGGGGGGGGGGGGGTTGTTGAAATTTCATCATTTCTAGACGTTTTAAGGTCCCAGGAGTCAAAATAACCATACTTGAAAAAATGTGTATCCGTCCGACGGGCGTCCCCCAAATCCGTCTACATCTCAGAATCTATATGTTCGATTTCACTCAAAATTTGCAGAGAAGACCATATCTACAGTCTCTTTTTTTCCTCCGGCGCAAGACAAGCGTCAACTTACTATAGTTACTGGACTGATCCGTCGACTTCCTCCTCCTCCTGCCGATGACTTTTGTACTACCAGGTGTGTAGAGGGCCTCCTCCTCCGGGTCGTTGAGCGGGACCTCCCAGGCGATGCTGCTCCTCTTACTCGGGGCGTTCTGAAGGGGCGCCGCCATATCCTCCAAGGAGTCGTCGGAGAAGGCGGCCAGCTCGTCGTCGGTCAGCTCGGACAGGGGCTTGAGCCCGTTGCCGTAGGACTGGTCCATGTCGCAGTCGGCCGAGTCGCACCTCCGCACCTCCCGGTGTCGCCCGACCGCGGCCGGGATCGTCCGCGGCGGGAGCGGCCCCGGTCCCTGGCGCACGAGCCACCCCGGGACGCACGGCGGGAAGTGCACCACCCCGTCGTACGGCAGGCTCCCGAACTTCTTCCCTCCGTGGGCGTAGCGCTCCCGCTTCGCTTTCGGCGTCGAAGCGTTGTCCGTCTCCCAGCCGTACGGCCTCTGGTGCCGCGTTTTGGGCTGGAAATAAGAAGAGAAACATGAGATCAATCCAGTAAAAAGATAGTGTAACGCTATCATCATACGAATGTAATAATCATGATAATGAATGAACTGGAAAAAAAAACACATTCGATCTAGAGTCCAGACTCTTGAAAACATTCACAAGAAAAAATACTCTTGATTCAATCGGATGTTAGCTTGAATCAAAACGAAATCCGCTTAAATTAAGAGGCTTGGTTCTTGATTTAAGCTAGATTCTAATTAAATCAAGAGTAATTTTTCTTGTCAATTTTTAAAGAGTCTGGACTCTAAATCAAATGTGTTTTTTCCCCCAGTGTGGGCCACGAGACAAGGTATGAATTAAAACACTAAGGAACTTATTCCCTCTCCAAAGTTTCAGGAGGAAATGAATTACATGGCCGGATTTACCTACTTGCCGTCCATGGGCCGCCTGTATTTTGCCGCCCCCTTCACATTCGTTTTGAAACATCAATAAAAACCATCAAGTGAACGTGCCGGAGAGGGAGGGGTGCATAAGACGCGTTTACTCGTGATACGTACTCGTCATATTTTTTGCGAAAGACCTGTCAAAACTACGAGCAAAAGTTCGGGAAACTTTGCGCGAAAGTTAAGTTCCATAATCCTATCTCCGTGTGGTCAAAGCCTTCCAGTTATAAGAAATGAACGAAAAAATGATGGAAGAACAAATATAAATGTGGTTTAATAAATTTAACTTCCGCCGCCACGCCGCGCTGACCGCATTGGGTTTGGCGCAATGCTTGAAGTATTCCTACAGTCTTGTAGGCGCTATGCGTTTCGGTATACAGTGCGGTCAGCGTGAAACGCATAGCACCTACGAGGCTGCATGAATACTTCACGCATTGCGTCAAACAGTGCGTTCAGCAGCAAAAAAATCATCTTGCTGACTTTTATTCATAAATAATTTTAAGGATGAAAAAAAGAAAGGAAAAAATATTGAAAAACTTCGTCTATATTAAGTCACAAAACTGAAATAGTTTGACAAGTTAGCTGTAATTGAAAAAACTCTAATTCACCTCGCTCGCAGGTTACGTTCCAAAATTATTAATTTTTCGGGGCTGTGGCAGGCACTTCAGAGTTCAAATTGTACAACGGAATGAAGGAGCTGTGAGACATCGCAATAATTTGTTCGGTATTTTGCGTCAGATGGTAGACAATGAGAAAGGGAGAATACTGTTGAAGGGTGCACTTGCACTTGACCTTACAGCCCCTCGAGACTTAAGTCGAAAAGTTGAAAGTATTATTAATCTTATTTGCTACTACCTATCTCAACAGTGCAAATATAAGAGGGTTGTGACGGGGGTCTGCTCATGATGCTGAAAGTTCAGCGATGAGCCGAGAGGTAGCGTTGGGTGTTACGGAGGAGGGTTCTATTGAACGCAAGAAGCGTCATTGCCAAATCGCAATGTTTTTAAACGAAGAGATCTTCATCCGTATGTAAAGCTGTGCGTGATTGTTTTGGCTGTAATACTGTCGTGCTAAGGAGGAACGATGTATGATCATTCGACAGTTGCCATATTTCTTTTGAAAAATATTAATTTCTGAGGATAGTTATGAGTGGTTTACTTGTGAATTTTCAAATTTTTAGGATCAAATTGCGAACAGGATTCCATTAAAAATTTAGAGAAAAATCTACGGATAAAATTCCTAGAAAATTTGGGTTTTATGAAATAAAATTTGGTAACGTCTGAAGAATTATACAGCGTTCTTTCTTAGCAAAGCAGAATATACCTCAAGATCTTGCAAAAGAAGAAGAAAAAAAGGGAACCAGTCAATTGTGGACGATGAGTCCGAAGTGCGTGATTTACGTTATGGTTACTTCAATTGAGATGATTTTTTTTTCTTTTTTTTCTTTTAAATATCGCCAACCCGAAAACACTACATTAATACTGAAATCCCTGAAATGAATTATTAATTAATTCAATTCGTTTACATAGACATATTCTTAAAACTGATAAAGTTTTTTCTAATCATGATGTGCTTCTAAAAAATAATATCCAGCGCATTAAAAGACCTGTTTTATCGAGCTTTTTTTTTCTTGGACTCTGGAGAGTTAAGACTGCGTAAGAGTCATGAGAGTACCAAAGTTCAAAATTCATAAGCTAACAACTTAAAAACAGTTTCAAGTCATTTTATTCTTAAGGCTTCAAGGCATAGCAAAGTTGTAAATGTTCAAACTTTTAATACATTACTCCTACGAACGTAGACTTCGCCGACAGTGCCATATCAGACTCCACGGAAAAATAAGAGTGAAAACACTTAAAAACAGAGACACGTGCGCCGGGAGAAAAATTTGAGGGGAAATTGGTTTTTTAAACACATAAATTAGAGGTGATGTTCTGCTCAAGGTGAAAAAAGAGGCAAATTAGGAGAGCCTCTTATACGCTTATACTCGTTATACAGCTGAATTATTCCACGAAAATATTTCCGCTTGTTCCTTTATTTTTTACAAGGCGGCAGGGTAAAGGTAGAAAACTTCACGAATGTCACATAAATAGGGGTGCTTTGAGCTGTGGGTCCCTTGTCAGCGTTAATTGTTGTTTAGGAACTTGGAAGAAAAATTCTAATTAAAACTCTTCAGACGGTAAAATGTTCTAGGACGGACTGTCGGTAATTTATTGTCCAAGCCGCGATGCTGCATGTTCCAAAAGTGCCATTTTGAAGAGGTCCTACATTCTAATCCCCAGATTACATTTATCTAACAATAATGTTACTTTCAGAGGTATGAGGTCCTCATTAGAGTACCTTTATAGGGAGAGTATGGACAACTCGATTTATGCAGCTCTTAGGGCCCAAAAGGGCGACAACGTGAAAAACGAAAATCACAAGAAAAGTGCCGCTGCCAACCTACGCATTTGAAATATTGATCAATAGGGCCGACAGCGTATTGTAAACAAGCGTTTTTAAGGATTGACACTTTGAAACTGAGAAAATGTATGTGAAATCAAAGTTTTATACCTGCTTACATAATTATTGATCACTTTACCTTCTCTCGCAATTAAAATTAGTGCCACTGGATAATTCGAGTTCAAAGGTTGGCTGCCATTTTGGGCCCCAAGAGCTACATGACCTGATCAAACTTAACCTCCAAATTTTCGAGTTGTCCATACTCTCCCTATAAAGGTACTCTAGCCCTCAAGGGCTAAAGAAAGAGAGAAATAAAGAAAGAGCTTGAGGGAAAAGCGAACTGCTCGAAGATGCGTCCAGAATCAAACTCTCATATGTAACCGTCTGTTAGGAATTTAATGTCTTAAGTTGAAGTTCTGAACAGTGACAGTAGAAAGCTCGGGTGAATATTAATTCTTTTAAGGCACGAGCGAATATTCAAGACTACATGTGTAGAATTTTGATGGCACGAGAAAACCCCTAAGAAAAACTTGGAAAGCATTTACCCCGTTTTATCACGGAGAGAAAAATAAAGAAGAAACAAAAATTGCGGAAAGGAAAACTCACGAGGGATGCGGAGTACATTTTGAAGTGGTGGGGTAAACGAGAGAAGTAAAAATATGACAGCTTAAAAACGTTGCCACCCTTTGTATTGGATTTGAAATAATCTTCAACCGGATAATCTCAACAGCGTTGTGATGGTTTAAGCACATTTGGAAACAGTGTGACGAGATGTTAATCCATGAACAAGGAAAAAACACAGAGTTGCTCTGGTGCGTTCCTCCCCTTTGAACTTTTGGGAGTGTAGGCGGACGACTCTTGATCCAACTTTTCCGGTAACACCAGTCAACCCTCGGTTGGGGGTGATGTTTTAAAAACTTGGCGTTGACATAATATGTTTAAGGATTCAAGGAATGAGACAAAATGAAAAATAAGGCCTACCAGGGTTGTTTGAGTCGCTGAACTAACTCTGCATTCGTCCGAAATCGGTCCCTGAAAGCTGTGGCTCACTTTTTTTAGGATCTCCTCTTTTCGCCTCCAGTTACTTCTCTGAATAGAATTTCCGGGTGAAACTCTGAAAACAGTCAAACACAAGAGATATAACAATTCATTTGATATATACGTATACATAATTTACAAAATAAATAAATATCAGGGTGTCTACTAAAACAGGCTGGCCAAAAATCAGTACTTTTACAGTACTTTTTCAGTACATTCCCAAGGAATTTAGTACCTCCTCAACGGAAAAATTCAGTTCATTTTCAGTACCTCCATTTGACAAAATTGGAAAAATTTCAAAAATTTGAATTTCCCTCTTAAATTGCAACAAAAATGGAAAATTCCGGACCTTCTGACAGAATTTCCGCACTTTTTTAGTATTTCCGGACCGCCCTTAAAAAATCAGTATTATTTCCGAACTTTCCTAAAATACCGGACTTGTAGACACCCTGAATATGTAATGTCGCCCGTCTGAAACAAGTACAAGCTCGGTCGGCTGTGCAGGTGCGTTTCACAAAATCGTATAATGGTAATACTAGGCCTTAATCATTGGCCGAAAATCTTGATCCGTATCTACATTTCAGATCACAAGTTATTGGGTCCATTATTAATACAGATATGAATTTTCAAATGACAGGCAAAATGACGGCAAACATCTGGATTACAAAAGGGACCTCTATATATGGCTCTCCGATAAAAGTACATATCTGCATAGGGAAACCAATGGCATGTATGTTGTTCCTAAAATGGGCCAGAAATAGTGGTTCCTTATTGCAAAATGTAATCTATCGTTTTGAGCAATGTATAAGCGTGGTCTTGTTAGGAGTGATTAAAATTGGGGGATACAGTAAAAATCGGTGATTGGTGATACAAGGGTGGCAGATACATATAACCCCGCTCCCCCCCGAAAAAAAAAAAACTGGTGCACGGAAATTGCTGTGTTCAACATTGACCGCCGAACTATAGGCCCGTTTGATCAGATCTTTTTATCTTCATTTAGGCTAATAAGATCACTGTTTTCTTACTTTACCTCTTTCTTCTTCTTTTTTTTCTTAAGGCAAAAATGCGGGGCAACGATGACCCTTTCAGGGCTGACACCTTACTTAATTCGATTATTTTAAACATAACAGGCAGTTTGGGCTGGCAGGATAAGAAACACAGACAAGCTCATTAATTTGACGAGGTTAAGTGATAAGCGACTGATACGGGGGATTCTCGTCGGCACTCGTTAGCGAAGCTCGAGGAGGCGAAATATTTGCCCGGCATAAATAAGACAGGCGTCTGAGTCACATTTCTACTCGACTTTCAGCAACTTCCAGGCGGTAACTTTTTAATGGACACCAATTTGCAGTGCTGAGAGCGGAAAGTTGGGAGTAAACACCGCTTTCAAATTCTTGAATAAATAGCGAGGCACCGCATCAATTTTTCATTCCATTAAAAATGAATTCGCAGCTCATTTTGACCTCGCGTTCGTCCGTGTGACGACTCCCTTTCCCGACGTTCATCCGTCTCTTTGGACGTTCCGCGCGACACCGCACCCCGCACCGCGGAGTCGGATGAAATGACCCATCGTTGCTGGCTGTCACCGAGATATTTGCATAAAATATAACGCCTAAAGTGATCATCATCCCAGTGCCTAAATTTTAGATGGATGTTGGAATATTTTCAGATTCGCCATGACAAATCTAATGACGCGCTTTTCGAGGCTTCAAAATTTTATTCAGTTTCGGAGGGATTGTATGGCTGGAAACGAAAGAGCGCGGTCAATAATGACCTTAAAATTTGATAAAATGCCAAAATAAATTGAATCAGTGAGAACGAAAACACATCAACTCGGAAAAATGAAAAGAATCAAGACACACACGAAACCGAACAGTAAATGAAGAAATTAGTCTAAGAAAGAGATTTTTGGTGCCGTAATAAAAGCACTTAAGGACATTCTAAAGGTCCAAGTTGGAACAGATGCGCTAAGTTCAATAATGACTTTCATAAAAATGAACCGTCTCTTATGAAAATTGAGTGATTTCGAGTTACCGAGTTGGTGTGTTTTCGAACTCACTGATTCAATTATGAGGAACTTCGTAAGTTGGAGACATTGTTTTTTCGACCTGAATTGGACCGCGTTCGGCAGAAAGAGACCAAGCCACATCAGTTATTGCCAAATGTAACTGGAAAATTTAATTTTTTACAAGAGAGCGTTTGTGAGGATAACATGAAAAGTTTTAAATGCGCTATGCAGAAAATTCACTGAAATTTGCACAAAATCCGCACAACCGTTTTTATGTAAAATTTTAAATTTCTCATTTATGTTTGGCAATAGCTGATGTGACTTGGTTCCTTTCAGCTAAGCGCGGTCAAATTTATTTGGGTCAAAATCATGACAGACCTACAACATAATTCTTGCCTTTCATTGCGATTGACTTTTTTGCCTCCTCTTCTCTTTCCTGGTTAGTGAAGCTTAATGAACTTTGAAACCTCTTCATCCCTTTCAATGCTGCTTTGGCATTTTTCTCCTTCCTTTCAATGACGATAAGAGAACCACTTCAAAACTTTGAAAGATGATTTTGTAATAGCACATGGTAGATGAGAAATAAGTCAGCAATAAAATTACTAACGAGGAAATACGAATTTCTTCTAATATTTTTACAGCACCTAGTTTTTCATTACGGAGCATGAAATTCATTTACGACAATTCATTTCTTTCACGTTGCTTCAAGCTTTGATTACGGTACGACTGAACGTTTGCTCTTTTATTGATAATTAATCGAGGTTTACAAAAAAATTAATTTTCTTTTCAGGTGATCGAGGAGAGGAAAATGAATTGAACTTAAAAGAACTTGAGTTAAACCTCTTATTTTCGATCCGACCAATCCAATGGCCTCCATCAAATAATATCGGCTTTTTTAAATAAATTGTGTTCTCTTTTCGCATAGACCGTCACATGCACTCATGCAGTAGCCCCCAAAATTAGACTGGGGTGCACAGAAAAAATAAGGCCCATACGATCACATTTTCAAGAAAAATGAGTTAAGAGAATGAGTTTACCCTTATATCTATATAGTCAAACTCATCATGCAAAGATAGGGTGCAAATACATGACCAGGGTTGCCGAGTTTTCAGTTTTAGAATCCCCGAACAAAGTTACAACCATGTTAATGTATTTGCTCCCTACATTTTGCAAGGAGAGTTTGACTCGATAAGGAGGTGGACTCTCGGATAGCATGGGTATCCCCTCCATTACGGCCTCAACTTTGAGACCTTTTCTTTTGAGTTTTTGAGTTTGTTGCAGATAAATCTAATTGCACCAGCCTATCTCTCGCAAAATTTTACACAAGGGCAAATATTAAAATCGCAAATGCCTGACACACGCAAGACCTCCATCATTTTTGAAAACATATCTGGTTGTTTATTTGTGATAAGGAGAAGAATACTGACCTTGGAAGGAGGGTGGAGATGATGCGCTCCGCCTCCTCGGGGGGCGGCGGGAAATCGGGCTGATCGGCGGCGTGGTAGGCGTTGTGGGCGTGGGGCGGGGGCGGCGGTGGCTCCGGGTCGGGGTCGGGCGCGGGGGGCGGCGGGGGGCCCGGGGCAGGATGACGGGGCCGTTCTCGCGGAAGTTGAGGAGCAATTTGGTTCGCTTCCCGTTCATGCTCATGTAGCCGTCGTCCTCGGACTGGTGCCCGAGCGAGGGGCTCTCGTCCTCCGGGGAGCCGCCCCCCAGGGGGTCTCTGTCTCGCTGCTCCCGCTCGTTCTTGTCGTCGTTGTCGCCGGGGCCGACTGGGATCTGACCGCCGTCGTGACGCCCACCGGGCTGTTCGAGTTCCCGTTCTCCAAGTCGTCGAATTCCGATAAAACGCGGTCCAGCAGCTCCAGAGACCTCTGCACCTCATCGTTCCTGAAAACAAACAAAACGAATGCCGTCATTAGTCAGAGATCCGCTCGAAAAACTAGGTTCTTTACTAAGTACACAGGAAAAAATAGATGGTGCTGACGACAGAACCTTCTGTTCACAGGGCTCCTGCAGTTCCTTCACTGGAAAAAAAACACATTGGATCCTAAGTCCAGACTCTTGAAAACATTGACAAGAAAAAAATACACTTGATTCAATCAGATTTAAGCTAAAATCAAAAGGAAATTCGCTCAAATTAAGAGGCTTGGTTCTTGATTTAAGCTTAAATCTTATTGAATCACGAGTATTTTTTCTTGTCGATGTTTTTAAGAGTCTGGACTCTAGATACAATGTGTTTTTTTCCCAGTGTAGTCAAAGATCCGCTCAAAAAAGTAGGTTCTTTACTAAGTACACAGGAAAAAATAGATGGTGCTGACGACGGAACCTTCTGTTCACAGGGCTCCTGCAGTTCCTTTGTTACACATACAGAATTTTTCTGTTGTGAGAGCAGAACTTCGGTCGTGGGAACAGAGTATTCTGTCTTCATAACGGAAGCTTCTGTGACTGTTACCAAAGAAGTGCAGGAGCCCTGTGAACACAAGTATTTTTTTCAGTGGCGAGGATTAAATGGATCGTACTTGATGGTGGTTTGATGAATCTTTTAGTTCAGAGCAATTAAGAACTTGGAAGGGTCTGAAATTCGATGAATTTCGTAATTAAGTGGAATCTACTGAGTTAAACTGAACACGAAGGTACCTTTGATTCACAAACTGAGCAGTTATTAGAGGAGATATGACAAAATAACCGATTTTGCTAAAATACATGTGTTTAAATGGGAAATTCCGCCAGATGACGTCATAAGGCGGCACATTTTCTCACTTTTAAATCAATTTTTCTCCAATTTCCCATGTCAGAAAAAAATTATGAAAAATACTCCGAACTCAGCTAATTAAGCGCGCTTTCAGATGAAGAACTAAAATTTTTGTATGCAAATTCTTCATTGAACATAATCTCAAACAAAAAGTTTAGGATTTAAGGTAGAGAAGCTGAGAAAAAGGAAATTCCAAATAATTCCACTTCTCATTGTCATGTGGTACTCATAAGAATTTAAAATCAATCATAAAAACCCGTTCCCACAGATTACTCGATTGACTTCAGAGGCTACGTTTAACTGTTGAACCAATTTATACCAATACAATCTCAGCGATAGAACGCCTGTTTGATACATCGAATACGATCCACAAGTTTTAGGAAATTGGAAAAAACAATTTGTTGAAAAAAAAGATGACTTCCACTTATAGCGCTTCGGTGTAGTTAAAATTGTATGGCGGAAAGATGAAGGCGCTCCGTATAGCTTTCACTCATACAGGGTTATTCACAAGTCACGCACCACTGGCCATGAGGGGGGTGGCCATTTGAAATTTTGGAGTTGCCCCCCGCCCCCTGCCCCCCGAGGGGATCAAAAACTGGAAAGTACCTAAAAAAATTTCACTCTCGATAGGAGGAAAAACGTCTTAAACCGCAAATCGATATCATAATTAGAACTAAAGTTAAGGCCAGTGGTGCGTGACTTTTGAATAACCCTGTATCTACCAAGTTGTGACAGTATGTCGGTTGCAATACAGTCAAAAGCAAATATCTTAAAATTTTCACATGAATCCGCACAAACATTCTCCTGGGAAAAATTAAATTGCCCGGTTACATTCCGGCAATAGCTGATGTGGCTTGGTTCCTTTCTCCTAAACGCGGTCCGACTATACTTACACGCTAAATTTAATTTTTCATCGGACAGCGTCAATTTTTGAAGCGACACAGCGCGCACTGATCCTTATGAAGTACATGCAAAGTACATCAATAAAGTCACAAATTCGGTATACTGTCGACTAGAGGGTCACATAATAAAACGTTTGAAATGTATTTGATTTAGCCAAGTGTAATCTTATTTACTTCGAGAGGATTTCTTTGGTTGAAGGGGTCTCACGGATATCTTCCAAAATGACTCGAAAGCATGAAAACAATAGAGCATAACAAGAAAATAACGACTCAAAGGGAAAAACAGGGATCCGTAACGACCTACAGGTTGCCTCTGCTGCCTTAGAATTTTTACGAGTCTTTGTCCCTCGGTTGAAACTTGAAAGGCTCCAAAAAACGCGACGATCTGCAGGATGTACCCATCGAATGATGATTAAAAACGTTGTAGCGGAACTGGGAACCCTGCGGAGCGTGTTTGCGACACGGATTGATCCGTGCTCAGGAAGAACGCCGTATGAGCATTCGAAAGTTGCCAAATTTCTTCCGATGAAACGTTTACTTTTGCGGAAAGTTAAGAATATTTTTCCTTGAAATTTTCAGGAACTTTAGGCGAAATTGCGAACAAAATTATTTGAAAAATTGG
Source organism: Bemisia tabaci (assembly GCF_918797505.1). Classification (NCBI taxonomy): domain Eukaryota; kingdom Metazoa; phylum Arthropoda; class Insecta; order Hemiptera; family Aleyrodidae; genus Bemisia; species Bemisia tabaci. Next base: position 22,300,558 of record NC_092797.1, read on the forward strand.
AAGAAAAATGTTCATAAGTTTACTAAGAAAGTCGGGGTTTATTAAAGGAAATTTGGCGACGCCTAAAGGTTCATACGGTGTTTTTCCTCAGCACGGCAGAATTGATCCGCGTCAGGTAGGACGAAGCTCCAGAAGTTGGAGATTCAGAAAAAGGTAAAAAGAGCTGAAAAACGAAACGAGGGCGGATTGCCGTCGTGAAAACGACTCATACTGTTGAGCGTACTTCATCTTTCGCCGAGTGGGGGCTCGAGACAGAGTCATGAACGAGTCTCACGAACACGAGTGCAGACGGGACAAAATATGGCGGGCGGTGGAGGGCTGTAATGACAAAAGGAAATAAAATGAAGAGTGCATCTCCTGAAATAAATCGCGAAAATGTTTCAGAAGTTCTTTTACAGGATTATAAGTGAGCACACCAGCCAAAGCTACCGAATACGAAAGGGTTTCCGAACCTGCGATCTTTCAAATATTACACTGAAAAAAAGTATGGTAACATCTCCTGTAATTCTGCTTGATTTTTTACACGGTGATACTAATTAGTGAAAATGACCAGAATTGTGGTAGTATTCACCAGAACTCTTAGAGTTCTGGTGTTTATTACCGTACCCATATCACTATGTGTCAGAGTATGGTAAAATCTACCATATTTTTTTCAGTGTAGCCGCGAGACTTAACGCCTTTAAACATTCTGTGAATTTACCCAAGATTATGAAAAATGCACTCAAAAAAGTTCAAGTTGTTCCAGTGTCCTTTAATTTTCTCTTGAAAAAATAAACCATTTCAGAAAATTAGGCAACGTCTGACGCACTTGGTCTGGAATCCGTCCAAAAATAGACGCGTTTTTCTCATTGAAAAGAAGTAAAACAATGTCGATGTGTCCTCTCGATTATTTGATCTGCAACGTGGCAACGCTGTAGCGAGTAATTAGCTACTTGAGGGTGGGAAAATATTTGTGGAGGGGCGGTGCAGTGGTAACAGGTGGGGGAGAAGAAAGGGGAAACGCGGAATAAGAGGACACGCAGCAGGAAGAAGGAAATGAAAATCTGTTAGGCTTCCAGGCACCACTTATCTTGGCTAAATTAAAAATAAGAACAAAATCAACAATTTACCCCGCGAACTGCGCAATTTATTAACAGCGATGGAATAAGCAGTTGATTCCCTAATTTAGTTTATGCTTTAATCTGTATAAATAAGAAATTCTTCCCGACGATGTCAGAATTTCTTGTTTAAATCAAATCTCCGGCATTGTTGTTCAAGCGAAAAACATGAAGTAGCAAAAATATCTTGCAAAAAATCAGGAATTCAGTTTCATTCTTTTATGATCCAGACATCAGGATTCTACAGATGGAAGACATTTTTCGCTTCTTCTCGCGAAATCCTCACGCATCGCTTCTCAGTAGTTAAGAATTGAAAGTGTTTCATAAGCTAATTTCACAGTATTTATTACAAATTTACCTGGAAAGGGAAATTAAGGAGTATTTTATTACAAAATTAGGAAATTTTCCCAGTTAGTGTGGTATGGACGTGTGCAAAGAATGTCGGAGGAGAGGCTGCCCAAAGCAGAGAACGGAGCATTGCGAGTTTGCACATCTCGCGCCAGGGCGCCTTCAATTTGACAGACGCAACTCGGACATCCATCAAGCACGAATAGTTGTATCTCTGCGCCGTGATCAGCTCTCATAATTTCTCTTGCTCTACTTCCACGTTGTGGTGGTTTTGATTGTCTCATTTGTGGTGGTACTTCAAAGGTTACGGGAGCAACACAGTCGCAGATGAAAGAGACGTATTCGGGCCTCCTTTTTCAACTTTCCTCCTGAAATTGAGCGACACCTCAATGGCAGCAAATAGCAGAGCTTTGAGGGTTCACGCTCAGCGCCATCGTGCCGCTACCAAATTTCAGACACCTTCAAATTCTCCATTTTAACTGAGAAATTCGGAAACGACTAAACAAACATTTAAGGGTTGGCAACATTCTCTTCATTTGAATATTGTAGCCATAATACGTCTACATCAATTGCTAACTCAAAGTTAATAATGTATGTTGGTACACAAACTTCAGCGCCAAATTCTTCCGATAATAGATCGATTGCGTCAAATCACCCTCTCGTAATTTATCGGTTTCAAACCTATGGAGGGATGCACTGAAGCGGAGAAATCTGGCGGCTATGTTGAGAACTAACGTAGATAATTCACTTTAAACACCAGGTTTCCCCTCTGAACGCACCAGCCCCGTTCCCCGCAATTTTCCAGACACGCCGCAGTCGTTCGAGCTCCTACCTCTACCCCCACCTCAATAAGAGAACGCCGTTCACTGCAAGATATTTAAATGAAGACAGATTTCATTAAAGGCTGCCGAGACGTAAATATAATGAAATCGCCGAGAAATTTATTAAGAAAAAAATGATTTAAGTGAGGCTAAGAAACAGCAAAAATATATACTGTTTCTGAAGGAAAGTGTAAAATCGCCGCAAGGCGTTGACAGCGGATGAAAAGTTACGAGGAAAAATCAGTCTCAGTGGAAATTGAATGTAATTACGTTTTGTGACCACGGAATACATCAAAACTCGATAGAAAATCGAAAAAATTCTACACTTAATTTATTCATAATGTAGTTTTACGATTGTCACAATTGGGTGTAAAACATACTAAAATATAAATTTTTCGATCTTTATATACCATACTTCTCAAAACGTTTTTCGAAGCAATTTCCCGGTTTCAATCGAATTCGGTACATTTCAAAGAAATCATCCGAAACTACGTCCAATTTTAAGTGAATCGCGCGAGTGGCAAGCAATATTTTCAAAATTGCCACTCTTTTTTCCTCATCAACCGCCGTTTCAGAGAATTTTTTCCTACTAGAACTGTCAATTTAGTTCAGAGAAAAAAAATGAACACTAGAGCGAGTGGCGATACAAAACTCCTATTTTCTCAGCAAGGAAAATTTAAACGACTAACTGTTACTAACTGCTGAAATCGTCCCTAGTTTGAAATCAATTCACTGACTTCTCCTGCACTTATCACCGAAGACATTGACTTCTCGCCAGGGTAACGAGTACATCTCTTTACTGTGCGCCTCGAGGAAGCTTCACACGGCATAAAAAGTAAGTTTTCGCTGCGAAAGTTAATCTCGACGAAATCGGTTGGTGAGCTCCTTCGTGGCAATTCGGGCGCTAGACTAATATCCTAGCACTCCGGACATCAGACATCAACGGCTGAGCATAACTTGCGCCCTAATGAAGGCGGTGGGCGGGGGCGGCAAGGTGAGATGGGATGGCGGTGGGCGGAGGAGCGGGGTTCAGCAGACAGGGGCTGGGGGTGGAGGGCTGGCTGAAGCCGACGGATAAACCTGAACTGCCGTGCTAAGGAAGAACGCCGTATGAGCCTTCAGACGTTGCCGAGTTTCCTCCAATAAGAACCAAAAATACTGGGAAGATTGTGAATATTATTTTCTCAAATTTTCAGACAATTTTGTACACAATTTAATTTAATCTAAAATATCTGAACATTTCAAGGAAAAATTAGAGCCCCTTTATACTGAGAGTCAAGACAAAGTGAATCCATTTCTGATTGGTTCCCGTATTTTAGGCTTCACAGTGTCACAAACGGGAACAAAGATTACATTTTCACCGATTGCAAAGATTATGATCCGGAATGGATCAGGGAATTTCGGGTTCGGCAAGGAACAAACGGAATGAGAGAAGGAACGGAAAAAGGAATTTGAGAGTGGGCATCAAAGATTACAAAAAACGTTCAATTTCTATAATCTTTATTCCCGTTTGTGACTCCACGAGGGGGTGTTGTCTTGACTCTCAGTATAAAGGGACTCTAGGAAGAATATGCGTACATTTAGTAAAAAATACAGGTTTTATCGAGGGAAATTTGGCAACTCCCGAAAGTTCATACGGCGTTCTTCCTTAACACGGCAAAGGAAGCAGGATCCCGTCCCGTGATTGCGCGCAATATCGTTTGTCTCACCGGCGTCATGCTAATCGCACCCCATCAAACTTGGCGCTCCATCATCAGTTGTTACGCTCGCAGTGTCGCTGAAGACTCGCTGGCCGTTCAACTCCGGATCCTCGACTCGACTGTGATTGAGGCCGGAGGTGGGATCTCCGTAATAAAGAGCAACGAGTTACGGAGGAGGTGCCCGAACTTTGGCTCGGGAATGGAGCGTTCTCGTTCCCACCTCCAACCCCGAGCAAACCTCTGGGGTTGAATCGCGGTTGAGCTTCGCCAAACTCCGCCGTGCTAGGAAAAATGCCGTGTGAACATTCGAGAGTTGCCAAATTTCCCCGCGCAAAACATTCATGTTTGAGGAAATTTAAGCGTATTTCTCCTTGAAATTTCCAGATAATTTAGATTGAATTGTAGACAAAATGGTCCGAAATTTGCACTGGAAAAAAAAGTCGCTTGGATCTAGATTCCAGACTCTTGAAAACGATGACAAGAAAAAATACTCTTGATTCAATCGGATTTTTGCTTGGATCAACAGGAAATCCGCTTAAATTAAGAGGATTGGTTCTCGATTTAAGCAAAAATCCGATTGAATCAAGAGTATTTTTTCTTGTCATTGTTTTCAAGAGTCCGGACTCTAGATCCAAGCTACTTTTATTTCCAGCGTGGAGGAAAAATATCGACATATTAGCTTGAAAATTCGTACTTTATCTGAAGAGATTTGGCAACGCCTGAAGGTTCATACGGCGTTTTTCCTCGGCACGGCAGGACTGGGGTTGTAACGAGTACCGCCGAGGTATGATCTGCTTGATAGACGAGCTATTTCGTAGTTTCTTTTACACGAGGGAACTTTCGCCCAACTTGGGCAGTTAGACAGAACAATCAGACAGAGCCTACCTAACTAAGCGTCGAAAAGTTATTTATCTGGCTCTTGATTTTACTCGGATGTCTAGAGACTTGGAAATAAAAAAAACTTTGCTCATTATCCTTGGAGAGGCCACGGGGCCCAAAATATGAAGACAATAAAATCAGTACCCAGAAGTGGTAACAATCTTGTCACCTCCAACATCTAAGAAACGCATCACAGGAAAATCAAGAGATTTAATAACAAAATCACATTGCTGGGTTGGTTCTATTGATAACGCTTGGGGTTTTGGGAAGTCGAAATCATATGCATGAACTATCTGATTCACTGAATTTACATACGAAAGAGCGGCTATCACAGCGCGCTCTGACGCTCTGCGACAGCGGCGTCTAACCGCCTCAGTATCCTATCCTCCTAAAGTCTTTCTGGGAGTTGGCACTCACTCATTTCTTGTAAAATTCCCTGTTGCCATCCCCTCAATGCGCGTCTCCTTCGCGTCCTCCCAGAAAGAACCCAATATAACATTTTCTTTGGCAACCTGTCTTCCGTCATTCTCTTTATATGACCATGCAACACAAGCTGTTTAGTCATGAGGTCGAATTCCAGCTTTCACCAGGGCCGAATTTGGGGGCGGCCCATGGCGGCAAATTTAGGGAGCGGCAAATGTTGCAATTTTTCAAATGTAGGTATCAAAAAAAAATCGGATTCAGATAAAACAAGCAGGAAGCTCCAACGCATTGGCGTCGGAGAGCGGCTCTGGGGGCAGTAGTTGTAGTCAAGAATGAGGGCCTAGACACATTTTGTCATTGATGTACAATCCGACAACTGTCGATTCATGTTTTGTAACTTAGCAGATTTACGTAGCCGGTGTATAAATGTGTATTGGGCTTTGATATGGCGAATACATGGCATTATCACTTGTTGTATACTTTTAATTTTGAAAGCTCTTTGGAGGTCCGCTTCCTAAAAATCTCTGGTTGATAAGTCGTTTAGCGAGGCTGCAAAAAATTTGCATTTTTATAACTGAAAGTGTAGGTATTGGTTTTTTGTATAATTGTTTTTTGGATTGCTGGAAAAGTAACGCATACTTCTATAATTTAGGACTGAGTCAGGGAAATATAAGGTTCGTTAAATAGTAAATATTCCTAGTACCGTGTGACACTATTGTTAACGAAAAGTTTTTGCAACTTGTCAAAGAGGTTGTTGAATGATCTTCGAATAACTTTTGATGAGCTAGAGGTAATGGTTCTATCTGCAGCTCGTGGACTTCTGTACGATATTGTCCAGAATCATCTAAATTTTCAAAAAGTGTCCGCTTGTTCGATACCCAATTTGCTCATTCATGCATACAAGGAGAAGCGCATGAAAGCTTTAGCAGACATTTTGGAGATGAATCAAGAATTAGATGAAGAATTTATGACTTAAATCACGGCACTTTAATCACGGGATGACCTTAATTACGGCAACTATTTATTGTCCATGAGATGCAGATGGTTCCATTTCCCTAGCTCATCAAAAGGTATTCGAAGATCAATTTCATCAGCCACCCGTACGAACCACGTTTCTAGTGACCCGTACTTGCTTCGCACGTATGAAACATACAATCAGAGAAAACAGAATTCATCTTACAATAATCAATAATCAGTAGGACATGAATCGTTGCGATGTATAATACGACATTATAATGCGGCATTACTATTGTAATTCATTTTAATGTTTAGGGGCATTATAAATCATTATTGCCACGTCGGAATGAAATGTTGTAGACTGAATTGAAAAGCATGTTGGCAAAATTTATTATAAAAATAGTATAACATGTAGGTACATAACATAAAGGTAATACAAATTAAATGATTAGAGCGTGTATATTTCATTACATTATAGGTATATTACAATCATTTTTGTCATTGTTGGAAATTTTGATAGTTTGAATTTTGATAGTTGATAGTTGATAGTTTGAGAGTTGAAAATTTGGTTATTTTATTTAGTTAAGGTGATTCGATAGACGCCATATTTTGTGTCAGAATGGCATGCGACATATCCCATCAATTGGTTCCATTTTTTCATTTACTCATCATTTTTCTCCAATTTTAAGTTTCGCAATTCTGTTTTCAGGAGACTAAAGCACTCACTTATCAATTTGTATATTTATATTGAGTTAAGGGTAGAGACGTATTCCTCACCGGAATTGAGGAATGGAGGTGTTACAGTAAGTCCGGCATTAGGTTCCATTTCGACATCAGCGACGATCAACGCTACGATACTGGAAGCCAGTCATCCGATATTAAATCCCTAGCGGGGAAGAAAAAAAATGCCTAGATTTCGCTAAAAATCCCTAAATCCCCAGATTTGCTCAAATATACTTAAAAAATCCCTAGATTTTGCAAAAAGCGCCATTTTTTTATGAAGAATCATGATGTCATTCGATGTAGCGATTTGCAATATTTAAATCTGATTGGCTCGTTTGAATTTTGGCGCTCTCTGAAAGCAGTGCTAATCCAGACCAATAAAATGAAAGAATATTAGTTGATTTCTTATTATTAACAGGTTGAATGCAGTTGAATGTCAAGTACATCGAAGGACGCAATCGTTTTAATTTCCGGCTTATTTGCGGGGAAAATAGTGTTGCCAAAAAGGCCTACAAAATATAGATGAAAAAATGTTTTCGATTGTCGAAGCTATAATTGAGGTTAAAAAGTTGATTTTTGGTAACTTTACCTCATCAAAAAAAAATCCCTAGATTTCCTGAAAAATCCCTAAATCCCTGGAAATTCCGGAAAATCCCTAAATCTAGGAATAAACCCTTAGGCATCGGATGGCTGTTGGAAGCATTAGAGTCAACATTTGAAACGCTGCTGCAGAATTTGCCGGGAGTATAATCGAGTGTTGAAAGTCAGTAGAATTGAACAATGTAATAATTGCTTTCCGAAATAAGCGTTATAATAAAAAAACAACGAATCTGAACTGTTAATACTGGAACACACCTTCTGTAAATGTACCTTGCGAGAGATAAGTAAAAAAATAGATGTACTGGAGGAGAAGTGCTTCTCCACAGAGTTTGAAGAAGGAAAAAAAATGCCCAAATTTACTTACTTCAGCATTTTCGGCAAAATCACTGCAATTTCCGAACCTTTTTCTGGCCAGGGGCCAAAATTAAATGATTATGAAGGGCCACTTAGATGTTGTAGATAAAAATAGGACTGTTGAAAAAGTCGCCGTTTTCAATAAATATGTACTCGGAATGGAAGACATCTAGGGGAAAATTGTTACGATTTTCCGATGCAAATATTTTCCTACAATCTATTTTCCTGCGTTTTGGGATTATACGTACTAAGCAGGCTAAGGGCCCGTTCGCCAAAACTAATCGGAACTGTATGAATGAATTGCTCCTTTTAAAAATCAAAACAATATCGAATTGCGATATATTACACAGTTAAGATAGGGCTATGTCCTGTCGTAAGCGGCGACATAAAGTCGATATCATTTCAATAATCGCCCCAATGGCCACGATAGTTGTTAGACGTTTACGGTTTCCCTGGTAACCTTTGTTTGCTATCAGCTGATATCGAGTAAATGACTAGGAAGCTCCAACCCAGTGGTTAAAGCTTCCTTAACCGCGAAAACTTTAAAATTCAAATTTTCAAATTTTGAACGTAAAGTACATTTTTTTCCATCACGAGATAAAAGCACAAACAAGTTTTGAATTGTTGACTGTATCACCATGATTCCAAAAATACAATACACAACATAGCATTGACTAACAATAAAACAGTATACAATAAAATAAAGTCATGACAAGGAACATAGCCGAAAATGGCGCCGATTCCCATCAACCAACGCGCGGTCTCTACAATGTAACATGCTGCATTGATACTCCCCAGCTGGGACCGTCCGGAATAGCAGCTCTAGTGCAAGCACCAGAGCCGCTAAAATTATTAACGAGAAAAGGCGACAAAATCTCTCATTTCATGAGAGTTAAAGTACAGTAATTTCTAATTCGTTCGTCTTTTGGTGATACAAGAGTCAGTCATTAGTCTAGTTGGGAGAGAAACCAAACACACAATATGGCCTGGTGCGGCACGGCGCAGAGAGCAATGATGACGAGGACTTGAGATGGAAAGGAGAAGCCCTCGGCGCGCCGGTCAGCATATTAGCGCCTACAAGACTCCATGAATACTTCACGCATTGCGTCAAAAACAGTGCGGTCACTTGGTCAGCAGCGGACAGCGTGAGACTCATAGCGCCTACAAGACTGTAGGGATACTTCACGCATTGCGCCGAACACAGTGATGTTGGCGCGGTGCCGGAAATTGAAAATATGAAGCCACATTCATGTTTATTCTTTCATATTTTTTTCGTTCATTTCTTATAAATGAAACGCCTTGTCCACCTTGTCACGCCTTGTGATAGGTTTACGGAACTTGCGGAACCTATGCCACTTTCTTCGTTTAAATCTAGTTTCGTATCGTTGAATAGACCAGGCAACACAGCATGCACTACGGTGCAATGAAAGCAATAGCGCACCTTCCCTTACAAAGCATCTAATAGATACCGATCCGATAACTCTGTTCAGAGGCGTTGAAACGGTTTCACTCTAACCCATTCGCATATCATTAAAGCGTGCGAGGATTACACTTGATACTATGCTCAGCTATCCGATTTAATAATGTTCTCCTATTCATGTGTACCACACTCGATACAGTATACATTCCCCGTTTGTTATCCTTCTCGATGAAAAGATAATTCAAACTGTTAGACCTAATAAGCGTGAGCACCAAAATTTAGCTGAGGATGACATGAATTTTAATGGCTTGTTTGGACTGAACTAAACAGAAAGTAGCCAAGACGCATTTTTGGAGGGGGAGGGGGTGAGTAAAGGGTAGTTTCAAGCTTTATAAGCTGATCATTTTCTCTTGTGAAACATTCAATGCGGGGAAGAATTGAGGCACTGGATGCGAAAAGGGTACCTCTCGGTTGCAGTGTTTCGGAGTCTCCTCTAATATTTCATTCACTGTAAAGAAAGTGAGTGCATCCATTTCACTAGAAATACTAAATACTGCTTATGCTTCTACAATTGTCTATGGAAAGAATTCTGGAAAAATCACCCATTAAAGTATTCTCCACGGGATTAATTAGCAACAGACATTCTGAAACACCGCAATCGAGAGTGCCCTTTTCGCATACAGTGTCTCAATTATGCAGGCATAGAATTACATAAAATGTTAAAGATTTTTTTGGACTGAGCTAAACAGAATGTAGCCAAGACGCATTTTGAAGGGGGTAATTAGTTAATGGTGATTTTAAGCTTCATAAGCTGATCATTTTTTCCTGTAAAACATTCCATGCGGGGAAGAATTATGCAGGCATAGAACTACAATCCCTGAATTTGGGTTTTGTGGAAGAGGATAGAGCCATCAAACACTCCTTTTCGCTTTTAATTCGATTTAACTTGGTGCAGTGAAAAGTTTTCAAGTTGGCAACACTTTTTTTTCTCTATTTAAATCCATTGAAAATATCGATTTTTAGTGAGGAAAGCTGCCTCACCAAGAATCGATTGTTTTACATACGTTTAACTGGAAGAAAACCAGTGCTGCCAGTATTCATGAATCGACACCAACTTGGTTCCTTTTTCTTCAGCTTGACCCCTCTGAGGCTGACGCATTTGCGATACTGAATCAATTTAGCCACTTATTTTGGAAAGGCTCAAATCGATCGGCCAAACATCACGAGCACTGAAAGCCATTATTTATATGAGAAATTAAGGGTAAGGAGTCAGTGTTGAATTTAGCTTATTTGAAAATACCAGTTTGTTGGTAGGTTGGAGGTTCCGTTCGTAAAATGCCTCGAACGGGGTTTAAATTGAACTTTGGCAAAATATCTAACAATACGCTTTAATTATTCTCATTTCAAGGGTAATTTTGACCAATACATTTAATGTGTTCATTGACGAGTAATTTGATAAAATGGTGATTTTATGCACACTCCGGCTGCAAGGATATTAATTGTAAAGCCAGGGTAAAAAGCTAATGACGCTTAAATCATTGTTTTGTCCATCCTCTATTTTCCTCTTTTATGATTGGATATTGAGTAACCTCTCCCGAGCCCATTCTCGCAGGGCTACATTGTTTCGAAATGATTGTTCACTCAATGGCAACTGGAATAAAAGTAGCGAGCGCCAAGTACAGCGTGAGGCTGCAAACTATTTTCCATTAGATGATAACATCCCTCGTAGACAATTTTTTAAAGCAAAACCTCCCTGTGCAGACAATAGCCCGTGCATGGGTCCTGTGTGTTTTTTTCCGGCGCAACTTACAACTTTTGATTATTGTGATAGAAATAACGACCTACTTGCTAACATCAAACTCTTTATTCTACAAAACGAGGGTGAATCGAGAAAAATCTGCTACGAACGGAATATAAAAGCGCTGGGCGCCATTATTCGACAGTTCAACATTATTCCTCGGTAGCAGGTGCCCGGTGCCCAAGCTGCGTGGAAAAGTTCAAACTAATGATTAAATTGACGTATTTCTGCCAAACACTGGTAAAAAAGTAGCTTAGATCTAAAGTCCAGACGCTTAAAAACATTGACACGAAAAAATACTCTTGATTCAAATAGAAATCCGCTTAAATCAAGAGGCTTGGCTCTTCGATTCAAGGAAAAATCCGATTGAATTGAAAGGCTCAGAAATATAGGAAAGAGACAAAGAAACCCAATTCTAATCGATCCAACATCCTAGGCTGTTCTAAATCCCCGAGGACAGCTACGCAGAAAAACCGAGGAGAAAAATCTTCGATGAACCTTAACTACTTAACTCACATTCCCATTTCACGCTACCTAGGAAATACCTGAGTTTCGGGATCCCAAGACATCTTGTCGATTTAATGTGAGATGAAAGTGATGGGAAAAGAAATTAGATAGAAGCGGTTCCTTTGAGCTTGTGGGAGATTCCTCACATCACGGCCATAGCGGCGCGGCGCGGCGTGGTGGGTAGGAACGAGAGCGAAAAGGAAACCCCAAGTCTTAAGAATCCCTCCGGCCACTAAGAGTTTTCCTGTTGCCGATAAGAAGATGAAAGGCATGCTCCGCCAGTTGCCTAGCAACTGATCCCTGAAAGATGAGAACGTGTTATCTCTCCTGGATGCACGCTCTGACGGGCGACCCGAAGATCTTCAAACTATTTTTAAGTTTCAGCTCCGGTGGTTACTCCGAGGGACCGACCATTTTCCACCGAGAAGCCCGGCCCGCATTCAATACATCGCAAGCATTTTACACTTTATTTGATTTTGAAAAAAAAAAAGAAATTACGAAAAAAAAGAAGAAAACTAACAAATCTTAACACGGTCAATTTATTATCTCGTGTTCGCTGATTTTGGTTTTTGGACTCAGCTCCAAATCAGGATGTTTACTAAAATTTAATGTTGGATTTTCTTGATTTTTCCTGATATTTTAGACAAGATTTCCTGATTTTTTGCGCGAATAAATTGCCACTCGCTTAATCATAATATTTGATGGATTAAATCGAATGTTCATCAGCAATATGCTTGAAGCACTCAGAATTTCCTGATCCATGGCCGATTTTCCTGATTTTTCCCGATTTTTACGACGATATTTTCTGATTTTTCACGCAAAGAAATTGACATTCTTATAATTTAACAATTCAATATTTGATGAGCTGAATCGAATGCTTATCAGAAAAATGTTAGAAGCATTCAAAATTTCCGGATCCATGACCAATCCTCCTGAAACATCGAATTTCCTGATATTTCCGGTTTTACGGATGGCGGACACCCTGCAAACGGACCACATTAATACATCGACGAGAAATTTAAATGCCCGCATTTCATCGGCAGGAAATCGCTCGTGATGTGACCGCAAACGATGGCCGACGGACACGCATCGGAATAAAATTCCAATAATTGAGGCGCTAAACCCTCGGATGAAGACGTAATCCGAAGCAGTCCGCTCCGACGAGTTGATTTCAATTTCAACGCACGGATGACTGCAAAACCGAGAGCCACGACTGCCCGACGTCGGATGTGCGTGTTTCATGAGTCGGGGGTCGCGACGCGATGAGACGGTCACGTCATATGACGTCATGTGGGCGATATTCATGAGCTCCGATTTGAGACACGGGACAAGCGACAGGGTAAAATACCTCCATCTAAATTCCTCCGTGAGCTTTTCCGACAGTGTTTCCTCGTCCAGTCGGGGGCTCATAAACATGGATGTGGGAAGCATTCTTTCGCTTGAAGCTGTCCCTCCTCCTAGGCGACTCCTACTGTCTCCAGACAGCAGATTTAGTTTCGGACATCGGACAGTCTCGGCCAATATGAGCGCAATGCGAGACGAATACGATTTACATATTTTACCTCCTCGCGAATCGAGGTGTCCGTCCCCACCGGCCAACTCGTTCTACGCAGAAGGGTTGCCCGGAAAATTTCAGGTCCCGAATTCAAAATTGAATTCCACGAGCGTGCATTCAACTTCGTAGATGAGGGGTTAAACGCTGGATTCGCTGAAGTCGCAATTCTAATGCCTGTGCAGATTGTGAAGCGACGAAATCGTGTATTAATTTTAAGTTTGACATTTTAGCAACATTATTTCTTCCCTACACTGGAAAAACAACACATTGGATCTAGAGTCCAGACTCCTGAAAACATTGACAAGAAAAAGGACTCTTGATTCAATCAGATTTAAGCCTAAATCAAAAGGAAATCTGCTCAAATTAAGAGGCTCGGTTCTTGATTTAAGCTTAAATCTGATTGAGTCAAGAGTATTTTTTCTTGTCGATGTTTTAGAGTCTGGACTCTAAAACCAATGTGTTTTTTATCCAGTGTACCGGTAGGAAACCATTCATGATTACTTCTAGACACTTGGTGAGGGCTTTCTCAAACTCAATCTTCCTCAAACAGGGTGTCTGGTTTTTTTTTAATGTTGGGAAGTCCCGATTTTTCCTGATATTTGACTGCTAAATCCTGATTTCATAATTTTTCCAAATCCTGATTTTTTGCAGAGAAGAAGAGCCGAATGTAACTTCACAAAAATATCTCGATACAACAATCCGATTGGACGTCCGATTTTTCTCGAATCCTGATTTTACGACCGATTTTTCCTCAAATCCTGATCAACCGCAAAACTCGATAGAATCGGGAATATCGGGAAAATCCTGATACTAGACACCCTGTCTAAAGCTGCAACCAAAAATATTTTCGATGGAATTCAGTTCAAAATATTGTTATTTTTCTGGTTGGGGCCTCGAAAAGACTTGTTACTACCCGACTTACCTAAGATTGGGTTGTTTATAATATTTTTGGAGGAAAATCTTCGAATTGAATGAAATGATAGTCGATGCCGATAGTAGTGTTTAGATTTACAGACGAAAGCAAGAGTACATTTTTTTAAAATCTTACCCTAAAACGTACAGTATATCATTAACAGATTAGAGACAAAGGAAATATGCTTCACAGTAAGATTTTATCTTGGGCCTTATGAGCTTAGATAAAGCCAAGGAGAAAAGAATGATGCTTTGACAGAGAGAAAAATCTCCAAATCGGAAAAATATGAGTCCCTTCATAAAGATAATTTACGAGAGAAGGAACGAAACAGAACTTCAAGAGGTATTTTCCAAGCGTCCTACAGTTATTTTCCGACTTCCTCATTCTCTGCTTGATTTGTCCAGGTAAATATTTATTTACTTCACTCCCGCGGAGAATGCTGGAATCGATTATCCTCGCATGGAGAGAGTGCGAGCTATGTTGGAAGTAACTTTTTCACCAACTGCAGCTGCAACTCGCATTCGCTTGCATCAACGGACACGAAAGTATTTCAATTTTTTCAAACTGTACTGGGAAGAACTCATTTTCTGCACTTCTGCGATCTTTTATCACAGCATGCGAGAAATATTGTTTGAAAAGAAGAGGATTCTTGGAAAATGATGATATCAATCACACGAATAACGGATGTGATGAACCGAGTGATGAGGCATGAATCACAAATTATAGATATTTTTCTACTTGAAGCTATGCTGAACTATCTATTATTAGTGCGTTCATCGCGCGCGCCCTGATAATCTCTTCTTTTACGTGGGTTTAAACGGCCAGGGTGCCTACTAAAACAGGCTGGTCAAAAATCAGTACTTTTACAGTACTTTTTCGGCACATTCCCGATGAACTCAGAACCTCCTCAACATTAAAATTCAGTACTTTTCCAGTGCCTTCATTTGACAAAATTCGAAAAATTTTAAAATTTTAAATTTCTCGCTCAAATTGCGACAAAAATTAAAAAAAATCCGGGCCTTCTAGCGGAATTTCCGCACTTTTTCAGGACTTCCGTACCGCCCTTAAAAAATCAGTACTATTTCCGGACTTGTAGACACCCTGTCGTAGATTACTTCATACATCGCCCAGCAAAATACGCCACTGGGTGAATTGGTGACATCGAATCCAGCGGAATCACACAAAATCAGATCCCTTCATACCGATGATTCCATCGTATGCTAAAATTAAGACTTTTGCGCCCTCCGAGTCCTGAAATTTAGATGAAAAATAATGGGGCGTCCATCATGAGAAATGGCGACCATAAATCACGGTATTTTGCACACAATGAGCGGGAAAATAAAGCGACGAGAGCCAGGCGAACGAGTCATTTGGAGCATTCTTCGAGACGTTCAAAAAATTTGGCATGATGAAAATGATTTATTGGAATCCTTTCAAACGTTAATGGCCGATACCTACAGGTGCCATTATCTACGAAGATTGATGTTAAAGAGAGTTTGCTGCGCCGCGGTCTAGGTGATTCTCCGACTTGACATTGCAAGCGGGCAAAAGTCGCGAAAAAAGACAGGTCGGCGGGATAACTTTCTGCAAAAAGAAATCCTTTGATTAGTAACTTCCTGTGCAACATATTATGGCAGAAGATACGTAATTTTCCATCAAGTAAAAAACGAATAAACAATAGGAAAGAATTGCTAAAAAATCTTTTGGATTTTTTTTTTTATCAAGATGGGATACAAAATTTAGGTGTCGACGCTGAAATAAAAAGAGAGATGCAATGCATCTTAATACGTACAAGGGAGTGGGTGATACAAGGGAGAAAGGGTCAAAGGGAATACTGAGCTACTTCTCATAAAAAGATTTCGAAAGGCCCTTCCATTGTACCTCACTTTGAAGGGTTTATTTATTAGTATCTCTATTTTCTTTCATATCTTGCCCCCCCCCCCCCTCCCGACTTTTAGTTACGCTTGCTGCTTCAGAAATTAAAAGAAACTTGGGCATTAATTGTGCAAGGTTATGTCACGCCGAACAACCAGTGTCATACTCATAAAAAGAGTATGTAAAACGCTGTTATTGCGTATCATCAATTAACTTTAGTGATCTCTCTCATCACCATCGTATTTTACTAATTTAGAGGCTAGACAAACAGGGTCTCGGCCCTAGTAAAATGTTAGAAGAAGAAGAAGATCAACTAACCCTTAGATGCTCGACTTGGGTCAAATTGACCCGAGACTTGCTAAAAACACGTGCCCCACGGGTTGTATGGGGCCGGTACGTACAAACTTTAGATATAAGTCATCCTTAATAAAGAATCAGACATAAAACTGGAAAAAAATCGAGTGTAAACGCAGCGATAGATACGATGAGAGACATGATCGAGCCCGTTGTACAACCTTTTTCCCGAATCTGAGCGAACCCCCATGGGCAGCATAGAGCGGGGCATTTGAACTCAAGCCTCGCGCCTTCAATTTCGCAGACGCAACACGGACATCCATCAAGTACGAATAGTTGTATCTCTGCGCCGTCAGCAACGCGCCTCCTTTCCCTAGCTTCTATTATTCGAGATACAGATTGCTGGAAAAGGATAGGATCTTCATTTGAGGAACTGCTCCGTAAAATAATTTAATGCCAAAAATAAAATAATTTATCGCCGACAGCGAAAACAATGAGATCCAAATAAAAACCTCGCTAGCGTAAGAAAGCCCCGAAAGACAATACATAACGCGAGAAATGTGTGTGAGGAAAATGGAGTAGAACAAAATGAAATCATCTCGTTAGATGTCTAAGATTGAAAAGATGACGGGCTATTCAAGGAAATAGTCACCATTGTTGTCTTATTTGAGCAGTTTCTTCAAAATGTCCTTGAAAACCGAAATTAAATGCGATCCATGAATTTTTGAAGGATTGAAAAGTAAAACCGATTCTGATTGCTCATGGCCCTTAAAGCTGAAAAATATGAATAATGGTGAAACCATGCTCCACCGACGAAAATAAAAGTCAGAAGTTTCAAACTTCGGTCCAAAATGCAATTTCTCAAGAATGAAAATCGTTCTTTGATTGAAAATTAAGAAACGATAGACGCTTTGAGTCGCTTTGACGCATTGAAGCTTGTTTCAGGAACAGGCAAAAGAAAAACGACAACCTTCGTTCGAAGATGACAGAGATGATAAATTTATTTTTTTCTGGAGCATCCTTTTCTCTCATAAGGTGTAAAAAGCTTTATAATTAATATGATCCGCAAAATTGAGCAAGAGAAGATAATATCGATCGAGAATCATTTCGCTTTCGAACTTTCCCAAGATATGTAGAAAAAGCCTCCTAGTTTACTCCATTTATAAATTGTTCGCGTTAGCCTGATATTTTTGGGGGAAAACACTGGAAATAGAAAGTTGCTGTCCACTTGTTTTCATCAGTAATTTCCAAGCTTATATTCATGCAGGCTAGCAGGCCATAAGAAGAGTTTCCCCGGACGGTTCTAAGCTCCTACTTTTTTTCCTCATTTCCTATTGGATAACTGATTGGACCACAGAGACCCATCGCAAAAATCAACAGCCCTGTTATTCCAGCCAACGTGGCAACACAAATAATATTCACACTTAATGCATTCAGACGGCATACACATTCACCGCCTTTACATCCGAACAACTTGGGATTCTGGTAGCCGAGAAGGGCTTTTGACGCTTCATACACGAAAGTACGGCGTTGTTATTCCAAAGGCAGACTTGAGTCTATTGTCGTTTCATGCTAATGAATATCATCGCGCGCCCGCCATTGTAACGGCATCACCGATGCTCGGCTAAACAATTTGGTCGGACGCCATAAACGCCGCTAAGGGCTCGTTCAAGTCGTCGTCCCTTGGACGTAAAGGCGTATCTCAATTTTAACGTGAGCCCTAATTCACAAATAAATCCATGTTTTCTAGAGCTCATCCGGAGATAGGGATACGCCCTTACGTCAGAGGAACGACGAAGTCTCCGGACGAGCTTAACTGAATAACCGCGGCGCTTTCCCCAAATTCCCGCGGAAAAATGCCGCCCTATCCAAAGATTGAATTAAACAAGGCGTTCTCCTGAAAATATTTTATGCGCACTTATTACGGCATTATAATTTGATCGGAGGCGATGACGTTATTTTATTTTAATACCGAGAATTCTCTCGATAAAGGTGAAGGGGGATTTCGAGGAAATATAAATAACCCAAAAAGAATTATCAGAATATACATTAGAATTCAATTTCCGAGTCAAGTGGGATACACCGGCACGTCCTCTTTCCATAAAAATGCTGTTAATGACAGCCTGGTGAAAGAAAGTCACCTTCTTGGAAAAATCATCGATTTCTCCGAACGTCTTGAGGAACATATACAGGGTGATCCACGGTTAAACGGTAAGACTGCAGGGCCGTGTTCTATGGTTCAAAATAAGGTTTTTTCCTTTTATAAAGTTTTTTTCCAAACAGGTTCAAAATAAGATTTTTTTCCTTTTATAAAGTTTTTTTTTTCCAAAAGTGCCCCCAGTTGGAGCTACGGCCCCCCAAAAATTTCGGAAAATAAACTGTTCTTCCTGAATTTTGGCGACGGTTGTGAACCAAACCTCATGAAAATTTGTAATCGCTTGTACTTTCATGCCTTGAATTCATAAATGATCTTTAAAAAAATCGAAATCTTAATTTAAAGAGGGGGTTTGGGGGTGTTTCGGCTCCTGCAGTCTGACCGTTCACCTCTGGATCACCCTGTATTGTGGAGAGAAGTATCTCGGACAGCTTAAAAGTGGATCAAGGGGTAACGTAATTGATGTTGACGTTAAAATAATATAAAACGAAACGCTTTAAATAATAAAGTTTAATGTTTCAGCATTGTGGCCCTCTCTTCGTAAAAGGTACTTAACCAGGATGTTACGATTGAACTTTATATCAGGTCCTCTAATTTACATTACTTCCTTTTTGCAAAATGCGAAGTCAAGCTTATAACTGGTGATAAATTGAGGTTATGAAGACTCTGAAAGGTGGAATACTTTCTCAATTTCAAGACAGTTGAAAACAACAATGGAATCAATTTTACTTACTCTACGGATAAATTCATTGAGCGTGGAAGATTTGATGGCAGACTCACCTACAACAAAGAAATTCAAAATAAGAAATAAATAATAAGATATGTTTGAAACATGAGAAATGGTCACAATGACGTGGATTTGTAACTCGGAAACAAATCAAGTCTTGACTCTTTGAATTCTGAATTGAGTCGAGTTTGAACAGTAAAGATTTAGGATTCATATAAATTTAATATTAATTGCATGTTCCAAAAGACGGCCTTGTTGGGCGACGATGCAAATGTTGGGTTTCATTTGATTATGAATCGGGAAAACTGACAGTTTTTGATCCATGCCATGATTTCATGGATCAAAGACTTCCATTTAAAAAGATCAAGAAATATTTTACACCTCTTCGATTGATATTTTGCTTGAGACAGCAGCGGCTATCACTAATTCAGTTAGCTCATAAAAATTTAATTTGAAGAGGGTACCGAAAATTTTAATGCAAAAACAGATAAGTATCAGACAATCGCGTTAACTTAAAACAGGACTTGCACATCGTATGAGCTAAATCGTTTGTCACGCCTCACGCACGGAGTCATGATTTTAAGACCACTTCAGATGATACAACTATTCGTACTCTTAGGAAAGCGTGCGGTATCACGCGCAGTTGAAGGCGATTTTTGATCCACGCTGAGTCCTCAGTTCCTGGGCGGCTGAGGCATGAGCAACTTGAGAGCTTGAGCCGAACAAACAATTTCAAAGTAAGTCTATCAGTTGGTCAAATTATTGACTTTTGTTATTTTTCTCAGTCTTTTTTTTTTCTTGTTGCAAAGCGCTCAAACTTACAGCATCGATGGTCATGGTCGAAAAATGCGTACCTCCATTGCAAACTTTAAACCTCTCAGGCTATGTTTAACTTTTTCCGAAAAAAGCTTATTAAAATATCTCCTTGCTTTCTCATTTGGACATTACTAAATTAATACACACAATTTCACGGACGATTTCAAGAAAAACTGTTTGTTCGGTTTCTTTATAAAAAGTAAAACACAGACGGAGATTTAAAACGTCTGCATCAAATACATACGTATTTTCCGACCTAAGCCATATGTTTTATAAGTGCCATTTTGAAATGAGTGGGGAAATTATCTGCACTGGAAAAAAAAACACATTGGATCTAGAGTCCAGACTCTTAAAAACATGCAAGAAAAAATACTCTTAATTCAATCAGATTTAAGCTTAAATCAAGAACCAAGCCTCTTAATTTGAGCGGATTTCCTTTTGATTTAAGCTTAAATCTGATTGAATCAAGAGTATTTTTTCTTGTCAATGTTTTCAAAAGTCTGGACTCTAGATCCAATGTGTTTTTTTTCCAGTGTGTAAAAACAATGAGAATTTCGGTCTGGAACAAGTTAGAGGCTGTTACAACTGGTTACAACTTCAGAAAGTTGAGAATCTAAGTTGGATAATCTCTATCTAATCGAAACGGACAAAGCATTAGTAATAGTAGAGCGTTTGCGGGCGAAAGGGAGAAAGTACATCCAAACAAGCTGGTTAATAAACATGAAAAAATAAGAGAACGACGAAAAGATGCCCATGAGAGGAAAAACAGAGCTGGAGCAGGAAAAAGGGTGCGTTGAACGGGGGGTTGGGTCCGTCTTGCCGTTTCTCACCCTTGTTTCTTATTCATGGCGTTCATTACGGGAAGCTCCTTTGATGTTTCACGAATTACAATCAAACTTTCAGGGCTCAATGAGCCAAGAAAATTAAAATATTAGACGCCCCTTCCTCCCTTAACTTGAGCGCCGTTCGTAAGGAAGCCCCAAAAACTTTCTAAGCTCTTCGTAAAGAAAGTTGCCACGATACGAGATACATCGATAAATTCCGGGCGTATTGTTTATCCTATCAGAGATAAAAAATTGAATTTTCAGTGTCGAATATCGCAATATCGTTTGTGTCTGAACCGAGAGGAATATTTTAACTAAATTGCACGAGCATGCTGTAGTTAAAAGTTCCCGAGAAATGATTCACAACGACGCCTTGTTTACATAAAAGAGGCCATTAAATATGCGATTAAAAAATTTAAATGGGAGCTTCGGAATATTAACTGACGCGATGGATGAGGTTACTTGTGTTCCCATAAAACCTTGAAAGATTTAGAGGGAAAGTTTTCTAGGTTTCAGTCAGTAAAAGTAACCAATGCCTATAGTCAGGAGACAATGTTATCGATTAAAAAACTCGAAAAGAAGGAGACAACGTAATAATTCATCAAAGAATGACGCTGCAATGACGCGGAAGAAGAAAAACGATTATCTTCAGATACAGCGTCAATTAATACACAAAAATTGATGGCTTCAAAAATTTTGAAGTGACACAAATTAACGAAAGCCATTAAATCCCTCCCGCCATAGGAAGGGGAATTCTGCCGTGCTGAGGAAGGTCGCCGTATGAGTCTTTGACGTTGCCAAATTTTCTTTCATAACATATCAATTTTTAGGAAAACCTGTGAATATTTTTCATCCAATTTTTCAGAGAATTTGATCCACAATCAGATCTAAATTATCTGAAAATTTCAAGAGAAAATATTCCTAACTCTCCTCAAATTTTAAAATTTTACCGGAGGAAATCTGGCAACTCTCGAATGTTCATACGCGTTTGTCTCTGGCACGGTAATATTAGCCTTTTCACAGACCCTATTGATTTTCCCTCTCTTCTCGTTCACTTTCATTAAGATTTTACCAATTTTCTCAAACTTTTTCCGCGTTCTTTGGACTGTTCACGCTCTCAGATAGCTGTCAATAGAGAGGTTATGATATTTTGCCAAGCTCACAAGACAGCATTTTGTGCCGTGGTGGAGGTAATTATAGGCTTGAGCGCAGACAGGGATAAGTGGCTAAAAAAAGAGGATTGTTTCCGACGCGATATACTTTACGGTGCATTCTCCAAGCGCGGCGCAGCGGGTGGCTAGCTTGTTTTCAATTTGAGAAGGGTCTGAACTAATTAAAAAAAGTTTATTTCCAACGTAACAATAAATTAATAATTTCCGCGGCATTAATTTTTTCACGTCGAGCGTTGAATTGAGACCGGGCATTTGGCCCGTAAAGAAGAATCAGACGGAAAAATATGCTGACGTGAATTCTTGCACCTGGAGTAACTTTTGCGGCTACGGCTGCCGTTTTTTGTAACTAGAGAGGAATAAACTTCAGAGAAAAGAAAGAAAAAAAGGGGAAACCCTTACAGAGCAATGAAACCTTACGCAGCTCAAGTTAATTAAACAGTAGCCGGGCACTATCTGTCGGTGAATTCTCTTCGTTGAAAATATCGACTGCTGCTCAGAAAAAGAGATATTTTGAATGTAAATATTCCAATTGAAAATTCTGAAAAAATTGATTGTAAAGAAAGCTAGACATCGAAAAAACAGATGCCATTTATTTTATTTAGATATACGGCATTTAATCACTGTGTATGTTACGGCCGGTGACGGTAATGCGGCCAATGTCGACAATGACCGGCCATTGATATGATTGGCCGATTTCCGTCTTTGGCCTTATAACATATACGCGCATTCAACAGCAATGCATTACCTCTCGAAGACGATAAGCTTCATGATAAACTTAAAACTTCCGTTGTCACTAAAAAAATATTTTGACTACTTCGACTCGACTAAACAAAATAGATGTTTTCCAAATTTATTGATACTGAACAGCAAACTTATTGGAGTTGTACTCTTACTAATACGTGTGCTACTCCAATAAGTTAGAGTTGTACACCAATAAGTCTGCTGTACAGCACCACCAGCAAGTAAGTCTTGCAAGTAAGTTTGTGTACAACACCAACAAAATCAGTGAGAACGAAAACACTCCAACTCGAAAAAATGAAAATAACCAAGACACACGCAAAACTGCACACTAGTTGAAGAAGTTAGTGCAAGAAAAAGATTTTTGGTGCGAAAGACAAGTATACCCAAGGACACTTTTAAAGGTCCAAGTTGGAACAGATGCGTTAACTTCACTTACTTTTATGAAAACTGACTCTCTTTAATGAATTTTGAGCATTTTTGAGTTACCGAGTTGGTGTGTTTTCGTTCTCACTAATTCAATTCGGGTTAGCGGAGTTAAAATAATCCAAATCTCTCTTTCTAGTACAGGCGGTGCACAATATGGTAACACATGAACTACCATAATAATAACGTCGTTTTTCCTCATGACAGTTCGAACCATACAGTTTTAATATTTTTGAAAGACGAGCACGCCGCGTGCAGTAAATTCGCTGCAATTTTTTTCGTAGGGAAGAAGAAATAGGAATGAGATTCTTCACTGGAGAGGTGACTTGGCGGGGAATTAGGTGCGCTTTTCATTCTCTGAAAGGGCAAAGCCGAATACCTCTAAGCTCAGATAGAAAATACGATCCGAAAGGAGCTGAGCACCTCGTTTGGGGCGAGTGTAAACTTACAAGTAAAGCTGCTTAGCCTTATTAGTGGATTGTGGCAGAACACGACGGATGTTGCGGCAAGGAGTAACATTCGTAAAAACATTCCAACTTCGCCTTCAACACCATGATGAGTGAGTTCGTCACAGAATCGTTCTCGTACTTTTGAAAAAACATTTTGCACTGAGAAGTACTAAACCCAATTCAAATTCCCCGCCTTTTCATCAAACCGTATTTTCTTGATTTCTTATTTATTTTCAATGAAAAAGAATACAATTTTTAGTATTCAAATGATTCAGTTTCATCTGTCTGACCACGTTTTTGGTCAAGACAGTAATTTGTATTCTCTCTTCAAAAATGCGGTGTATGGCGTCATCCACCGTAGAGGTAAATACAATATGGTTCCTTCACCTCGGTTTCACCGACTCTGTTTTAAGTCGAGCAACTAATGCAAATATCTTCGAGGCGGAAGAAACCATGGTAGGTACTGCTGCAAAGGATGACATCATTCATACACCGTGTTCTTAATAAATAATTCTAATTCAATCCGTCCAATTACACGCTGATAGTGAAAAATGAGCAATGGGTTAGACAATGTTGCAGATTAATTATCAAATGTTATTTCTTTTTTTTAAAGAAAAAAAAAAAACAAAAAAACAGATGATATGTTTTGGATTATCTTACATTTAATCTAATCAACAGAGCAATGGAATATCTGCAGGATTTTTTAAACTCTCATGGATATAAAAACCCAAGCACTGGAGGCGGATCCAGCTGATTAATATCAATGATAATCCTCTATTTAAAACTATGCTGAATAATCGATTCTTGTCGAAGCACGTGCACCCTCCAA
Organism: Bemisia tabaci; assembly: GCF_918797505.1. Classification (NCBI taxonomy): domain Eukaryota; kingdom Metazoa; phylum Arthropoda; class Insecta; order Hemiptera; family Aleyrodidae; genus Bemisia; species Bemisia tabaci. The sequence goes on from NC_092797.1 coordinate 22,324,958, forward strand.
AAATCGATACAATTCTATACATTTAAATTAAGAAAAACAGTGATGCCAATTCGCTGGATCCGCGAATGCCAAGAACGCTAGGGATATTCACAGAGAAAATACTCGATACTGTGAATTCAAGCTCGTATTTGGAGCATCAGAAGTTGTGGAGTCGGAGGGCTGAGGAGAGGGAAGACTGCGGGAAAGCCAAGCCGAAGGGGCGAAACGAGAGAGGAAATGGAAATCGGCGGGGGAAAGTTTCAAGGTCAGGGGAGGGAAATGAGGCGGGGGAGGGGGCAGGCGGGCTGAACCGTGAACCATAGACCATAGACCATAAACCATAAAAGCTCGCAACTGTTCGCCTCCTCGCTCTGCTTTCCTAGGACGACGCGACGATGGCGGAGAGCAACGTTGCCAAATTCTCTTGAAATTGTCGACATCGGGATAGACGTATATTTAGGGGCGTGTTCGGTTCTAATAGGCAACCTGCCGTAAATTTCTGTCGTCACCTCCCTCAGTCGTTGCCCAATTGTTTGAAAAATATAACTTTTTCAGTTGCAAATTACACGCAAGGTACTAAGCAAAAATCAGCAGAAGTCCCATAAGTACTTATCCAAATTTTTCCCAAACCAGAAGTAGCTTTCCGTCTCGGTGAAAGAACAATGTTTGACGCAATTAAATAAAAAAGAACCACGCCATGATTTGAGAATTGAAACCCAGGAGAATAAATGCATGCATGGCAGGACTTATGTAACGATTGAGAAAGTACTTTCTTATTTCAATGCGTCTAATTAAGACTAAAACTATAAATAAATTCCTAAATTTCATTTTTTTCCTAGGTGGAGTTGTTCAGTCCTTTTTCTCAAGACATATTCTGAAATTGTCTCATTTCTCAAGTTTGTTAAGTTTTTAGTGCCCTCCACTGTTTCCTTGACTGGTGTGTCAAGCATCTTAATTTCAAATTGTTATGGGTCGAATGGTTCATAACTTTATCTCTTATCCACCATATTATTTAAAAACGTTCAAAGAGTGGCTTAGATAATTCCGTGCCACAAAATTACGTGACATTTAAAACAATTGTTCACTGGAAAAAAAAAACACATTGTATCTAGACTCCAGACTCTTGAAAACATTGACAAGAAAAAATACTCTTGATTCAGTCGGATTTTTGCTTGAATAATTAAAAGGCTTGGTTCTTGATTTAAGCTAGATTCTTATTGAATCAAGATCACTTTTTCTTGTCGATGTTTTTAAGAGTCTGGACTCTAGATACATTGTGTTTTTTTCCAGTGTTCTAAAAAATTGAGGTTACAAGTTATTCTGGTTTGATCAATGTTACTTCCTCAAGGCATATAACTAACTGTACGTAAAATAACTAACTGTACGTAAAACAGAGAATGCGTTCAGACCAGGGATTGTAATTGCTTGAGTTATCCGATAAAAGTATATTTTCAACCAACACTTCATTGAATGTTGAAAATCATTTCGCCTTCATTTGGCAAGAACGCATTTCGTCGACCTTGGCGCTTTTTTTCGCCCCTCTGCAGTGTCTTTCCGACAGTCGTCGCCGTCGTTTTTCGCTTAGACTGGAGACGTTCTCAATCTGATGCGTGTCTGCTGAAGAGCCGCTAAATTTTTACGATACGACGAGACTTCGCGCTGCGTCGTGCGGAGCTCAGGAGCATCCGAATCAAATGATGATAAATCGGAAAATAATTCTCATGATTCCGTTCGGGGATCTATGAATGCTCAATGCGAGCAATGGCACCGTGTTGTCAGAATTTCATTCGCAGGAACAACATTTCCCAGAGATTACGCATTTTTGCATTAAGTCCTACGTTGAAAATGCATCGCGTGACGTTTTGTGGAGAGATTAACAGCTTTTATGCGTGTAAAAATTCAAAATTTGTGACTGTCTTGTAAAAAAGGGATCATAGTGTGAAGGCATTTAAAATTGAAAATTGGTGCTAAATTACCAGGTGCTGTATTTTTGAGACGATCGTCTTGTTGTGAAACAATTTCGACGTCAAATCTTTCTAAAACTGTCAAAATAATAACCGAACATCCATATCCAAACTGTAAAATTGAACAAAGGAGTACTACTGATTATCCATCTGGCCAGCACACTAGAATTTTGAAAGTTAATTTTCCGCGGAACGAAGAGACTTCAAAACTAACGATAAGATTCAAAACCATTGTCACCTTCGAGAATTTAAATATGTACTAAAGGATGTGCTGTAGGGTGTTTGTGACCCACTAAAAGCACAAATGATCGCTCGACTGCACAAGTCGAACTTCCTTGTACGCGGAGAAAAAAACTTCGTGCATGGGCCCCGAAGTTGAGGTCAAATGGATCTCTGAAGTTTTCGGATCACGCATCCGAAAACTTCAGAGATCTATATGACCTCAACTTCGGGTCCCATGCACGAGCTTTTTTTCTCCGTGTAAAAAAATAGAATGTTTCTGCGATATGCAAAACCAACAAGTTAGGAGTCGTCACCCATAAATCAGAACAGATACTTTAAAAAAAAGAAGAGCATCAGCATGACAAACCCTTTATAAAAAGGGTAGTAGGGGTCGAAAGGGGCCCTGACATGAAGGGAGAAGGGGTCAAAAATTTAAAAAATGCCTGACAAAATTTATTCAAAGACGGTCCCTCGTCCGCAAGAACCGCACTTTTACTTGGAGCTGTAGGATTGTTATACCACTGCGAGCCCGATATGGCAAAACGGCATCGGATACAGAATGCAGGGGCTCGGCGAGGCACGGTGCGGTGTATAGGTGGCTATTACTTTCGGAAAACAAAACGACAGGGTTTATTCATGAAACCCCTCGGCAGAGCTTTTCCACTTTCCCTTTTTCCCTTTCGTTTTCCCCCCGAGTCCCGGGCCGGGGCCCAGGACGCGGGTAGATAAATGATGTCTCGCTCCTGCTCCTGCTCCTGGATTCCTTCTCTACACTCCACAAACATTCCCCGCGCGCTGCTTAGGCTCGACCCCGCAGGAAAATCGTCTCCCTCCGGCGGTGGCGGCGACGTCCGAGTCTAAACAGTCGATTGATAAAGGGCGTAACTACACTCCGGGATGACCCCTATCGTTCATACAACTCGATGCTCTCCCGGGCTCATCTCAAATTGTAGTTACGTCCTTTCGTCAGCCAAGCAACGGATTCTTCCCGGCAAATCCGAGGGGCCGCTATACGGCCATGCTGAGAAAGAACGCCGTATGAACCTTCGAATGTTGCCAAATTTCCTTTGATAAAATACTAATTTACTGAGAAAGATGTGAATATTTATCTTCCAATTTTTCAGACAATATTGTTCGCACTTTGATCTAAAATATCTAACAATATCAAGGAAAAATATGCATAACTTTCTTCCAAAATAAACGTTTTATCAGAGGAAATTTGGCAAAGCCCTTATGTCCATATGGCGTTTTTTCTTCGCACGGGAGTATAGGAGGGATTCAAATTGAGAAATTTCCCGGCACGAAGGGGCAAGCGCGATGCGGTACCCGCGACTAAACAATACCCCGGGTTGATAATAAACGAGCATTTGGTATTTACCGCCTTTGCGCGTTTAACAGTTGAGCAAGTACGGCGGGCGATACCGCACCGGAGACGAAGGGACTGGAAACCTCACCGAGATCAGATAAGTAGGCATACACGAGGTGTTGAAAGTTCTCGTCTTCCAAGTTCAAAACCGTATTCAGTATTCTACCGTGTTGAGGAAGAACGATGTATGAGCCTTCAGACGTTGTCATGTTTCCTTCAATGAAAAAAGGTTTACTGGGAAAATTGCGAATATTTTCCTTCAAATTTTGCAGAAAATTATATCTGCAATTCAACCTAAAATGTTTGAAAAGTTTCAACGAAAATAGCCATAACTTTTCTCCAGAATACATGTTGGACCCGGGGAAATGGCAACTCTCGAATGTTCATACGGTGTTCTCTCTTAGCATGGCAGTATTCACCACTTGGAAAGAAAGTGCGTTTCTCGATAATACGCACGCTGATTGGGTACTGAGGCGTGGTGCAGAGAGGGTATTTCTTGGTTGCGGTGTTTCAGAATCTCTACTGCTATTTTATATACTACGGAGGGACTTATTCGGTGAATTTTCTGAAATATTTAGTTTACAGCGATGTAAAAACATAAAGAAAATTCAGTGAAACTTTTAAAGAATTCCATGCATTTGCTTTAATTATCGTCATTAAACCATTAACGGAGACCCTGAGACACCGCAACCAAGAAATGCCTTTTCTTCACGTAACGTTCCAATTTTTATTATGTTACTTGCCAATTTGTGAAGAGCAAAGATTATACATTATCAGGCTGGATGCACTGGTTATTAAGACATAAAAGGACTAATAAACTTATACCGGAACCATTAAATTAGCGCGATTTATTATTGTTACAAGTGTTCCCCGCGGCGAGACATTAACGCGGGCGACTCAGGACTTTCTTCATCGGCGGATTCCCATTCCCCAATAAGAGGAACGGAATTTACACATTTAGGTTTAAGTCAAAATTCTGAACCATCGATCAGAGCACGTCTTGGGAACTGTCGCTTTCTTCATTGCGAGATTTAAACGACTAAATTTATAACAGCGAGAATAGCCGTTATGAACAAAGAAAAAAATTGTTTCAACTCATAACTTTCACTTACATGAATAACTTATTCCGGCGGGATTCGGGTCGCGCCCCCTCACAAGTGATATCCGACTCGGTTAGTCGGACGGTAGACCTTAAGTCGGTTTTCGCTGATGAGGGGGCGACCCGAAACGGTCTGGATGTAAGTGAAAGTCATTAGTTCAAATGGATTCTTTTGGTTAATGTCTTTCCCTACTTACAAATATTTCCCCCACTTAATGCCAAAATTTTAATATCTTAGGACCTGTCATTTGCGGGTGTGGGTGGAAAACCGCTGCGGGTAGCAATATGGCCTTTCGGAAGAATTTCATTCGAAATTTATTATTGCTGTCACAGTAAATCTGCCTTTCTTCAGAAAAGCGTTAAAAGCCCCGCTCAAGAGTTAAGAAATCACCGCTGAACTTCGAGTGGAAATTGCCCAGCAAAGTCATTCAAATGGCGCTTTCAATCGAAGAGATTCTTCAACTTGTCATCAACAGTCGCAAATTATTGTATAGTTCCACGGAACAAGTTTTAAAATTTCGGTAACCGTTAGTGAGGGGTCCTTTGGCTATTCCGTTCCTCTAAAATTCGTGTTGATTTAACACATTCTGTTCTCTATTTTCTAGGCAAATTTTCAATCTACCCTAAAAAAAGTCTCTTCGATCCAGAGTCCAGCCTCTAAAAAAATTGACCATGCAGAAAGAATAGTCTTGATTCGGTCGGAGCTAAGCTTCATAATTTAAATGGATTTGTTTTTTAATCAATAAATGATTCGATTGAGTCACGAGTATTTTCTCTTATCAACTTTTTCAAGAGTCTAGACTCTGAGAATTTTTTTCAAGTGTAGGTTCTGTGAATTTTTTATAACTATTTTTAATATACGTTGCATCAGCAGTTAAATCTTCGAGTGAAACGCTAAAGCAGATAGACTCATCTTAAAAACTCTTTTTATAGACAGGCTCTTTGCCTGAAAGCAATTTTCATTAATTCAATTTTCTCGGATGAAACGTCACGAGGAGAATTTTCCATCGGTCTATTACGCCGGAACCCTTTCAGTAGAATGACTTGATCGGATATTTTCAGAGTTACAGTCTGTTGAACTGCGGAGTGGTCGAAGCCCCCATTTTTTTATTTTATAAATCACGTCAAGGGGATGCGTCGGGGCTCGGGACGCTCCGATAAGTTGTCCCTCGTGCCGACGCGACTACTCATTCGATCGATCGACTATGGATATTTCCTCGTTTGACGCTATGCTAAAGAATCGATTATTATCGAAAACCCTGTTTATCGATCCTTTTCCATGCGTTTAAATGACACAGCAAACGATTTATCGCAAAGCACACCAAGCTACTGGACTCATTCTGCAGGGACGCTTCGGAGAAACATGAATCAGACACGACGCGACGGGATGCGACGCCGTATTGGCAATAATCGCAAGTGGCGAGCCAGCGCGCTGCTTGTCACGTCTTGGAAAAGCTGGAATTTCCAGCCGGGTTTGCCATGTTCCCGGGGGATATTCGGATGAGTTTCGGGGCGATCTTGCGACTCGTGTAAAAGCTGCTGATCGTAAATTCCCTGCTCAAAGCGCTGCAACCATAGATGTCACGTAGAGACGGTTATTCCTTGTGTTGTGCCACCTGTGGTATACGCAAACACGTCTCATTAATGTGCATTATTACGTTCATTTCCCTTATTAAATCCCTCTTGAAAATACATCGATAGTATACTTCGAATCATGACTTTTATTCTCAGAGACAAAAATTAGAATCGACGACGAATTATAAAGAAAATGAAAATGATACAGTGATCAAATTATCCGTGAATGACTTAAAAGTACATTATTCGTATAACCTTCTCGGAAGTTCTTTTTTCGTGTATTACCCGAAAATATTGTACCTCATTTTAAGCGACGTAACTTTTGGTTCGAAAATGAGCATGCGCAGCTCTACGCAATATTTGATCTAACAATAAGAAGTGCGTTCATGGTGAAAAAATTTAAGAGAAAAATGCGTAAACAGTTTTTCTAAATCTGGACGTAAAAGACAAAAAACTTCAAATACAAGTGTAATGGTCAGGATTGGATCTGACTATGCACTAGTCAAATAGAGAAAATACACAAATTCCAGCATCGGTATTTTTCTCGTTTGATAAATGGTCTTTTAAACATTCGTATAAGTTTAAAGAAGAAAAAAGTCGACGTGAACGTTAAAGTTTTTGGAAATTCTCAAAAATCAGTCGACTTGACGTGCTATATTGATGTGCATATAGTCCAAAAATATGACTATATTTAAGTTAAGAGAGTTATCTCCGAGAATTTACCCCTTCAGCGACAGCGTTTGAGTTCGGAAAATCGACGTGAATGAGGAACAAGATGCCCCTTGATTTTTGTGAGTATGCGACTTGATCTACTCAGACGTAGAAATAATCGTATCGCATACATCTGTTTCTAGTTACGGAGTTGATGAAAAACGGATGGATTGCGGGAACTCCTTTAATTTGGAGAAAATTCTATAAATACGGCAACGATGGGCTACTAGATGGCGGCTGAGCGGCCGGCGCGTGACAAGTGGAAGTGTAATGAAGTTACAAATAATGCGTTTATTCCTCAAACGGACAGAGGAGAAGAAGCATGTGCTTCTGAACCAATTCAAATCTCTGGAAAAGTATGATTTATGATGGAAACTCGAAGCTTCTTAAAAATCCCTCTCCGACCCTCGCCCCTCCACCGTCCGATCCCTTTCGCAGCGGCGTCGTCCCTTGTTCTCGATGAAAGGGACCCCACATCCCTAGAAATAGACTGAAGAGATATACCTTCGAAGAGATTCGTACGAGAAATATCGAACTTCTTTGACGATACATCTACCGCACCGGTGAAAGACAAAGAATTGCGTTTGAGAGGATCAAAAAGCATTACACCGTAACCGCTGGAGGGAGAAAAAAAAAGGAGACGAAATAGGATTACATAGATACGTAGGCGGATCAGCCTCTAATCAAAGAGCGTATTTTAGCACACAATCATGTATACTCGCTGAGTCTCGGTTTTTCGCCCTTTGCTCCTCTCTGAGAGGGTCTAGAGAGGAACATCATGAAGTTTTATTTCCAAGAATGGTTATGTGAGTTACTTAGTATCAATTGCTATCCTCAGTTCTTAAATGAAATGAGCAGTACAATCAGAAACGGAGCTTAGATTGTCTTGTTGTCAGATCCTTGCTTGAGGGAATGCAGGTTATCATCATCCTTCACAAGGAAAAATATTCCTGTTATCATTGAACGGATGTAACTGGAATCAGCCTTTACGTTACCTAATTTTCTCTCAGGTTTAATCTTATTAACAAAGACCCAGACTACTTAGTCCGAACATTACTGAAAATTCACCTTAGATTATGAAGAATATACTCACACAATTTTGAGTTTTAGTGTTGTTTAGTTTTCTGTTTAAAACATAAAATGTTGGAGAAAATGAATGTATGTTGCAATTGGGGACTAACACTTTTGGCTTAGATAATTAATTACGTGCATACGGGAAGTAATGGTACATACGTTGTTTCTAAACTGAGTCCAAAAATGTGGTCCAGAATTGCAAGGTGTAGTCCAATTAAGGAACCTCAATGTAGTTAGACTGATTCCGATTAAATCCATCCAATTATTATTACATGATATAAAATGAATTAAAAGTCATCATCTGAATGACTAAAGGGCTATAGTTCATCAGAGGCGTACCTTCCTTTCATTTACTATTTTTATGCAATCCTGCTACGCGTTCTATGGTGGCAGCGCCGTGAAGGATATGCAACCCAAACTACACCAACACATAGGTTTTAAGGTGCATGGAGCCTTGGAAAATAACCGCAACTTACCTCGACTACCGCCGGAGCAGAGTTTACTGCTGGTATTAACGAAAATTAGCTAAGCTGAACGTGATCATTATAATTAAAACCATCCCGTTCGCCAACGACGGACGTTATCGGACTGTAAAAATATGGAAACTCGGCGACGTAATGGGAGTCATAAAATCAATTATTTATCCGAATATGGGCGGATGAAGCTTTAAGCCCTGGCTGGGGCGAATTTACTTGTAACAAGGCGACGGCGATGCGGCACCCTTCATACCTCCAACTCGCTCGTAAATTACGGTCCCATTCTTATACGCGAGGGGTCTTTATGCCCCTGGGGTGACTCTGAAAATTTCCACCTTCCTATTCCGTACCCTGTTAATGTTCAATTAAGTTCTCGTTTTAACATATACCGGCATTCTTTCTATCTCTGTGTTATGCCCGCGCTAATGTCATGTTCCATCGCTACACCCCCGCTTTATGTTCTCCGTCGATGATTTACGAGTTTCTCGCGGGATTTTTCGAGTTCGCAATATTGTAACCGAGAGGGCCTTGATGTAAGGCCCGTGGATATGAATACGGATAAAGTTTTCTTGAGAGCTTTCTGGGCGAGAAAGTTCTGCATATTTTCCCGACTTGAGATCTGAAAAGTTTGGAATAACCGCGCAGGGGCAGGTTATTAAATTGGAAATTCGGTGGTCAATGATTAAATCAAAATTAAAATTAGTTTCCATTGAATAGCTTTATATTTCAGCTTGTAAATTGTGCGTTGCAATAGAAACTGATCGATAAATGCTTCTATAGATAATCAGTTCAGAGAATTTTCAAGATAGGAGAAAAATAATTGCAGGCGAGTTCCAGGAGAAATGATGGTTGAATTTCCTTGAAACAATTATTACATGCCACAAAATTCCCAAAATTGGACGTATTTATGCTAAAAGGAACGATGTGGAAGTGGAAAGATGGGGTGTGCTCGTGGAAGTTGGATAAGAAACAATGTGGTCAGGGGATATAGTTCCTTTTAGAAAATGGAAAAGCGGGATTTGACATTAAATCAAAAGGAACTGAGCGCAAACCCGTGAGTCGTGGGCATGTAACAAAAGCGTTGTGCACGGGGCTCATGAGTTAAAGACTGACGACCTATACTGGAAAAAAAACATTGGATCTAGAGTCCAGACTCTTGAAAACATTGACAAGAAAAAATACTCTTGATTCAATCGGATTTTTGCTTAAATCAAAAGGAAATCCGCTCAAATTAAGAGGCTTGGTTCTTGATTTAAGCAAAAATCCGATTGAATCAAGAGTATTTTTTCTTGTCGATGTTTTTAAGAGTCTGGACTCTAGATACAATGTGTTTTTTTTTTCCAGTGTAGACGTCGTCGCTCGTGTCGTACCTCGTAGCGCCCGTCCTCGCCGCTGACGTCACTGGTGCTTTTTCCCAGACAGTTTCGTCATTTGATATGACATTTCCAGGTTTCCCTTGACTTTTAAAATTCCCTCACATTTCCCGGTTTTCCCTGACTGTGGCAACCCTGACATTCTCAGAAAAATTCGGTTTTACCAGCAGTTCGGCAATACGTGAAAGTTCATACGGCGCTTTTCTTAGTGCGGCAGACTAGGGTAGCTAAACATTAAACAACTTTCCCCGTATTATTTCCTCCGATAATCTTCCAACTGTGTCAAAACCATTAATGGCAGACCTGGAGCATCGCGAATCAGTCACGGGGCGTGTGCGAAAAAGTTCTCACTGCTAAATAATGGCTTAAAATCAAAGATAGCTCCCGAACGGATCCTCGGCGGCTGAAATGAGCGTGTGTTTGACAGTAACGTATTACTCCTCTCTTAAAAGAACTTCCTCCTTGAACCGAGCCGTCTTCGAACTTTGCCCCTTCTCAGTGTCGAGGCGTCAATGATCGATTATCGATATTTCCACATTTGAAGCCATGTTAAAGAATCGATTATTCAAGGCGTTCGTTGCGAACACCCTGTTCATCGATACTTTTCCACAGGTTTAAATGGCAGCTCAATCGATACATCGCAAAGCACGCCGCTGCCACTGCCCCTTTTGTGGGGCTTCGCGCTCCTTCCGTCCGTCTTTTAAACCCCAAGATCTATGTTCGTGGCGTAGGATCCACGCGCCAGTGGCGTGGCGTGCTTTGCGATATATCGATTGATTCGCCACTCAAACCTATGAAAAAAGATCGATTATCAGGGTGTTCGCAGCGAACACCTCAGTAATCGATTCTTTACCATAGCTTCAAACGGAGATATATCGATAATCGATCATTCACGCCACGCCACTGCCACGCGCCTTTAGACGTTCGCCGGATAACCCTACATCCACATCAATTTTGCCAAGCTCCGCCGAACTTATTCGGATTTTCACCCGCACTTTCAAAGTTCGAGGGCTATTCAAATCCACTCGGCGATGAACTTGAGAGGGACTTCTTCAAAGGCGAAGTAAAGGATATCGTGGGTTCCAACACGCCCATTTTTTGGGCAAATCTCCTTTAGTTTATCTTCCGCTCTGTGACAGTGGCGTGCTCATATCGGTTGACCTGCCATCTAAACCTGTGGAAAAGGATCGATAAACAGGGTGTTCACGACGAGCACTTTAATAATCGATTCTTTACCGTAATTTCGAATGGGAAAATATCGATAATCGATGATTCGCGTCTCTCCATTGCTCCGTGAATTGAGGATAGTATTTTGAAGCCGTCAAAAAAGTCCGATGTCTTTCATTCGCTGTCAACGGAAAACAGGAACTGAATAAAGATACACGACTGCTGCGGAAAATTGTGCCTCTCAAGGGTTCTGTTACGAGAGTGAGTGAAAACTCAAGGACTACACGGACCCGTTTAAGCGTCATTTCCTGAGGGAACAGAAACGAACTCGTCATACGGCCATTGAGAAAAAGGGCTAGGGACAATCGGGTTCATGATCACAGAAAAATATCTCTCTTTGACTGTACCTACTTGCACCTAAAAAGCGTTTGTTTACGCCAAGGAAAATTTTAGTTGCAATGAATACTTGCAAAGATAAACAAATTTCTTAGATTGAAAAAAATTTCTGATGAAAGATTTTTAGATTTATGAAAAAAAATTGGCTGTGTCTCGCGGTCGGGTAATTTATCGAATTTAAAGTAACTTGAGTAGCCCACCTCTTAAGAAATATGATAAAATTCTCTTACATGTTTTGAAGAGGGGTGAAATAAGCGTGATGTGTTTGACCAACACTTACCTGAAACAAAGATAAAAATAACATGATCAGTAACGAAAGCAATTACAAGAAACTGGAATACAAAAAAACGTGCAAATGAGAGAAAAAAATTCTTATCTCAGTTTAAAATCATACTTCGGTAGAGACAATTTTTCCGGTCCTAATAGTGATGCAATAATGTTTAAAAAAAACTGTTACTCCTTGTGAATGAGAATAGGATTTTGATGTGGGTCTGAAATTCGTCATAAGCATTACAAAAGCTGCGATTCATTTTTCTAGGTGCAATTACGAGATCTGAATTTTGTGATCTGTAAAATATTTTTGCAGATTTTTTTTTACATATTTCAACGACTTTCTTACTGTTCTCAATCTTATTATTATTTTTTTTTCTGACACTTTTTTTCCTCCCAACTTCGCTGAGTATGCAACATTGAATTTGAACTCCAGCAATTACGGCCTGTTTGTTCAAACTTCACACCCCCGCGACTTAAGAAACTCTAATAAATTCAAACGCGAAATGCGTGTTGAGAATTTCAGCCTTATACATGCCCACACAACACTTGTGGTGTTGCGGAGTTTGAAACTCATTTAGTATGTTAAACTCATCAAACAGCAGTAAAGCTGTTCCGTTCCATCCTTCCCTAAGCCGCCACTTTTTAACGCCCAAATTTCGGTCTTGTCGGTTATTATTGTAATTAAATGACGGAGTTGACTATTGGGAATTACGTGATGTAATAAAGCGGTTTGAAAGTTGCTGCAACTTTTTCTCGTGTCAGTGTGGGAAAAGCGCTTTATGAGTGGAAAAATGGCCCGTTGCACGTACCCTAGAGCTGTATTTTGAAAGTTAAATCTTATTCATTAGCTAAAGAGAAGAAGATTGGTCCGAAAGTCTTTTTATTCAAGAAGTCATTGCAGTTTAAAATCAGGGCCGATAACGTCATCAACTGATCAAAATACATCATCACTAATCTCTCGATCATAAAATCACTAAGTCTCATCAATCATAAATACATGTTGCACTAGTTTGCTCCACCTGAATCTTCCACTAGTTTGCTTTTGTAGGACTGTATAAAGTTAAAATAATGGTGCACAGTATCAAGGGCAATGAATTCATTTAACATTTTTGAAGAACAGTCGTTTCCTTCATGCGGTCACAATTAATTAGGTTAACTTTGACCAGTTTAAAACGCGATTTTAGCCTAAAATCGCGTTTAAGGTTTAGGGTACGTAGATTAGACCCATTCTAAAATATAATAAATTTCGAGAATAGCTGAGTCTTGAAAAAGACACAAGGATTTTTCGAATCTTAAATTCCGAGCTCATAAGATTTTCAGGGTTTCATATCTCCTGAGTTTTTCCCCCAATTTTCTATTAGACTGCGCAAAGATAAAAATGAAAAAATTCAATAACCATTCAAAGAAATCAACCAAAGCTTGTAATTTTGACCCGCCATGGCCTTGAACTACCAAAATTCCTCGTATTCTTTGGATTTCCGCGACGAACTGACTTTACCCAATAGCTACGAGTCCTTACATAACCGCAAAATTTTGTTTTGAGTGCCGAATATTTTAAATTTCATCAGTAACCATTAAGAGCTGCAGAAAAGTACACAATGGATCTAAATCGAAAATGTTGCTATTAAGCAAGGTATGCGATGGGTATGAGGGTAGGTAGCCTAGCCATTCCCGACGTGCTGGAAAAAAAGCCGGTTAATTTCCTCGCGAATTTCGGTGCGTAAATTACGGACAGCGAAAAAAGCGGCGGAGAGCTCAACTGAACGATAACGATGAGACGGACTGCGTTGCCTGAACTACGCGCGTTTTTGGTGATTTCAACAAACCACCAGACAGTTTTGGAGCTTTCGTGCTTAGAGTACATTTTCGAATTGCTTTTAGAAACGTTGAAAATGGTCCAATGATTTATTTATCATCGCCCTAGGTTATAAAACATGTGTTAGCGGATGAATGTTCTAGATATAAGTTAAGGAAAAGAGAGTAATAAACCCGACTGCGGATACGTCATCCCTTAGTGAATACTTTGAAAATGACGTCATGTCAAAAAAAAACTGAGTTCGACTAATACTACTATTTACTCTTAGACATTTAACACTTTCTCATGGGCAGGCCAAACAATCATATTAATATTACAACAATTTTTTTTTATGAAGGTAAGAGTGTGACAGAAAGGCCATAGGCGGATCCAGAGGGGCGCCCCATCTCTCCGTTCGCCTGAAAAAAGGGAGGAAAAAAGAGAGGGAAAAAGGGCAGAAAGGCGGAAGGAAAGAACGGAGGAAAGAAGAAGGAAGAACGCTCATACTTGGTAATTAGTCAAGATGAAATTGACTTGAACTGCAAATTAGATGCTTTAAAATGTCTTAAATGTTCTGGGGAAAACCCCTCGGATCCCCCTCCCCCTCGAAGTGTTAGGGTCCGGCTATGAGAAAAGCATATCATTTTAATTTACGCCATCTTGCGGGAAAATATGCACTTCCTGCTGTTATGGAGTGTCAGGATAGGAATTGACGTTAATTTCCGCGCACCAGGGTGTCTATTAAAACAGGCTGGTCAAAAATAAGTACTTTTACTGTGCTTTTTCAGTACATTCTCGAGAAATTCAGTACCTCCTCCAACGGAAAAATTCCGTACTTTTTCAGTACCTCCATTTGACGAAATAAAATAAATTTCAAAAATTTGAAATTGCGACAAAAATGACAAAAAAAAAAAATTAAAAAATTTCGGCCCTTTTGGCGGAATTTCCGCTGTTTTTCAGTACTTCCGGACCGCCCTTACAAAATCAGTACTATTTCCAGACTTGTAGACACCCTGCCGCGCACTTACGCATTTCTTATAGATCATTCTCCAATGAATATGATGAATTTGGCTATTTTTGCTGAATCGGTCGGTTCATTCGAACTAGATTCGACAAATTTAGAAGGAAACTCGATTTACGAAAAGGCATTACTGCTCTCTTCGGTACGACGGCGATACAGTCGTGCACGAGTATGAAATGGATAGTTGGGGATGAACGCGGCAGCAGGGTGGAGAACGGGGAGCCGCAAGTTAATTGGTCGAGCGCGGAGCGTTTCCAGCTGCTGAGCAGACGAGTCGGACCCCGCTATAAATTTCATTTCCCCACCGAAGCAATTTCCAAACTGAAATTTGCCCCCGTGAAAAATCAACAGCGTTGAACCGCGAATCCAATTTTCCACCCTTGATTGCGTTCAAACGAAAGGAAAATACTATACACTGGCCGGATTGCAAATTCATTTCGGGCTCCGCGCGCCGCCGCCGCCCGGCCCGTAATTGGCGTTTAGCGGTTAAGTGCGTCTGCACTGCATTACGGAGGACTTACCATCGAATCCATTTGAGCCCGGCAAGTGGCCCATTGTACACAAGTACCAGTCGGAGAGATAAAAAAAGAGAAATAGATTCACACCTATAAAGGTTGAATGAAACTGAGAAAATATAAGCCAACACCGGAGATTCAACGTAAATCAACTCGAGTTCTTATTTCCTTTATTCCTTCCTCACCGATCTGATGGATGACGTCATTATACTCTTGCGTTAGGTTCACAAAGCATACAAATGACGTCATTTTTGTTGTTGCCATTTAAATAATGCTGATTCAAGAATATATCTTCTGTACTGCCATGCTAAGAGAGAACGCCGTATGAACATTCGAGAGTCGTCAAATTTCCTTCGATAAAATGTTTATTTTTGCGGAAGGTTATGAACATTTTTCCTTGAAATTTTCAGGAACTTCAGGTAAAATTGCGAACAAAATTATCTGAAAAATTGGAAGGAAACTATTCATAAGTTTACCAGAAAATTCGTGTTTTATCAAAGGAAATTTGGCAACGCCTGAACCTTAATACGGCGTCCTTCCTTAGCACGGCAAAGTAGCAATTGGACCGCGTTTGACAGAAATGAACCAAGCCACATCAGTTAAATTGCCAAAAACTGGGCAATTTAATATCTTACGAGAGAGCGTTTAAGCGGATTCCTTTAAAAATTTTAAGGAATTTGCTTCGTACCATGCAAAAAATTCACTGAAATTTGCACGGAAATCCGCACAACCGTTTCCACGTAAAAAATAATATGGCTTGGCTCCGTTCTATTTGACGAGATCCAATTCGCTTGTGTTCCGCACGGGACTCAATCGCACGTGCTAATATTAGCGTGCTTAATTACTCCGATAGCAATACAAATAGAGCCACTCGGGGGATGAAACAATTGTATTATGCATTTGAGTCACTCACTTTCACGTATTAAGCCTGAACGAATTGGTATAAGCGCGAGAAATACATTTCGCCTTCAATTCGATTGATATGCAATATTAGCTACTCGGAAGTTAAAATAGTTGTATCTTTTATTTTGGTGCTCCTGCAACGTTCAATGGAATGCTAAGTGAGTGACGGTATGGAAAGAGTATCTGTTTGGAGTTTTCCGAAATATGTCCCCGTTGTGATTTAAACCTAAGGGGGTCTTTTCCCAAGCGTGAGAGCCGATTTTAGACGGCCAAACTTATGAAAGAGGTTCGGTCACACAGATAGAAATTTCACTTTGACGCAAGAAATAGTTAAATCTATCTATATGGAATACCGTGCGTTCGGCTAATACGCTCGAGTTTTTTTTAGAGTGTATAGCTCATCCAATAAGACCTTGCGATGAATATTGTTTCTTTTTGCCTTATCCCATAATATTCTAAGAAGTCTTCGATAATTTCCACGCATTCGATCAAACTGATGATTTTCATAAAAAAATTCTGCTTTAACTGTTCCACAGGAATTTATCAGGACAAAATAAAAAGGATCAAGCTTGTAGTAGTATCCAGAGAGAGTGCTTAAGCTTCCAAAAAACAATCACTTTGTTCAAGAGGAGAGGAAAAGTGTAAAGTTGAAAATTCGGCCGACAACAGAATTTTGTGGACACAATAATTATGACATATTATACAACATACCAATAAAAATAACTACCAAGTAAGTACGGAGACAGTCAACTTCGAGGGGAAAACATTGAGACTCCCTTCAGAATTTAAGTGGCCTCCGAGCATAACGAAACACATACTCTGATCAAGGTTGCCAAATTTCATTATTAAGTAGTATACATTGCAGGCATATTAATGTATTAGTCTATTGAAACCAAAGTTTTAAATAATTAGAAACAGTCCATAAGCAAAATGACAAGCTTTCTCTGGTGCACTGCGGACAGTAAGATTTGCCTTTCAGTGGGCTGATTAAAATGTCAGTCGATTATTGGTAGTCAATACTGATTCAATTAATTTGAATACAAAGGAATTAAAAAAACGAAAATGCTCGTATTTTATGATTAGCAGTATAATTGAATTTTTGAATTCAATTTACTCAATCAAATTTTAGAACATTTGAATCATTTAAAATTATGGGCTGTTTATTTTATTTCTGCGACGAACAATGACAAAATTCCACAAATTCGAAAAAGTTTCTTCCGAGGTCCATCTGTTGCCATGCTCTGTCGTAAAATTAATTATATACGTATATTATTTTCGAGAAATATATTTCAGACATGTTTGAAAAACCGTTCTTCATCCGACAACCCTGCGCAAGATGCGTACTCCGTCACAACCCTTACAGGCTGTAGTTATGATAATTTTATGACTGGAGATAAATGAGAGAATTATGCAAATCCATAAAATCAGACCCGAATGAAAGAGCGAACACCATTAATTGAGAATAAAAAAGTAAGCCGAACTACTCAAATTGACGCGCTCTTGTCGGAAACGGCGCGGCAGCTGCGAGTGTTCCTTCGCTGATTTCTTCATCCCTTCGCAAGGGTGTCAGGCCCTGATCTTGACACCCCGTCAACCATAAATTGGGGAGGGGCAGTCGAGATGGGTACCGAGCGTATTTTTATCGGGCATTCGTTACACTGCTCCTCTTCCTATACGCTCTGCTCCGACATAAATTACTTTCGAGAGCTGGTAAAAGGTTGACGATATTTGCCGACCGGTTGACAGCGTTTATGAATCATGCACATAAAAAAAATGATAGTGAGTATTAGACGATCTGGTTAAAAATGCTCTTTCGAAAAATTCAAAGCCAGTATTAAATTCCCTGGCGGACATTATATTCCTGAACGGTCTAAAACTAAAACTTCTTTGATTTTTTTCCTTCTTGGCGGAGTGTTCTGTATAAATTTCAAGCTATAAATTTAACTTGTTTCTCATCGAAAAGATGAAATAAGAGTGAGAAATAATAATCGCCTTCAATTCCATTGATATGCAATATTAGCTGCACGGAAGTTAAAATAGTTGCAGCTTTCGTTTTTTGGTGCTCCTGCAACGTTCGATGGATAACAAATGGTGCAAGCTATAAAATTGACTTGTTCCTCGTCGAAAAATGAAATAGCGTCGGAGATTTTGGAATACCGCAATGAAGATACGTGATTTTGCAGTTTTGCAATTGAATTCACAGTTCTTAATCATTTGAAAATGTTAAAGCTAGAAATAGTAAAAGAAAAACAAGTACATACAAAAATAACAATGCTGCGTAGGTTGAAAAAAATAAGTACTGTAACATAAATTCGTCGCCTGCCGGCCAAAGTATCACAAGCGCCATATTACAACGTTTACTTTCCACCACCGTTTTCTTTTTTCACATGAGAAATTGTTCAACGAAGCTGTCCGAAAATGTCACTGAATTTTTTTGTGCTGCCGATAAAATTTAGTGAAATTTTATTCTGCCAACAATTTCTCTGTAAAGAAATGGAATGGCGGCAGACATTTTTAAACGTCGCATGGCGCTTGTGATTCTTTTACCGGGAGGTGACGAATTACAGAGGGTATCCACAAAGTCAAAGGTAGGAAAGAAAATCATTTTTCATTCATTAGGATAGGAAGATGAGATTCACCCTTCGATAAAACTAAAATGAACATTTCTGGCTACATCTCGCAACGGGGATTATTCCGCACTGGTGGCAAAAACAGCGGCTATTAGTTAGCAACCCCACACTTCCATTGATTTTCGACTTCTGTTCTCCTTTCAGCCACACACCCCTAAACGTCTGAAAAATACGTCGGCTTCGGTGACTAGGGCTCAAGGACGAGGGGCTCCAATCCGAATGGACACCATGTTGCGTCATTGGATGAAACTAAGGATTTGAAACTACGAGACGAAGATTTAACAAAATGAGTCATTTGATAATTTATCGGGTTTTTTTACGTGAAGTCACAGGGAAGTTCGCATGAGGCATGATATTGAATTCATCAAAATGCTAGAGTGTTTTGAAGAGGAAAGCCGAATCTGTGATAATGGTAAGCGGTAAAACTTAGGAAGCTGTCCCACGATTCTTTAATTCAACTCATTTATTGGTCTGCGGACAAACTATATGTTCAAGTGTCTAAAATGATGTACATAATTATTAAAGAATTTTATATTGACTATGTACCTACCGGTTTAATTTGAAAAAAAATGAGTAGTTGCGGAAAGAAGAAAAACTTGGAGATCTTACAATGTGTCGATAATAGCTCATTACTGCAATTTGTTTATGGAGAACCTGAGTTAGAGGTGCAGTTTGAAACCCTCAGACTCAAGGAAATTTTGTTTCATCTTAATCTTCGACCAGCGCAGGCACATCAAAATAAACGCACTTTTCAATTAAAATCTTCATCCAAAAAAAAAAGAAGAAGAAAAAGAAGGGCGGTTAGCAAACCATTGATTTAATTTGATAATATTATAATCAAAATTATTTTTTTAGAAAATATTTAAAGAATCATCATTTAGTATTTTTAAAAATAATATGTTTACCCAAAACATCATAAAAATATTTTCAAAATATTTGTATTTCAATACTGTAAAAATTTATATCGTGAGAGTATTTTTAAAATATCAGTACATATAATATTTATATTCAAAATATTTATTATATATTTTAAAAACATTTTAAAAGACAGTAATGCATTAGTAAGTATTTTCAAAATATTTTGAAAATATTTTAAACAATAATACTGCTATTCAAAATATTTTTAAAATATTTTCGATATCCTAATCGGTATAAGTCATCATACTAAATGCCTGCCCATAACGAAAAGTATTAAACATAATAAGGCTTAGATTTAAGACGTAGCTCAAATGTGTTCTTTCTGAACAATTATCCATTATTTTCAACCTTATTATTCATAAAGGTTATTGCAGTTGTTGTCAAATTTAATATAATATAATATGGACGTATTTCTATCAAACGGAACTAAGTGCATTATGCCGTGAGCCCTGTTATGCACATATGCTTATGGGTGTCAGGGCTCATGTCTTAATGCACATAGTTCCGTTTGACAGAAATACGTCCATATATATATATTTTTTTGCCTCCCAAGAAATTGTTGAATTTCCACCTCCTTGAGGTCATTTTCAATGTATTTGCGCGTGATCTCAGTTTATTTCTTTTTTGTTTCGTTTGTAGTTCATGTACTGTTGTGAATATTATCATTGAATGAGAATGTTATCATTCATTCACATCTGGTTGTTTATTTTTTATTTTTCAAATTTCAAATGAAACATTTAAATTCAACTGAAGAAGAAATTCTTGATCTCGTGTGCTTATTGGTCTCCTGTAGAACTTGCACTTAGTAGCTGTGCAGCTGTGAGATTATGGCAATCGCACCTGCATAGTCTTTATGAGGAAGACATCAAACTGCATAATCAAAT
Organism: Bemisia tabaci; assembly: GCF_918797505.1. Classification (NCBI taxonomy): domain Eukaryota; kingdom Metazoa; phylum Arthropoda; class Insecta; order Hemiptera; family Aleyrodidae; genus Bemisia; species Bemisia tabaci. Next base: position 22,345,299 of record NC_092797.1, read on the forward strand.
GCAAAATGCATCTCAGAATGTCGATGAAAAATTTAAAGAGAAAAAAATAAATAAAATATAGAATGGTGGAAATAATAGAATAACAGAGACAAAAGAAGAGAAATAAAATGAAGTAAATCAAATTAATGATAAAATGAAGTCAAAGACTAAACTGAAATAAAACATTAGAGGGAGCAAGGAGATGAAGTAAAAAAACTGAGATGAAGAAAAAAATAAAGTATAAGGGAAAAAACTAAATGAGGTTAAAGAATAGAATGAATTTAAAGAATTAACTGAAGTCAAAAAAATTATGATGAAGTATTAAAATAAATTACAGTAAAACAAAACAAAGTAAAGGAATAAGAAGTAAATAATTAAAGAAAAAATGAAGTGCTTGAAAAAAAAGAAAAAAATAGAGTGAAGAAAAAAATAGAGTCAGCAAGGAAATAAAACAAAGTAAAACGATAAAATAAATTTAAAAAATATAGTAAAGTAAAAAGTAAAATAAATACACGGACAAATCCAGGCAGATGGAAAATATCCTAGTTGCCCGTCCAACTCGACGTTAAATACCGGTTTTAAGTCACTAAAATACATCGCCCAGTAAAGTTCAATCGGTAGGGTCGTCGGTTAGTGTTAGGTAGGTCCCGGGTTCAATCCCCAAGTGGATGAAAAATTTCTAATCTGCAAAATCGATTAAATAACATCCCAGTGGTTTCATTATTTTTATTTTTCATGGTTTCTAAAATTATTTCCACAATTAACCCTTTTCCACCATCCCCTAGCTGCGAACCCCTAAATTGATTCAATATTGGTGTAGTATTGTCTCAATATTGATATCCAAATACTTTCCCTTTGAAGTACTGGCACAGTATTCTCAGCCAAAGTGTTGACACAGTATTTATGCCAAAAGGAAAGATGGTGTACGATTTTAACATTGGCTCAATATTTAACCAATATTGGCCCAATGTTTGCATAAATACCAAAACAATATTGTTTAAATATTGGCTAAATATTCCTGTCTTATCTGGGAGAGATGAAAAAGTCGCAAAGTAGTCCTTAACATTTTCTACGAAAAACAAGAAGACAAAGGCCGTACTTTAAAGTTATTCTGTCATGCGTGGTGGCAATTAGACATTTGCGCTTAGGAGCAACTATCTCAGGCCCCCAGCGTTGTTAATAAAAGGTCCTTAAATGGAACGACACGTGTCAAGTAGCGTTGCCTCAGATCACGTGAAATCGCTTTAATTGTCTTCGCTTTCCACGAAGAAACTAACAGTTTCCCGGCGCGAGCGGCAACAATATTGTCAACTAATCCGGCGACTTACACCGGTGGCCGGATTAAAATGTCAGGATCGACGCTTCTTGGCGGAGATAACGCCACCCGGAGCACATCCACCCCCGCCTAGACTCGCGAATGCAAATACTGCCGAGCTAAATAAGAACGCCGTATACACCTTCAGACGTTGCCAAATTCTCTTTGATAAAATACAAATTTTCATAGAAACTTGTGAATATCTTCCTTCGAATTTTTCTACAAAATTTAAACACAATTGATTCAGAGTGTTCGAAAACACACCAACTCGGAAGAACAAATTGTTCAGGGAACACCTAAAACTGCGCAGCGGGCGAAGAAGTTAGTTTAAGAAAAACCTTGTGGGTGCCAAAAGACAATTACTTAAAGATTTTGTAAAGCACCAAGTTGAAATCGAAACTCCATGTTTGATGACAGAATTAAGCGTTTAAAAATTTCCGAGTTGGTGTGTTTTCGTTCTCACCGACTTTCATATACTGATTTTTCATAAACTGCTCAAAAAAATTTATATTTTTCGACCTGAATAACGCTTGAATATTTATATAACTTGTTGGTACAAGGTATACTGAACCGAAAAAAGAAAACCGCAAAATCGGATGGTCACCCGTTTCCTTTGAAACGGCCAAAAATCTGTATTTCCAATAGAATACTTCGATTTTTCCCTTTTCTTGCCGCTGTTTCGAGCACTTCCGATTGCAATTTCGAAATTTCCTTTTGCGTGCAGATGCTTCTAACCATAGGTGTTACTAAACTGTAAAAAAGTGAAAATCGAAAAAAACCCGAGTTGATGTGTTTTCGAACTCACTGATTCAATTTAATCAACGTATCTGAAACTTTCAAGGAAAAATGTCCATAACTTTCTCAAAAGTACATGTTTTATGGGGGCAAAAGTTGGCAACGTCGAAATGTTCGTACGATGCTTCTCCTTAGCAGGGCGGAATACGTCGCCGTATTCATTTAGGTGGAGGGTTGTAGCGGCTCGGTGGTGGTGCCTCCGTAATGGTGTCTCGGTTCGGTTTAATGAGCTCGCCATATTCAAAAGTCGGCTCAGAGCGTCTCCTCGCTCTATTATCCGGTAGCGTAGCGTGCTTTGCGATGAGTCGATTGATCTGCCATTTAAACCTACGAAAAAGGATCGATTATCGGAGTGTGCGCAACGAACATCTTCATAATCGATTCTTTAGCGTAGCTTCAAGGGTAAACATATCGAATCACGCTTCGCCGCTGTTATTATCATCCAGCTTACACCTTGCGTTTCGCCGGCTCCCAAGTTCCCCGATAAGAAATTTCGGATGTGTCGAAGGGGGTGGTGAGATATGTGACATAACGCGTGTATGAGTCGCGGCGCATTTCAACTTCGTATTCCATATCCGAAATGTTCCCAATCGGACGTTCCACTGTCGTTTGGGAGAGGGTGGAATAAGTAATTTTTTGTGTACCCTCGAACAGCGGAAAAAAACACATTGGATCTAGAGTCCAGACTCTTGAAAACATTGACAAGAAAAAATACTCTTGATTCAATCGGATTTAAGCTTAAGTCGAAAGGAAATCCGCTCAAATTAAGAGGCTTGGTTCTTGATTTAAGCTTAAATCTGATTGAATCAAGAGTATTTTTTCTTGTCGATGTTTTTAAGAGTCTGGACTCTAGATCCAATGTGTTTTTTTTCCAGTGTATGAAAAGTAGGGTTTATTACGAGGAAAAAAACAGCATCCTCGCCAGGTTCTTGTGATACAACGTATGGAGGAAACAATTCATTACAGTGGTTACAATTTTATTTTAAAAAACGAATGTTTCCTTAACGTGATGAGATTTTTCTGGTAGTATCAATCATTTGGTAATTCATCACGGTAATCGGTAAAAACTTTTGTCATCGAGACTATAATTTTATCAATTTTTCTTTTTTCTGTAGAAAATTTCAAAACATTAAATTACAAAAAGATTGATTGGTAAAAGGTTGAAAGAAAGAATATGACAATAGTGCATTTTCTTCGGAAAATACACTAAAAATAGGAAAAAATAAATGAAAAAATGACATCACGTTGATGCTTTCTAACAAGTGCCATTATTATACCAAAAGGAAAATTGATTTTCCTTCCTCTTTTTTCATTGATTTGTTTACTTACAGCATAAGCTTTTAATGTTCAGAGCTTTAGAGGGGCAAAGCACAAGTCGGCGGCGCCGTTGGGACGAAATTTCAGATCAAGCACGAGTAGCCGTGATGGTCATTCCAGAGGACAAATGATGCGACGCCACCTAACCACTAATGTATCGGTTACTCAGTTCAACTTCATTGACACGATCGCCAAATTGTACTTGAAAATCCCACTTTAAAAAGTACTCAGTAACTTGAAACATTTGCCTATACTCTACTGCGAGGTTTTCTTCGAAATTATGACCATGAATCCAAGTCCATTAGCTATCTGACCCACCCTTTTCGTCGATTTTATTGACCAAAGTATTCTCAACATACCTTTCTGTTGATCTTACGTCATGAAATTCTAGCGGACACATACTTTCATTAAAAACTACCCCAACCAAAATTTGTGTTACAAGACTGGTTTAGCTGTTTCGAAAAAAATCACGTTTCTGTAAGAATATTTGAATGAGTATATATCACGACGTCAAAACTGAAGCAAATAAATGGTGTCGATCTTCTTTTCGGTGTTAAAGTTTGCATTTTCTTGGCTGCAAGAGCTGAGTATTTAGTACAAATAAGAGTGAAGAATGATTTTTGGGCTTAATTCAATCTCAGCGAGCGTGCAAACCCTTTACAGTTCAACACCATAACTTGAGATCTGAGCGGGGTAAAACAAGACTCTAGTTAAGTCCTCTAATTCAGGTTAACCTACCATCGATCTTCGATTCAAAATCATTTCGCTTTGAACTGATATCATTGGGCGCTTTTATATTAGCAAAATAGTATTTTAACAGGAGAATCTAACGATCAATTTTGACTGTTGGGGCCTAGCAATCCAATTTTCCGTGAGAAGTCAGATTTTTATGATTTTGCTGAGCAAGCTGACGACTGTGGAGGTTATTTGAAGCTTCTCTCCGGTCAAGTGATAGATGAGGTGCAATTATTTGCTTGCTCCCCTGTACCCCCCTCCCGAAACATGTCGCCTCCGTCCGTCTTGAGGTTGGTAACTATGCCGTTCGGCGGTACGCCATCGTTGACCCCATCGGGCTCAACCCAATCCGCTCATCGGACCAATTTCACCGAGAGGGCCTTCGTAATTAGACCTCAACCCTTCATAACGTGCAAAATAGTTTCAACATGGTGTCTAGTTTTCTTGGCAAAGCTCATTCCCTGATTTTTCCCTGATTTTCAGGAGCTCATTCCTTGATGAGAAACCGAAGTTTTCTCCCACTTTCCAGGGATTTTCTTGGGGAAAAGAATATAATTTTCCAGAGTTTTAGATATGCATATCGAGTTTAATTCATCTTACAGCCATTTCTTTGGCGCACGTCAGATTAGACCGCCAAATGTGAAAACGAAATGATCCCTGGGTGGTTCGAGAAGAGATTACCGGTTTCTGGAACGAATTCCCTAATTTTCCCGGTAAATTTTCATTCCCTGATGAATCCCGGTTTTTAAAAAACTAGGTACCATGAGTTTCAATATTCATGCAAACTGCGCATGCTTCGAATCTCGCAACCTCGCGACTACTAGGCGATACGTGTCTTGCAACTAACACTATCGACAGGGCGCACACTTGGGCGATCATCTTACGCGGGAACGATGCAGTGGAGTGGCGCGAAGGATCGATTATCGATTTTCCCCCATTTGAAGCTGTGGTAAAGAATCGATTATTAAGGTGTTCGTTGCGAACATGCTGTGAATCGATCTTTTTCCATAGGTTCGGATGACGGATCAATCGATGTATCGCAGAGCACGCCACGCCACTGGAACAATGCGTTCCTTGGAGCTCGCACGAGGCACTGCACTTTCGGGCCAGATCCGGGATCCAGGGAAGAAGTCAGTAGCGTGGCGTGCTTTGCGATATATCGATTGTTATGCCATTTAACCATATGGTAAAGAATCGATTGTTAGGGTGTTCGCTGCGAACACCCTGTTCATCGATCCTTTTCCATAGGTTTAAATGACAGAGCAATCGATATATCGCAAAGCACGCCACGCTACTGGAAGAAGTGGCGGATGCAACTCAAGTAGCAGCTTCGCAAACAGTGTAATTATCGCGAAAAACAAATACGCGATCCGCGCAGCTCCTCCGCGCCATTCATCCGGATAACCCCCTCCTTCCAGCTGCCGGGGATTCGAGGGCCCTCATTGCTCGAGAGCTAATTGCTCGGATCTTACTCATGCCGGGACACGAACCTCGTATCTTACTCTGACCGAAATCCGACCGCACGCTCGCGCGCTTTGCACACAGACGCAGACGGCGAGCACGTGACGCCCCGGGTTTATTACCTCCGCTCTGCCGCGTTACCGAAGAACGCCGTAACGCCGTAACGCTGAAATGTTCAAAATCGAATTTTCGTTAAAAGTCTGATCCAATTTAGATTAATTTACTGATTCAGTTGAAACAGCAAAATTTGTCATAATTATACACGGAAAAAAAATTAAACTTTAAACCGGGTTTATTACCTCCGCTTTGCCGCGTTACCGAAGGGGCGTAACGTCGTAACGCTCGAATTTTCGAAATCTAGTTTCCTTCAAAATTCGTTCGATCAAATTTAGATTAAATCACTGATTCAGCTCAAACACCAAAATTCGTCTTAATTATACACTGATAAAAGAAAACTACGGCCGTGGAAGCCGTACTTACGGGCTATATAGACATACCGGCCATGTTAAGGGCTCGGCGGCCGAAAGTTCCGGGCGTAGCACCCGGAGAAATCTAAGCTACGGCTCCAGCATCCGGAACTTCCAGTCTTTGAGCCCGGAACGGACGGTACGTCTATATAGCCTGAAACTGTTTTTTTCAGTGCATTAAACTGAGACCTTTGTGAGAGCCGTAAGCACACAATTTAACGTTGCCTCATTAGAGAAATAGCCATGAGGGGTGCAAATGAAAGTGTGGGACGACTGCACCGCACATTTTACTATTACAAATTAGAATTTCTGGCACTGATTAGAAACAACGTATGCACCAATAGTCTCCCAATGCACATTGGTGTATTTACCGAAAAATAGCCTGAAAATATGGTTCCTAATCGCAAAAATTTCAATTGGAGACCATTCAACAAAGAACGAGGGCCTCGTTCAGTAAAATTATCAAGTCAGATTTTCCACTTTTTAGAGCGACCAAACAAGGCTGAAACATCGAGAAATCAATGGTAGGAACTACCACTAAATCGACGAAACATTTATCCGGTGGGAAAACATTTTGATGACGCTCATATTAAATTTCAGACCGAAAATTTTTTGGGGGGATAAAAAGAAAATGCTGAAGAAAGATAAGCTTCTTGGAAATTTATTTTCTTGAAAGAAAATAGTTATCTTTCATTTTCATTAAAAACATTAACTCGCACATATCAACCCCTTTAGTTTTCATTTACAGAGATTTCAAAAAAGGCAAGCAGCACAACAAGAGAATTCACGATCCAACAGTGCAAGGTCAACGACGCACCTTGACGAGACCGTGTACTGTGAATCTAGAAAGCTATTCGAACAAATTTAAGTTTTTTGATCTGCCTCAAGCAAAATCTTATCAGATTCTTGAAGAAAAGTGCTACGGAAAAATTTAAGCGAAGAAAGGAAAAATTCTGTCGAACTCCTAAAAGTATCGATATGCTGAACAGAATGCCCGCCTCTCCTCGTAATTTACAAACCGTTCCTATACTCATCTCAAAATTTTTCTCAGAGCTTTGTGTTATTATCAGCTTCCATTTAAACCCCGGTTTGATGGCCAAATCGGCTGCCCAAAAAGCAAGCCATTTTTGAAGGGCTCTATGAGAAATTCGTGATATTATCAGCTCTCAGGAAATCACCCCATGGGTAAAATTGCTGGTATAAATTTTCGAGAGCTTAAAATAATCGTATTCAAGAAACTAAGGCATTAAACTATGGAGTCAATTTCGTTTTAATAATGTAACGGGATTTACTTGTCTTCAGGTCAAAGCTCATACAAGGAAGCCCCTTGCAAGAGGCTAATTTTTTGTAATTTCACTCAATTTTTTCTCCTTTTTATAATTGAATTGATTGTCACATTCTGAGGTCAATCATATTAAATTGTAATTTATACATTTCTTTTTTTCCCCCCTTCATTTTATTTTTTGTTTGGAGAAGTTTTGTTGATTTCTTTGGATTTCGAATACTGTAACTTCTCTTCTATTTGGCCGATTTTTATGAATGAGACCTCTTTTAATTCGTGTTTCAACGGAGAGTAAGGAAAAAATTGCTAAAAACTCGCGAAACAATTTTTTTTGAAAATTGGGCGAATCCTAGCGTGACGGTGAAATGGTTAATGAAGCGTAAGTAATTGGGCGAGGGGCTGAGGATCCCGGCCTAGCTTGGCGACCGTCATTAGCTATTGTTCGTCGAGACGCCGACGCAGTGATCAGGAGCGTGGGGAAGAGAGGGGTAAGTGGATTCCTGTATGAGCCACGTTTAGCTAATTGTCTAATGAGTCTCGAGGCTCATCACAGATTGCACTTACACAGATTGCACTGTATTTCTTAGTTTTAATAAGAAATAAAATATAATTCTGTAAAATTAGTAAATAAATACCAAGACAATTATTCAGGTTGTCAAAGACTGACTGAAAACTTTTTATTAACCTCATATGATAAAAATATTATTATCAGCTGACACTGACATTGTTGTCAGATGAACAGCACTATCAGAGCACGGGTACCAACTTTTGAAAAGTATAACAGAGGTTTGGAGATCTGTCAAAGCAACGTTTTGAACAAAACGGAGGAGTTAAATTCTCATTCCGAGAGTGCCGACCTGCTTAGCCATCCTCGAATCAGTTCGCTTGATTCTGCTTATATATGCATATTTTAAATCAGCGCGTCGTACTCTTAGGCTTTTTTTAAGAAAACCAAGTAACGTAGACTCTTGGTATTCACTGCACATAAACTAGAGAGCCCCAGAATGAGAAACAACTTTAAATCATAATTATTGACGGATAAATAAACTTTTTACACGCTTTGGAAAATCTCAGAAGTTCGCGGTAGTCACTTTTCGGTAAGGAACTAAGGGACTCGGTTATTGTATCGAGCAGGGTTCGAAACGATCGCAAAGGCGGTATACAATAAACATGGTGGTTGAACACAAAAATTGAGGCAACGTAATCGACACGTTTGTGGAAACCATAAGTCACCACGTGATAGCTGTATCATCAGTCTAGTTTGTTTTCCCCCAATTCTATTGTGCCAGACTTTTCCCGGTTAAATTTTATAGTGCTTAGCGCTGCTAAGTGCACTAAAGCGGCAGTAAATTGTTATGCGTCTTAGGATTTGTTAAATTATGTTGCAAAGAGGATTACGAACATCCTTTTCAAACACAACATCGCGAACAAGTTGCGCCGTAGGCAACAATTCAAAAATTACCTCTGCAGCGACAAGGTCAAAGTCGCAAAAAATCTGCTGGCAAAATCCAGGAAAAACGACGTTTAAGCGGAGATCTTCAGCTCGTGTAAGTACGCACTTAAGTAATCCGATTACGGTCCGAGGTGTTATTATAGGCTCATATGAAAATTTTAAACGTGGGTTCTCAGTCATATTAGAGCTTGCAATCACTAATTTAACACCTCCGTGCTGAAGGATATTCAAACTGAGTAGGGTGCGGTGCGCACGGCTTACCGTAGCATGCGTGGGTTGTATGGGTGTTATTTGTCACAACCTTTCCCCCTCTCCCGACCATTCAGATTAATTGTTGGATGAACTAAACGTTCGAAGAATATAATGAAGGGGATGGATGTTTGCGGAAGATGAGTTGCGACTGCTTAGACACACTCCGTCTGACTAAGCGCTTCATTAAGCGGAACTTGCCATAAATCAAGCTTTGTTCGCGGGAAAAAGGACACGTTCCAATGAGGTTGCCATAGGGAGAATTTTGACTTTAGTCGTTTTTTAGTTTTTAATTTTTTTATTTTTTAAGTTTGGTAACAGTACTATGGCGAGAAATGGTTAACCTGCGTCGACTGTGAGGCTAGAAAAGTATTCAATCAGTTTCTAACGATACAAACTCTTATAAAATATAATTTAAATAATCAATTTGAAGGGAATACAATCAAAGTTAATCACATTCTTTCAGGCACAGAAGAAATATGCTCCAGATATTTTATTGACGCGTTCTAAAATACAGTATGTTTTCACTAAAATTGTGTCTGACACGAAATTTTGACCTAAGAATGCAAATGTTAGCCGCATTTCATGGTGTCAGGAACAGGAGTCCGGAATAAAAAATCGAATTTTAAAGCATCCAAATTACAGTTGGTAGATTAAAGATCTCGATTATGGAAGTTATGACCAATGATGCGCTTTTTGATTTGTGGAGTTCATTTTTTCTCTTCTTTCAAACAACAGAGGAGGTAGCGCCTTCCTCAAGTACATAGGAGATCCTATACCTTCGGGTACAGCATGTTAGATAAACAAATAAACGATTGAAACGATGGTGGCACGATGTACAGGGTGTTCCAAGATTCCACAACACACACTGGAAAAAAAAATACATTGGATCTAGAGAGTCCAGACTCTTAAAAACATCGACAAGAAAAAATAATCATGATTCAATCAGATTTAAGCTTAAATCAAGAACGACGCCTCTTAATTTGAGCGGGTTTTCTTTTGATTTAAGCTTAAATCTGATGGAATCAAGAGTATTTTTTCTTGTCAATGTTTTCAAGAGTCTGGACTCTTCTAGATCCAATGTGTTTTTTTTTCCAGTGCAGTTTACATACATGCTGAACGCTTGCGCACACAATATACGAAACAACTTCATATTGCCGACGAAAGTCAGTTCAAATCGGAAACGAAAGCGACTGTTTCCAGCGCCGCGATCTGCGGAGCAGAGTTTCCGTTCGGGCGAAAAATCAACAGACTTCCTCGCGGGAAAATATCCATATTAGGCTAATTTAAATCGAAAAACGGCAACGCTGCAGCGGAACCGCGGGCGGGAGATGCAATGCCAAGAAAAGGCAGGAAATTAACGCACGAGACAACGAAAAGAGAATCAAAATTGCTTTTACCGATATTACAAAACAGAGGTGAGCTTTGCCGAACCGAACCGAGCCGAGCACCGTCTCTAGTGTGCGTTCAGGGAACGGGAGGCGAGATCAGGAAGTCGAGTTTGACGTATGCGCAGAACATCCTTGAGCCCTGGTTTCTTATCGGGGTAAACAGTCCCAGGGGTCATATATTTTCTTGCTACTACGTCATTATTTGTGCCTTGGGAAAGGTATACGTACACAGTCAAACGACAAAAAATACAGGATTCTCAATCAATAAAATGCACATTCTCAATCTTTGCCGCCTGAGGCACCCACTATGCTGCCTTGCTAAGGAAGAACGCCGTATGAACATTCGAGAGTTGTCAAATTTCTTTCGATAAAATGTTTATTTTTTAGGAAAACTATGAACATTTTTCATTGAAATTTTCAGAATTTTTAGATCGAATTACAAACAAAATTATCTGAGAAATTGGTAGGCAAATATTCAAAAATGTTCCTGAACATTAGTGATATGCCAGGAAATTTAGCAACGCCTGAAGGCTCATACGGCGTTTTTCCTCAGCACGGTAGTATGGCTAGGACTCCGGCGTAGTCAACTGCAAGAGGGTTGTAACATCTACCATTCGCAGGCAACTGGGCTGACAGGCTCGCTTTATAACGCACTCTGGCGTTCTACGACACCCAAGCGCCACATATGCCTGTCTTCCCAGAGGTTATCGGGCAACTGACACCGCAACATCTCTTTGTCAACGCCCTGCCGCCAACCCTTTACGGGACGTCCCCGTCGCCTCTTCCCAGGTGGTACCCAATCCAAAACTTGTTTGGGCAACCTCTCCTCCGACATTCTTTGCACATGTCCATACCAGCATAACTGCCTGGACATGACGTCGTGCACGATATCTTTCTCAACCTTCATCACCTGGCGAATTCTCTCATTACGGACACGGTCCCGTCTCGAAATGCCGGCAGATCGCCGCCAAAAATCCATTTCAGTTGCCCTCAACATTTCTTGCGTTCTTTTCGTCAAAGGCCACACTTCACTACCATAGAGCACGATACTTTTAACGATGGCGTCATATATCCGGTGCTTGTTTGCCTTTGAGATGCTCTGATCCCAGAGCACCCCGTTCAGCATCGCGATGGCTCTCCTGCCCTGGATGATCCTGTCCTTAATTGCTCTATCCATCCTTCCATCCTGATCGAGCCAAACACCGAGATACTTATACTCGTCACACTCTTCGATGCGCCGTCCATCCTCAAGCTCTATGCTTTGCCGTTGATGCGCTGCTCCCACGACCAGCTTCTCTGTCTTGGACACACTAACGTCCATGCCCCATTTCCGATATTCTTCGACCAACTTCCGCGTCATGTAATCTGCATCTTCCTCATCTTGAGCTACAACGATCTGGTCATCGGCAAAGCATAGAGTATAAAGGGTCTGCCCATCAAGGAGTGGAACGCCCATTCCTGCAACCTTCTTTTTCCATTCCTCTAAAACGTGCTCTAGGTATACCTTAAATAGTGTTGGTGACAAACAACAGCCTTGTTTTAGCCCTTTTGTGACGAAAAAACCTCCGGACAACTCTCCACGACATTTAATTTTTGCTATCGTCCCGTTATAAAATGATTTAATTGCCCCCACAAGTCCTTTGCTAAAACCCCTTTTTTCCAAGGCTTCCCAAAGCTTCACTAACGGCACGCTGTCATAAGCTTTCTGAAGATCCACAAACACCAAGTGCAGCTCCTGGCTGACCGCCCTTTTCTTCTCGATGACCTGGGTAATGGTGAACAAATGGTCGACGGTAGACCTACCGGCTCTAAAACCAGCCTGTTCTTCGGCTTCCTGGCCGCTCCAAACCTCTTCGACCTTTGCCTTGAGAATTTTACCGTAGACCTTGCTCAAGGTTCCTGTGACCGATATACCTCTGTAGTTGTCGCAATCTTGCTTACTACCTTTCTTATGACTGGGAGTAATCCAAGATTCCTTCCAATCCTTTGGTATTTCGGAACCATGCAAACAGTCTTGCATAAGTTTCCTCAGATGTTCAAATAGTTTACCGGTACCACATTTTATCAACTCCGCCGGTATACCCCCAGGTCCAGGAGCTCTGCGAGTTTTCAACTCCCTCACAGCCTTCACTACATCTTGGAGCTGGATCTCCACGTTGGAATCTTCTTTAGTGCTTATGACTCCGCCTTGAAACTCGGGTCGCCTCTCCGTTAATAAATCTTTAAAATAGTCCTCCATCTTGTCAATTGGTATCGGAGATATGATGTCGCGCATTTTATTCCGTCGCAACCCTTTGATCACTTTCCAGCCTTCCGTACTTTTCCGGCCTCCAAGGTAGGTATTTATCTTCATGCAGCTTTCTTCCCAAGCCTCATTTTTCTTCCGAGTGATTACCCGACGGACTCTTGCTTGAGCCTGTCTGTACATGATTTTATCATCCAACTTTTGGGAAGAGAGAAACCTGAAAAAAAAGTAGTTAGCGTTGAGAACTAATTTGGTAAGTTCTCGCCAAGTAGAATCAAAATTAGGCTTCAGAACTAATTTATTGTACTGAAGCACCAATCAATTCGCTTCATACGCTGACTTCACTTTACTAGAGCGCGAACCAGAATTGGAAAACAGCACTAGCTGTAAAATTAGCGCTGTGGTAAGACAAATTCACCTTCGGGTCAAACTAATTCGCCCTCAACGCTAACTGCCACATTGTCCGTTACATTTATTTAGTTTCGAAAAAGTGGCGTCGGTACAACAGCCTCAATCGCGTCAGCTCGTGAAAATCAATTAAAATGTGAAATTTCGGGCTCGTTTGACAATGTAAATACTCCCGGTATGATTTATAGTGTCCTCTCTTTCTTGAAAACGCTCGAAAGCAACATAAATAAACCTGTTAAGGTTAGAAATCGTCTGTTCGATTCAAAAAGTAAACAAGCATGATATTCGTTGGAGTCGTCAATCTTCTGTATTAAATTGCGATTAAAGCGTTCCGCGTTCAGTTTATATTTTACGAAAATCTGTGAACTTACTGCTTACTTCTATAGTTCGTGTTCTCCCGTAATTTCAAAAGAATATCTCAAGTGTTCGGACGAGATATGTTTATTCAGTGTGAACATTCGCTACCGTTTCATGTGTGAGTGTGTGTCTCTCTAAAGGATAATTCTGTCTACTTGCACGTACCTATGGGATATTCCTTTCCTCTGTCGTTCATTTGGAACCGGTCAGTTTATTTTTACCTCTCATCTTTTAAGAAATCTTATTTTCCTGAAAGTATTGTCCAGTTATCATTCGCTAAGCCGTTTTCTCCTCTCTCAGTTTTGAGGTTAGGTTGACCCAACCCTACCGAATGCGAATTAGAGTAGCGGAATTCGTTTCCAGCACTAATAGTGGTTAGTGTACAGAAACCAAAAATCATGTGTGTCCAAATCACACAATTTGAGTTAGTGTATAGAAACCATTTTTAGTCATCTGACGCTAACTCATTTTTTTCCAGGAGAGTCCTCTACATACCCTCACCTGCTGGATCTTCAGGTTTGTTACCTGTTTAACGAGCACGTAGTCAATGATGGATCTTAAGCCGCGGGTAGGTTGGACCCAAGTATATTTGTGAATATCCTTGTGTTGGTAGAACCCGTTCAATACTTTTAATTCCCTCTGCTCGCAAACGTCGATAATGCGGCTTCCGTTGTCGTTCACTGTAACTTCACCGAACGGGCCAACGATTTTACTGTTAACCCGGGATCCCGTTCTTCCATTTAGATCTCCCAACACAAGGACTTCTCTCCCAGGTCCTACCTTCACTACCTCCTCGTCCAGTTCTTCAAAAAACTGATCCTTAAGTGCGATGGTAGCATCATCATTGACCCCGTATACCCCCAAAACAGTGACTCTGTGACCGTGCATAGTTAGGTTCATCTTAATCATGCGAGCGTTGATGGCTTCCCAGTTCTTAATATTTTTTCGAAATTTTTTGCGGATCAGAATTGCGACACCCTGCTGTGCACGCTGATGTTTTGGCACTCCACTGTAGAATAAATCATAGTCCCCAAGGCTCTCTGATCCGTGGCCTTTTTTCTTCGTTTCCGTTATTACCGCCACGTCGATCCCGTTGTTCTTTATCTCCGATACCACTTCCGTCAGTTTCTTGGAAATGCCTTGCACATTCCAAGTACCAAAAGCGAGGGTCGTTTTCCGTAATCTAAGTCGAAGAGTCCGTTTGTTTCCATGGTTACCGAGGCATATGTTATTGGGTTTTTTGACATTGTACATTTTTTCCGAGGATCGGGGAGTCAGCCCGATGCCCCAACCCCCAACCTGGAGGACCAGGGTTTGATTTCGGAGTTACCTCTCCTAGACAGGTTGCTTTCACTACAGCTAAGAGCCCTGTCTACCCACCCCCTTTGAGGCAGGGGCTACCAGCTGGGGTCCGCAGGATTGCTAAACCTGTGACAGTACAGGCAAGTTTGTAAGATAAAAGAAACGACATGTCAATGTATAAAATAGATTGATGTAAATCAACCGAAGTAGGCTATTGAAAATGTCCAGAGCAGTAACCTCTCGATTCTTTCAGTTTCTTTGGTAAATATCACGTTCAACGGTTTTATGACGATTCGGAGATAAATAATTGGCTCGCCCGTAGACATAAATTCAGACCGCGTTTAACAAAAAGGAACCGAGCCACATCAGCTATTGCCGACTGAAAAATTTTATTTTGTACAAGAGAACCTTTGTATGGTTTTTTTTTTTTTTTTTTTTTTTTTTTCTTTTTTTTTAAATACTAAGGAAATTGCTTCGTACTACGTAGAAAATTTACTGTTCGCAAAAAAATCCGCGCAACCGTAATCATGTAAAAAAAAAATTGCCAATAGTTGCCAAAAAGTTGGTGGTGTGTTTGGTTCTTTTCTACATAACGCGGTCCATTTAATCCGTATTACTACTGAAGGGCTTTGGTGAGACTCTTCGTTAGCCAAAAGGGAGCACTACCAACCTCAACTTTGGTATTACATGCCGTTCACTTGGCACTCAATTTCTAAGAGAAAAACCAGCATTATTACTCTACTTAAATATTAGGAGAAGAATCGGAGTTATAAAGAGTGGCTACATAAAGTGTGCATGAACAGCTTTAATTGGTTACCCAGGAGGAGAAATCACGAGGGCAGCAGAAATCGTGAAGGGTTGTAAAAACATGATTAGATTTTTTATGCTAAAAATTTTCGATGTTGAGAAAGCCGTCTAGTAGAGAGTTCCGTAAGGGCGAAGTACATTATCGACACAATCAAAAGAACTTTTATTGGCCTCTTGAAGTTCACGACTTCGAATCTCGAACTCTCAAGTCAACTGAGTTACAGCACTGATGATAACTTAAGAGGCTGACTTCGGACGCCAATAAAAATGTGCCGGGTTTTACAACACTCTCCATTGTGCTATTTGTTCCAATTTGTAGCTGAGCTTCAGAACTTTTAACTGGCAAAAAGTTCTTCCAGCTTCAAAATTTGAGAAAAGTTAGGTTTATTCGATACAAGCGTATTATAAACAAGCTGAAGATTTTCTGTTAAACAGGGGCTTTACGAAAAAACGCGTATTAAGATCATGCAAAAAAAGTGTTATACATAGTATTGAACGGGGAAAAACATATACCGTTCTCAAATTTTCTGAAAAATATTCCAAACTAAGAAAATGATAGGTTTGGGAACTTTTCAAATTATTAATCTCAGAAAGAAAAGGCCGTGCTGAGTTGCCGGCTGGTCCAAAAAAATATTAATGAACGAATGATTGTTGAGTACCTTCCTCGCTTTATTTGGATCAGTTAGAAGGGAAAAAAAACAAGCACCTCTCGAAATAACGCCGAGGGAGCCAGGAACCCACATTTCCAGTCGCTGTAATTTTTTTTTTTTTCGATGTTTACATACACGATGATGAAATTCAACTATTCAATATACGACCGTTTTAACCTAACACAATCCTCAGTTGAATGAGGGGGGAAAAAATACTTGAAACATGAAATCAATCGACCTGAATCATTTTGAAGAAGTAATGATGAGTACTGAGAATATTTTTGATGGTATCCATAAGCACCTTGTCTTCATGGAAAAAATCCTGGCACTCATTAATTCAACCACAGATTGAAAGAATAATCACCCTCCAAGTATAATCGAAACTATTAAAAACCACCAGTGACATCTAAGCTCAAGAGAATACAAAACGAGGAAATAGAGCTAGGTAAAAACCAAGAGGGCTGGAGGTGGAGTAAAACAAATCAACAAAGGAATCAGATTGAAGTTCAGAGTGACTGTAATGGGGAGCGTTCTGTGTGCTGCGCACGAGAGAAAAAGAACAGTGCCAGAAAAAAGTAATTAATGAACTCAAACAATCCATTTCGCTATTAATCAGTATCAGGACGTCAAGCGATTGCTTCTAACCGATTAAAATTTGCAGACCGGCGGATTCGATTAATTTCAATCACAGATACGTTCATGCAAACAAGTTCTTTCAGAGATTCTTTCGGTTTTATTAGAGTGAATGGGTCAGTGAGCAGAAAAAAATAGTTTCAATGAATTGAAAAAAATTGATGGACATTCTTTTCAGGGACGGCTAATATTACTTGTTTAAACGTGTTTTTATTTATTTCTGAAAAAAAGAAAGGGATCGTCAATTTGTCGGCCCATTTAAAATTGCGGATGAAACATACATTTTCTTAAGGGTCAGCGCTGCGATCACTACATCCAGGAGGTTGATCTGCATTCCAAAAGTTATGCAAACTTAGAAAATTGACAAAACCAATGAAAAATGAAGAAATTCCGGTCTTTTCCACAAAAACCTGTCGCATATACGCCTGGCAACCTTAACATATTCAGGGGCACTTTTTCCGCGGCTTTTCCCTATTTTCCAGCTATGCATGTCATGTACCCAGATTTGAAAATTATTAGTGTTGCTTTTAATTTACAATTTAAATCAAATAAAAATAAAGATTAGTAAACTGTAAAAAATATAAATTTTCCCACACTAAACATGATAAATTTACTGTTGTACAGTCCGTACATTTTATGGGAGGATTTGAATTAAGGGTTGAAAAAATCAACATACTCGAGATACGACTTTCTCGTAAATACAAAGAGAAACTTACATACTGACGGAGCAAGCATATACATTTCATTAAAATTGATAGATTTATTATTGTATTTTCCGTACATTATATGGGAGGTTTTGACGGGTTGAAAAAAATCAACGTACCCGAGATACGACTTTCTCCTAAATGCAAAGAGAAACTCACACACTGACAGCACGTACATACATTTCATTAAAATCGATAAATTTATCATTGTATTTTCCGTACATTATATGGGAGGTTTTGACGGGTTGAAAAAAATCAACGTACCCGAGATACGACTTTCTCCTAAATGCAAAGAGAAACTCACACACTGACAGCACGTACATACATTTCATTAAAATCGATAAATTTATCATTGTTTTTTCCGTACATTTTATGGGAGGTTTTGACGAGTTCAAAAAAATCAACATACTCGAGATTCGACTTTCTTGTAAATAAACACTGAGATGGACTTTCATACTGACGGAGCAAGTTCATACCTTTCAGCGGCATCTACCTCTGAACGGAGAAGAGAGAGGGGGCTGGATGTAGGCCGCTCATGAAATAGTCAATCAAAGGGCAGCCGTTGGTTTCGAAGTGATTTCTATCAGGCCCATCTGCTCCCGATCGGAACAATAGCTGACCGCTGACATTGACACTCGGACGAGGAGAAAAAAAATGACGCCGCCATTGATCTCTCCACCCGATGCGTCCCGACGCCTCCGTCGATTTTTTGCCCGACGCGCGACGCCGCCCGGCGACATCTGGACGCGTTGGCAGATCCGCCGTGCTTCCGAAAAACAGCGTAAGAGCATCTCGATGTTGCCAAATTTCTCCTGATAACATATACATTTTCTAAAAAAAAAGCTTGAAAATTATTTGGACTTGAATTTTTCCGATGATTTTATCTGACGTCAGGGTTGCCACAGAATTTCGCAAATGAAATTCCCCGACATTTCCCTGATTTCCCTGACACATTTAGGTGAAATTCCCTGACGACTGAAACAATGCCAGATGGTTAAAAACACATAATTAGAAATTCTCCAGGTAAAATTTGTCGTTCGAAACGTCAGACCCACTCTATAGAAAGCAAATAAAGGTTGTTTGAAAATTTTGCCTTGACATTTTCGTCATTTTCCCCGACATCTCCAGGTTTTTCCTGACTTTTTAAAATTCCCTGATATTCCCCCGGTTTCCCGGTATTCCCTGACTGTGGCAACCCTGAAACGGGTCTGAAAATTTTACATTTCTCCGAAAAATAAACGTTTTATTGAGAGGAATATGACAACATTTGAATGTTTATGCATCGTTTTTCCTTAGCAAGATAGGGATCCTGGCCGATCTCGCCGTCAGTTGGCCGAGTTTCACGCGGGATGGATGTCACTGCTGCTCCGCGCCACGACGCGACGCCCACCTGTGCAGCCTGAGAAGTTTAATTTATTCCGAGATTAACTCCCGGATGGAGCGAAGTCCCATCCAAAGGCCGGAACCGCAGATTCTAGCAGGATCATGACACAAAACAACTGGCGAAAATAAATGGCCGAGAATAAAAAAAATCTGATTGACCTCAAGATGATTGATGTGTCTGGGCTTCGAAATCACTTGGTTTTTCTTTTCTTTTCTTTATTTGTTTAAACGAAACATTTCGAAGGATATGTCTGAATTTTAAAGGATTCAAAGCTCGAAAATGTTCCTATCTTTTTCCTCTTTTTTTTTTAACAGTGAGAACTTTTAAACACAAAAATAAGATGCGGTGGGATTGTCTTAGATGAAAAAATCTCAATATTTGACGGTGAATTTCTAGTTGAGTTTAAGTTTTCAATCAAATTTTTCAGATTTTTCTGATTTTTAAGAGCTTGTCCTCGAATTGATTAAAATCTCGGTTAATATTTGGTGGTAAGAGAAATCGTGAATGAAAAACAAAAAAGGAAGTATGAAGGTAGTTAAAACGTCATGGACTCGGAACATACACTTTGCCTTCCTTATTCACACGGAAAATCACTTTCCCGAACGACTTGAAGTTCTGAATTTTTCCTTCCATATTAGCAGCACTTTCTAATATAAGAAATGACGCAGACCACATTTCAGAATTCTACAATCGAATGCAGCAATTTTATGCTCACAATATCGAATTTTTTTTTCCGGCACGAGAGGGTGAAATATTCGTTCGGGAAGAAAGCAGCAAAATTAATAGAAAGTGCAGACCGTTGCTTCAACGAGGGACAGAATCTGGAGGACGGGTAAACTGCTCCAAATTAAATTAATTTCCGGGTTATTACACCACAAAATATAAAATCTTGGTTCAAATTCCGGCGCCCGTATAATCATCGAAATTGTTCAAAAGTTACAAGCTATCTCACTTACCCCGCTGCCTCCAAATATTGTGCTCAAGGCTATCGCGAGGGGTCCGAATAATGGAGCCATTTAGGATGGGGAGCTCGCAAAACATAAAAAAAACTTGCCGAATAAAAAAATATCAAGGCTCAAAAAATCCGCGGCGAACGGTCGCACCACTGAAGGCGGATTAAGAGAGACAAAATAAACCGAATAGATAAATAAATAAATAAAGGAACAATAACAAATTGAAAAGAGTCGGGGAAACGAGACGAACAATAGACGCGCTTAATGATAAACGCCATAAAACAGGAGGGGCGAGGGGAGGGGAGGGGGCGGCAGCGGCGTTACCATTATTCACAACAACCGTATAGCTCACCGCTGGGGTAATAAAGAGTCTTGGCGCTTGCTGCTTGCTTCACCCCCGTAATTGGTCCAGTCGCCGGAGTCTTGATATCAGATCTGCTCGTCAAACAGCCTTGTTGGATAATCTACCGCGGCTTTGACGGCAGTGAAAACTGTGCGACACGAGGGTGGAGAACTGGGAGTCAAAAAGGGGCTGAAAATAAAGACGGAAAAAACGCCAGGTGCACGTTGCCAAGTTTGGCTAACAATGCCCAAAACCGCGGATAAGAAGCTTATGGAATTCGTTATTAACAGTCTCGTCTACTGATAAAGGTGGTTTAACAGGGTGTCTAGTTTTTTCCATTTTGGGAAATCCTGATGAAATCCTGATTTCTGACTGCTAAATCCTGATTTCATAATTTTTCCAAATCCTGGTCAAATCCTGATTTTTTGCGGAGAAAAATTAAAATTTCTCCATAAGCGCATGCGAAAGCAGAAAAAAATCCGATCGGACGGCCGACTTTTCTCAAATCCTGATTTTACGACCGATTTTTCCTCAAATCCTGATGGAATCGAGAAAATCGGGAAAATCCTTATGCTAGACACCCTGTTTTAGGGATCACATCAAACCAATTACCACATTTTTTTGTCCTACTTTGAGAAAAAAAGAAGAAAAAATAAAACATCGATAAAATACACTATAGGCCCATGTGGCACACGAAAGTTTTTGGTTTGGGTTATTCAAGTCTGTGGTACAAGACACGAGCCACAGTAACCAAAAAGTTTACTTACTCGAACCAAGTTCAGTTTAACGTTAGCTTTAACGTAGTCACGTTAACTTCGAAAGGTACAGTTTGTAAGGTATTAAGTTTCCATATGCAAAGGTTTTTCTTTGATAATAGAAACATTTCTTTCAAAGTTTTATCGATCAAAACATCAGTTTTCTAAAATACCATAAACATTGCTTCCGGCGTTTCGGTCGGTCGCACAACATATTGAACAAAAACTCGAGGAGGAATTTGCGACTTGGCGACAGTAAAGTTCTCAGTGAATTCCTCCAATATTTGGATGTATTCCATTTTCCCACCATCAATTCTACCACGATGTGACAACATGTGCCACGCGTTACGCAAGGACAAACGATACACCCTGCCTAATCCGAACTTCGGTCTAATAAAATCCCTTCGACTTTTTTTCATCTGATGTCCGCGACTGACTTCGGTGTCGGTTTTCTTCATTGATTAAGCTTTCACCGACGCAAGGCTGTCTTCGGGGCAACCGCGCGACAAAACATATAATATGCGGTCAAAAAAAAACGAGAAACAAACAAACAAGTGAAAAAACCATTGTTCGCGTTCTGTCAAAGGGTCCGTCCCACAAAGGATTGAGTCAATCCGAGAGGTCGGACATGAAATTTTTGACCAAAACTGCCAATATTGATGTTTATTCCGCCACACTTTAAATTTGAAGGGGTGCTTCGAGAAGAAATTTTACGAGGAAACCAATGCAGAGTGTCTACTTAAACTGGCTGGTCAAAAATCAGTACTTTTACAGTACTTTTTCAGTACATTCCCGACAAATTCAGTACTTCCCAAACAGAAAAATTAAGTACTTTTTCAGTGCCTCCAATTGACGAAATTCAGCAAATTTCAAAAATTAGAATTTCCCGCTCAAATTGCAACAAAAATTGAAAAAATTCCGGACCTCCTTGCGGAATTCCGAACTTTGTCAGTACTTCCGGACCGCCCTTAAAAAAACAGTGTTCTTTCCGTACTTTCCGAAAATTCCGGACTTGTAGACACCCTGCAATGGAACCTCTTTCAGAACCTCAAAGTTTTGTAGAAACGGAGTTATGAGCTTTTAAAGATTCCAAATTTGTCCAACATCTCCTACTGACTCTATTGTGCGTCCCTCCAAAGTAAACTTAGCAGCACTTTCAGGGGCCCCGAATCAAAATCTTCAGTGACCTTTGCGTTCGATCGAGTTCAGCTGGTGAGTCTGCTCATTTTAGCCATTTTCGAGATTTTTTCTCAAGGAGGGTTTTGCTGCGGATCCGCTTTTTACTGCACAAAAACGCGTTATTTTGGAATTTTCCCTTCCGGCCACCGAGTTTAAAGACATTAAACCGATCGACTTCATCTCATTCAAATTAAACCGGATACCAGCATTTGCGAGACTGCAAATAGTGATGCGTGTCTGATTTTACTACCGCGACGCCGCGCCAGAGGCAGTATTCGAAGAAGATAATCCGGGGAAACTACTTCGATGTTAGTGCGTCGCGTCTGAGCCGTAGCATTTTTCCAGACGGAGCATTTAATTTATTCGTTAACGCTCAATAACTTTTTATTTGGAAGCCCTTGAAAGCGATGGCGGCGGCGGTGGTGAAGGGGGGGGGGGGGGCGCAGCGGGTGTTCGAGAGGAAATCGAAAGGACGGAATGAAGATCCACAGACGTAGACGGAAATGGTGAGGCGCGTAATAATCGGTTTTCGATACTTCCCTACTTGAGGCTATGGTAAAGAATCGATTATTTAGGTATACTCTGTTTATCGATCCCTTTCCATAGGTTTAAATTGCAGATCGTTCGATATATCGCAAAGCACGTTCCGTCACTGGGAGACGGCGACAACATACGCATCCCTTTTGTCCCCGCGATTTAAGCTGCGGGAACTCTAAGAGCAAGATTTTCATTTAGAGCACCGCGGAAGATATCATGGCTCGGAACGCGTAAAGGCGTAACGAGATCCACGCATGGGCCCCGAAAAAACATGGAGCTTGATACACGACAAGGCCGATCTCCAGTGGATTTGTGACTTTTTGCCGGCGGTGATATTGCACTCCATCCGCGCGGCATGCCCGACCTGAAAAGAGCACTAAACGAAAGATTTATGGCCGGAAAATGCTAAACAATTCTTTTTTTACGATCTGGTGCAGAAGCTGCGAAAATACTTCCTTTGCATAAACTTTCCGCGGGTTAAATTTCAGGACGGGAGCCGGGAGCCGAGTTATGCAAACTCCCCGGACGACTCTCGGTTTTGAAGATTACCGGATCAAAAACTGCACCGCGTTTTCGAGTCGCGGATGGAGCTTTTTTGAAATGCTGAGACGGATCTGGTGTCTTCGGATGACTGATAAAACGATTGACCTAGAGCAATCTGTCTGCTTAACTGCGCAATGTTGAAAAGTCGAAATGAAAACTTCGGCGGATGCAATTTTTCGGGGGGTGATCAAGAGGAGGACTGATAAAAACGCTCTACTAGTTATCCGGTGGCAGAAAAGTTTCGGAAGCACTGGGCTAGGCAATATAAATGGGCGATGATCTCGTGACCCGTTATGTTGGATAATGATTGGATACCACTTTACGGGCTTCGGGGAGCCAAATTTGCCTACCTTGGAAAATGAAGGCTCAAATGCTCGTTAGTACTTAGGGAATCTTAATCACTTGTCCGCACTTTAATAGATACCGTTGTGTGATAAAACATTACGTAAAACGTTATGTAGTAACGTACGGTGTGTGTATCACACGTTATGTGCTGGTTACACGCTCAAATTTCCATCAATTTCCGATCAAATGGTGACTGGTGCGCACCATCTACCATCAATTTTCTGCGGCCTGCAAAAATTTGATGGTAGATGATGGAGCTGTAGGGCTCATCCTTCATCTGATTTCCACACAACCGTGCTTATTTCATGCTTATTTCAATCAACACGCTGTTTTAATTGATTTTACTCATCAATCTAGATAACTCTCGACCGACATTTTGGTCATCATTTTGATCGGAATTTGTATTGACGGAACTTTGAGCGTATAACGAGGCCATTATAATGTTAACAAAAAATTGCAAACCTAACCTCAAAATTACAATAACGGCGAATTTTTTTCCCTTCGCCTTGTAAAAGCGTCAGTTTGCAAATAGGAGGTACCGTTCCTTCGCGTTCAATTTCGAACAAGATTTTTCAAAAAATTCGCCAAATAACAAAGAAATTCGAGCGGAAATGAGAAGCAAACAAATTAGAAATTGTCAAATATCTTGCGCTTCGCCACCACTTGATTACGCAGTACTTTGGCCCGCCGCGCCGCGTGAGTAACCCGATTAGGCCTGCTAACGCGATAAATTACGCACTGCCCGCGCGGTAAGCGCTGAATCTGGAAGTTCAATGACAGCTCCTCCGCTCTGCTCAGTTCCCCGGTGAATTCGGCCGAAGCCAAACGCGAAAAGCCCGCCCGGCCCACAATGGATCGAGTCAAAAGGAGAGGTCGGACAAAATGAAACTATGAACGCCTACCCTGGAAGAAAAACACATTGGATCTAGAGTCCAGACTCTTAAAAACATCGACAAGAAAAATTACTCCTCATTCAATCAGAATCTAGCTTAAATCAAGAACCAAGCCTCTTAATTTAAGCGGATTTCGTTTTGATTCAAGCAAAAATCCGATTAAATAAAGAGTATTTTTTCTTGTCAATGTGTTCAAGAGTCTGGACTCTAGATTCAGTGTGTTTTCTTTCCAGTGCGCCTATAACTCTGTTTGTAGAAAACTTTGATATTCTAAAAAAGGTTCCATTGGTTTCCTCGTAAAATTTTCTTCTAAAAGCGCCTCTTAACGTTTGAAGTGCGGTGAAATAAACATAAAAATTTGCAGTTTCAGTCAAAAATTTCATGTCCGACGTTTCTAGTCGACTCGATCCACTGCGCGCTCCGGCCCAGCGCCCGCGGGCGAAACGCGAGCCTGTTGCCGCCACAGCCACCCTCGAAATCTGCCTCGCTAGGAAAAAACGCCGTATGAGCCATCAGGTGTTGCCAAATTTCCCTCGACAAATCACGATTTTTCAGGAAAATTTGATAATATTCCTCTTCCAATTTTTCTAAAGATTTCATTCGTAATTTGATCTTAAAAGCCTGATAATCTCAAGGAAAAACATTCGTAACATCCCTTAAAAATAAATCTTTTTCAGAGGCAATTTGGCAACATTCGAATGCTCATACGGCGTTTCTACTAAGCACGGGAGAAATCACAGGACCGTGAATTTCGTTAAAAGTCGGGCTCCACGCTTTCCCGGGGCCGGTGCCGGGGCTCCTGTGACAAGGGTATGCTGAACGTGACAAGAATTTTTAATTTCAGCTTTCAAATCTGCGCTCGAGCGGCGGCGGGGGGTCGGGGGGAGGGTGGCGAGGGGTGGATTTTTGCGGCCCGCCGTGAACTCGACTCGGAAACGGCGCAGGTCCGATGGGTTTACCTTGGCGTTTGCAAATTACACTCGGACGCCGTTGTTCGCATTGTTTGCCGGGGCCGCCGCGAAAAACAGTTACAGAGCGCTTTCATGGAATCTCCGGGGTTATTTCATTCGACCCCCGAATATTCGAGCGAGGGGTTTTCGGCAGAATGTGGTCTCGCTTCGTTCTAATTTGAGCCGGTCATCCTTAAAAGAGAAGAACCCTGCGAATGAGCTCCGAAATACTTAAGAATTCTGCAAATTTTGGAGCCCGTGTAGGAATTGTCATGCTCCCTTTGGGATCAATATGAATCAGGGAACAGGCCGTATGGATGAGGGAACAGAAGTCTCAGTCACTACAAAGCATATCAAATTCTTTTGAACAAGTTTAAAATTTGGGTAAAAGGAGGAAATCAAATTCTTTTGAATAAGTTTAAAATTTGGGCGAAGAGAGGAATAGGAATGCATTCAAATTCACAATACGTCATTTATAGAAGTTAAAAAATAGATTTTGGCCAAATATTTCAAAGTACTGTGTCTGTGAGTGACCTTATAAGTGATCAAAATCACATTTAGAACGGAGATCCTCCGTTTAAACATATGAATGGTCCTTACGATGATCAACTAAAATGAGTCTTGAAAGGGAGGGGGCGTGCTTTGGGGGATGGTACTAGAGGTAGAATATTAAAATTTTAAGCTCTCAGGACTGTAACCAACAAGTAAAACTTGCATTCCATCTACTACAACGCTTTAAAAAAAAAAATGGATTTTTTTGTGAGTTTGAGAACAAAAATACCTGCTCAAGTTTTCTGCATTGTAAAGAGCTCCTGAGCTATGATTTATCACGGAAAAAAAATAGGGTAGTCGACACAACCAGCGGCTGGTTTAAAATGCGCCAGCTACCGTGCGGTAGTTACGATAACTTCCGCGGTGGAGGTCACAACTAATCCGGTAGTTACATCAACTACCGGGTTAGTTTATGAGAAATTTGGAATTTATTTGATGTTACAGTGATCTCGAAACTTATAATTATACTCGCAATAGTAATGCCTCAAATTTTCTTACAAAGAAATCAATGCCCTAATTAGTTATTAAAGATTTGGAAGCATTCTTGGAATAAAGCACTTTACAGTTGGTCTTGTGGGCATTAACAAATACCACCAGTTTTTTAAAAGGAATTAAATAGATCTTGTTTCCTTTTTGACGAGGAGAAAATTGAGAAACTTTTGGAGTGGCATTCGAAAGTTCCTGAATACTATATCTAGTGACATTATCAGACTGAGCCAAAGTGATTTTGACGGGGCAGAATGTCTACGTGAATGATATAACCTGACACCTTGTTGTTCATTTCGTTGCATTATTCGTAGACCAACAGTTCGGTTACAGCGTTCACCATTTAGGGGGCAAAACCGCAGTCTTGGCATGGTTGATCAAACTCGAGTGAACTCATGGATGAGGAGACTTGCTCCTTCGCGGCTGGAGCGAGATCTGCCTGCTGGCACGGGCTCCCGGAGGATTTTAGCACGCGAGGTGTGAACTTATAGGTAGATTATGGTCGAGGCCTAATGAGATGCTCCACTCAAAAACTTTAGGCGGCACCCGAACTCATCCATCATACAGCATTAACGCTTTGCTTGATCATGCTTCAATGATGGCATTGCCAAATTGAACCCCTGTTTAACGCGGGTCTTGACCTCTTGTTTTCAAAACAGAGCGTATGCTTTACGATAATTCTATGTGAGGGACGAGCTCCGTCGCCACTTTACGCTAGCAGAGGTGGATCCAGCAATTTTGACTCTAATTTTAATTTTTGGAATTTCTTGGCTTTGTTTCCCCGCGAAATGGTGTGGACACAGCACCATTTCTCCACCTTGTTTCGAATTCAACTTGATCACATTAACAGGGTGTCTACTGAAACAAGCTGGCCAAAAATCAGTACTTTTACAGTATTTTTCCAGTGCATTCCCAAGATTTTCAGTGCCTCCTCAACAGTAAAAATTCAATACTTTTTCAGTACCTCCCATTGACGAAATTCGAAAAATTTCAAAAATCTGAGTTTCCTGCTCTAATTGCGACAAAAATGACAACAAATTAAAAAAAAAAATTCCGGACCTTCTTGTGGAACATACGAACTTTGTCAGTACTTCCGGACTGCCCTAAAAAAATCAGCACTATTTCCGGACTTGTAGACACCCTGCATTAACTTGACCATCCATAATTCCATAACTACTTCAGATACTTCCTCGATAATTTAAAAAAACGCGCGAATGAATCAACAATTCTCTCCGTTAATTTAACTGGCTTAGCTCCGATCATCGGACGGAGTAATTAATCCACTCCATGTCCGTCAGCATTCGGACAGTGAATTGTTTTTTGAATGATTGATCGACCACATCCTTTTCGCGGTTCTGCATCGCTCGGCACTGAGAAAACCGCGGATCTCCGTATAATATCCTATAGAGTTAGGCTGTTTTCGCTCCAGGCGGCGGGAAAATTTGCCGTTCGACGAAGATCCTCGTCTGGGGTGGTGGTGGGGAGGGGGTTGGGGCGCGAGACGGACAGGATTAAGTCCGCAAATAAGTTCTTTGAGAAGGATCAAGCCTCGTTCGAAGGAAAAGCGTTTCGGACAGAGGACCTGAGATTACCGCGCTAGGGATTCATTATCAGCGAATCTCCTTTCGCATCTGGTGCCCCTGCTGCTGCCTGGATGCGACTCACTCTGCACGTGAACATCCTGTGATATTTTTGAAATATTGCTGTCCACGCACTGAAAAGTTGGTTTCATTACGATAAAATAAACTGTTTCTTTGGCAATTTTGCGTTGCGCTGAGGAAAACTTATTGCTCAAAGGAGAAACACTGAAACATATGATGCACAAAAGCGATACAGACACCTGAGACGACTATCTCTTTGGGAAATCGTAGGGTAATTACGCTGAGCATATTAAAAACGGGTAAAATAAAATACACTCTAAAACGGAAAGTATGGTTAATTCAAAGACGAGTTGCGGAATCTTCCACGCTCCTACATTTTTCTCACTGGCTTTCTACAAAATTTTTAACTTTTGCAACTTATCTCAATGACAATATTAATTTTTTTTTTTTTCGGAAAGAATTGAGGAAAAGTTACTAGAAGCTTTGATGGGATACTCATTGAGAACACAAAGATTACAATTGAGATCCCTCGCTTCTCAAACAACGCGCTAAACCAAAATGTGTGATACAACTATACAAACTCCTGGGCCACTCAAATTGCATCCATCGAGTTGAAGGCGAACTTGATTTCGCACAGAATCCTGTTTCCAGATTTCAGATCCCGTTTCCAGACGTGAGCTCGAAAGAGGGGCTATAAATTTGAACATTTGCATCTTACCTCAATGTCAATATCGCGGTATCGAGCAAAAGTTGTTAGAAGTTTCGCTATGATGGTCATAAATACACGAAGATTACAAATTGAAGTCACTCGCCTTTCGAACATCGCGGTACGCCAAAATGCGTGATACAACTATTTCAACTCCTGAGCTGCTCATCGGGTTGAAGGCGAACTTGATTTCTCACTCCCGTTTTCGGTTATTCAGACATGAGCACGAGAGCAGCGCTATATTCTAACTTTTGGCAAGGCTACTCGTCTTGAGTCACGCCAAAGACTTTGAGATCGTTTCGAAGAGCAAACTCAAGAGTGTAGAGAATACGCAAACCCTGGCTCCAGATTAGCGGGAGGAAAATTTTGGGAATTATTATTATATAATTTATTTATTTATTTATTTATTTATTTACTTATGTAGGCGACAACCATATATCGACGGCGTAAGTCCGCAATCACATATCTCGTTTGCTGTGTCTGAAATTCTCCGCCTCTATGCTATTTTTTAAAATAGAACAAATTGACATCATTCCTTAAGGTTTATGCAGAATTTTCTCCGCACACAGAGGAAAAATCACGGAAGTTTTAAAGAATTGCCGTAGAGTAGTTTCCCGTTTAAAAAATAAAGTATGACAAGAAGTCTGCGACGTCGCAAACCGAGTTATGTGATTGCCGACTTACATCGTCGATAAAGTAAAGCGAGCTAATTTTTTAATTTCTTTGCTTTGAGACGCTCTTTTGACTTTTTAGCGCAAAGATGGCATTTTGCAAGAATAAGGACATTTTGAGGCTGATGTGACGACTAATTTTTGCTTTGAAGAATTATGTACACCCATAGAAATTATAAACCTCACATCCCAAGTCAAAAGTCGACTTAACATTCGAAACTAAAAAAACGAAAGCAAAGAAAAATGGGACATCAACCGCGCAAGACTGTAAAGACCAAAAGTATATTTTTTAAAAATGGACCGCGTTAAACAGAAAGGAACCAAGCCACATCAGCTATTGCCAAATTTAATCGGGCAATTTAATTTTTTACATGAAAACGGTTGTGCGGATTTTTGTGCTAATTTCAATGAATTTTCTCCATAATACAAGGCAAAATTGCTTAACATTTTCAAAGGAATCTGCACAGACGTTCTCTCGTTAAAAAATGAAATTTCCTGTTAAATTTGGCAATAACTGATGTGGCTTGGTTCCTTTCTGTTTAACGCGTCCAAATAATGTGACCACAACAAAACGACTTTTGCCGGAAGTTGCCTCTATTTTTCAAAACGCTGGTGGCGCTAATGACAACATACGCGGAGGAAAATATCCGTACGTACATAATCAAACATGCACCGGTAGGACGGTAGCTATTGAAAGGGGTTGGAGGAGAGTGCACCCGTTTTCTGTGTTCCGCTCCATCATCATCATTAATTCCAACAATGTGTCCGACGCCGAACCGTGCCCGATCATCCCCAAGTTCAAAGTTCAAAGTTCTGATTTTTCACTCTACATCGCAACGCCGACAACTTTCATTCAGGTTTCTGCGGAAGCGTATTTTTGTTTTCGTCCGCTTTGCTGCTGAGACCCGCAGGTTTACTCTGAAACCTTTCGGAGCGCCTCGCGCTGAAAACCGAGACAAAAAAGTAAAGTTATGGGATCCGATCGCATTCGAACACATGTTCCTGCAGAGTCTTTGCTTTTCACGAATCATTGTGAACTGCGGGGCTGAGAGTTGAGAGAGGTGTGCATTCCGAAAGGAAAGGTTTCTAAATGAAGCTTGACTCAGCGACTTTAATTAAATAGAGGGCCTCAAAGGAAATGTGGTCGGGTGCATGTGGTTGTGATTAATCGTGCTTTCGTCCTGAGCTTGACTTGGAAAACTTGGAGGGACCTGACCAATTTCACAGTCGATATAGTGTTGCTCCGTACCCTTCGTCCACCGTAGATGGAACATTTAAACCTTTGAAAGCTCACGTAGGTTGCGTCGAATAGCATCCTAAATTTGGTTTCTTTAGAATACTGAAACTGATGCTTTGCGACAATAGTAACATAAAGGCTCACAAGTAAAATTATATTTTGGTATTTGTTGGAGATTAATGATATTGCTTGGAGTTACTTTAAGCTGCATATTAGAATTTAATGTACACGAATCCGATTTTAATTGAATTTAATTAATTAATGTGGTGCATATGCAACACCACTAATAGTAGTGAAGGCAACAGTAATAGCAGTGAGTTCAAAACTGCACATGCGTACACCTAAGTTGACTAATTAAGTTTGAAAAGAGATGAGGGGGGGGGGGGCAGGGTTAGGAATGTAGCCAATATGCAATAAAGAGCGTGACATTATTTTGAAAGTGGCATTATCATTTACACAACAGAAATGAAAAGCTCTTGATGCCGAGTTTGGCAATCCCATGATGAAAATGCGTGCACCTATGGTAATTCCGATCGTTGATCGCGACCGTGGACGTGTTAAAAAGTTAAAAGTCCCTTCAATGAAGAGGTATGCAACAAGCGCCGAGCAATCAATACCAATTGCACTCTTTCATAAACCTCCACTCATTGTATCCGATGATAATTACGGCTCTTGACGCCTTCTCTATGATCCTTGGAGCGGGGCAAATGGGAGCCATTCACGGCACGAAATAAAACAACATAAGCTCGAGAGTCAATAAAAGGTATTCCGATTATTTCATCTCATTGGTTTCGCAATGATGCGTGCAGCGAATAAGCGGAATAGGAGAGCAAACACCGATATGTTTAGAAACGCCAGACAACATTCGGAATAAATGTAAACGATAGAAAGAGCTCTTAAACTCAGTTCGGGAAAAGTTTGATCGAAGCTCCTATTACTTCGACTCAGACCTCCGTAAACTTACACTGCTTCCATCCGACACAAATGAAAGTTCTATTTTTTTCACCTTTCCAACAGTGGCGTGGCGTGAATTGCGATGTATCGATTGTTGTGCCATTTAAACCTATGGTTCAGAATTGTTCATTAGGGTGCTCGCTGCGAACACCCTGTTTATCGATCCTTTTCCATAGGTTTAAATGGCATGATAATCGATACATCGCAAAGCATGCCACGCCACTGCTTTCCAATCAATACGCCGTTTTGATGAAGAATAGCTCAAGCAAAATACGGATGCGTATACTGGTTAATTGAAAGAGTTGAGAGCAGGCCGCTTCTCTTATAAAAGGAAATATCCGCCGCTATTCGAAAATGATCGGCGTACTTTCGGTGACTGAATTATACATTGAAACTATAAGAACCATTAAATAGAACTCGACAAAAGAGTAGGGGCGAATCGTTTTCAGAAAGTTCTCACTTTTGCTCTTTGCACCTTTTTTAATAAGCTGAAATGCATGGAGCATTTGTACGCATTTATTCAGATATTCATTGCATGCTTTTAGACAGCTGATAGCTTTGTGGGAAAGAGTACGGGCATACACTTTTTTTGAACATCGCCGTGGGCTTAGAAAAGTAAGCGCATCATATTTTGTGCAAAACTTAAGCAAAAAATTTTACCGCTGATCCTATTTAGAAGGATTATATTGTCTCATGATTTACAACTTTCTCCTCTTTTCAAAAGGTTTTGGTTTTCGTCTGGTTCTTGACTTTGTTTTTCATACCATTCATTTAAACTGATTTCGGTCGACTGCCGTGCTAAGAAAAAACGCCGTAGGAACCTTCAAGCGTTGCCAAATTGCATTTGGTAACGAATTTTCGAGGTAATTTTTAAATATTTTCCCTCCAATTTTTCAGATAATTTTGTTCGCAATTTCACCAAAAGTTCCTGAAACTTTCAAGAAAAAATATTCATAACTTTCTTCAAAAATAACTATTTTATTAGAGGATATTTGGAAACTCTCGAATGTTCATACGGCGTACTTCCTTAGCACGGCAGGAGAGCAGAATGTCTCTTCCGGCTTCCTCGTTGCCAGTAAGTCTTCTTCTTATACGCACGCATAAAAGTTAACAAAAAAAAATCCTTAGCAATTGCTAAAATTCCTGTTGTGTAAACTAAACTTTAAATTAAAAACTACCCGAAAAATAATTGAAACTTACCCCTCATTGCCGGCTGTTGTATTTCTGCTCCTCCATCTTGTCATCCCAGCCCGGGCCATCCCGTTCTGCGACCTGCAAACATAATTCAACAATTCTTACAAAACGGCGAAAAATCAGTGGTTTTCTTGATTTACTTTCCTTTAATGTCGCAAAGAACCATTTCTCGAATGGAAAGGAACAATGCGAAAGTTGGGGAAATGGAAAAACTGTATGTAATAGCAAGTTCAGTTAGTGATTAGAGATTTGTTTCGAACGGTTGACAGTACAATTTACCGATCAGTAAAGTAGTGTGCTTCCCTCAGACTGACAATCGGGTTACAAACGGTCTCCGCCCGTATTTTCCATCAAACGGCAACAATGTAGAACTGCGAACGTTTCGGAACGAACCGCGCATTCAAAAGGATCAATCTAGCAGAAAAGTGAGACTCGTAAAAATGTAAGCTCCATAAACAACTACACTCTTTGAGAGCGCATACTACATCATGGATTTTGGCGTTACTCAGAAGCGCGCAATTTGCGTTCTCCTCGTTGAAGGCGAGAGCGAACGCTCGGATGCCCGAGGCGAAAGGGTTTTCACTGGAAAAAAAAACACGCGTGACATGGTCATAACTGGAGCAATATCCACGAGCATGCATGACCAGTTACCGCTCTTACGAGCACTAATGATGCAGCGCTGTAAAACCCTTTAAAAATGAGTCGTCTCTCGTTCGTCATATATTTTCCAGGTGCTCTCCTCAATATTCCCGGGTTGCTAGACATAAGATGAGAAAGTATACCCTGACTGTTCCATAAGTTTCTGCTTCATATTCAGGCACTGGAAAAAAAATACATTGGATCTAGAGTCCAGACTCTTGAGAACATTGACAAGAAAAAATACTCTTGATTCAATCAGATTTAAGCTAAAATCGAAAGGAAAGCCCCTCAAATTAAGAGGCTTGGTTCTTGATTTAAGCTTCAATCTGATTGAATCAAGAGTATTTTTTCTTGTCTATGTTTTTAAGAGTCTGGACTCTAGATCCAATGTGTTTTTTTTTTTTCTTTTTTTCCAGTGGGGGATTTTGCGCAGCAAAGAGCAAAAACCGCACGTACCTCCGTTTGCGACGTTGTAATTTTCTGTCATTCTTAATTTTTTCTTTTGAAAACTAGTTGATTCAATTTGATGAAAACTTTGTTGATTCTTCTTATCTGTTAGCTGCATACCCTGCATACATTTCAAACTATACAGTTGGCTGGTTCCTCTTTGAAAAAATAGAATAGGAGTGGAATTTTTGAAACACCGCAATAAAGATGCGTGATTTCGCACTTCGGCTATCGAAATGGATTTCGCAAGTTTTCAAATGTTTTGAGCGTAGTCAAATGATGCACTGATTGGGAGTGCAACGAAGCACGTCGGTCTAACAATCACAGATACAATTTTTAAGGTGCAAATAAAGGAAGTGAGCTAAACAGAAATCGGGTATGAGATGGTTTCCCTCCAAAAAAATTCGTACCTTGTCCATTGTACAAGCTTGCCAGTCGCCTGGAAAAACGACCAATAAAAAAGGCGCTTAATTGTTACGAAGCATAAATGAGAACTGCACTCTGAGAGAGGCTAAAAGAAGGAATCAATTTACCCCCGAGTCCCGAAATTCGCTCCATTACTTTTAATCTGGCTCACCGCTAAGGAACAGATTCGTTTATCTAATGATAGCGGAGGGATCGCGGAGGATTTCGGCTCTTTCGGCGCGTTCTTGGATCGGATCCAAAAGGCCAACAACAAAAAAGCTGAGAGAGACGGAAAAACGGCCGGCATCCGGGCGCGAGCGGGACAGAGAACTTGATTAGAGCAATAACGCCACGCAGGAAGGAAAGAGCGCCGGGAATCGAGAGAGGAGCGAGTAAATAAATAAAGGAAAAGGGAAAGTGGGGACACGGGAAAGCGGGTAGTGGTGAAATCTCGTCCATCACCC
This sequence comes from Bemisia tabaci, assembly GCF_918797505.1. Taxonomy (NCBI): domain Eukaryota; kingdom Metazoa; phylum Arthropoda; class Insecta; order Hemiptera; family Aleyrodidae; genus Bemisia; species Bemisia tabaci. The sequence continues at coordinate 22,380,087 of NC_092797.1, forward strand.
CCAAACACAACATGCATTTACAACGCGACCGATAAGAACCTCTCGGTCTCGGCCCGAGGAAAAACGGGCTCGCGCGATGAAGGGAACGAACGCGAACCCGGCCGGACGTTTTACCGATTCCTGATTTGATTCGATTTGATTTTTACTTTTTTTCGCCGCGCACTCCGTTCGTTGCCTCCGACACTTACGCATGGTACGGAAAATACGGGGTGTTCCAACTTCGACGGCAAAAAATTGCAAGCCACACAGTGGATCGAGTCAACAGGAGAGATCGGGCAAGATTTGGAAACTTGAAAAGCTCATAACTCCGTTCATACAGCAACTTGAGATCATAAAAGTGGCTCCGTTTGGTTTCCTCGTAAAATTTCCTTCTAGGGACAACCCTTAAAATTTAAAATGTGACGAATTAAACATCCAAATTTTCAGTTTTTGTCACAAATTTCATGTCCGACCTCTCTAATTGACTCGCTCCACTGTGCGCCAGTAAGAAAACGGCAGATTGAGGGCTAAGGGGGCGTTCAAGTATTACATAACGCACTTTTCCAATTTTTCGACGCCCCTTCCCCCTCCTAACGCACCCGTAACGCAGCCATACACCCTCCTTTTGAATTACGTAACGATGGCCTGACCCCCCCTCCCCCCAATTCTCATTCGGGAAGGACGGGATTTTCCCTTTTTTAAACGTACCACTAGGCTTGACACCCCCCCTCCCCCATGTACCGTACCGTAACGCTGGCTCGACCCCCCTCCCCCGTAAGTACGTTACGTAATACTTGAATGACCCTTAAAAAAGAATGCCTTCTAACTGACAATTTTGGCGAAAATAAGTTAGCAACCTTGCCGCATTCTTCAGTATTGAATATGCAAGCTGATTTTTTTAGTTATTTTTTCAATTCCACATGGGAACGCTGTAAGGACGCTGTAACGTATGATAGAAAATTCAAATCTGACCACAAAATTACAAAATGGCGAAGTTTCTTCTTCGTCGTGAAAAATCGTCAGTTTGTAGACAGGAGGTGGTATTTTTCCTTAGCAATCGATATTCCATATGGGCCTTTCCAGATAAAGACTACTTTTTAAGCGGATTTTGGCTGACAAGTCACACAAAGGCTGCAATCGGAAACATTCTATGATCAAGTCCTTTTGCAAATATTAGGGCCTAACACGGAGCGGAGCAGCGTGCTGCCAGCGCAAAACGCGGACTGGCGCCTACAAACCTAAGTGGATACTTCACGCATCGCGCAATGCTTGAAGTATCTATTTAGGTTTGTAGGCGCCATCGCGAGTTTCGTGCTGGGCCGCAGCGAGCCACGGCGCCTCAAGCAACCATTTCACAACAGAGGTGTTGCACAGAATCATACGAAATTGAGGGAGAGGGTCAGAAAACTGAAATTTCTAAGGAATAATGACACTACAGAATGGTCAATCGACTTTACTTCTCATGACACACGAACACGTAATGCACTAAAATTAGTCCGACGTGTCAAAAATGTCACGAATATCATTAAAAAAAAGTGCGTTCAAATTCGAAAAAAAACCCCAGATATTGGTTCACAACTTGGAAACACTGTAACTCATAAAAGGCTTGATTCTCAGACCCATGTCTTGTACCGACTCGTACCAAAACATTTTATTCCGTCCTCGAAAATCAACCCTAAATTCCGACATAGGGGCCGGGACACCCCATATACGCGATCCGATATACCGAGTGTATTTATTTTCACGGAGCCCCCGGCTAAAACACCCGCATTCATCGCTCTGCTCGAAGACCGCATCAAAAATATTAAATTTTCATGCGCGCGCTGGTTCCGGCCGTTCCTTTCTCAATCCCCTCACGGAATCCTGCCTGATAGGAGTGAAAGTTCTGTAATACCGACCCGATAAATATACGTATCAAAAAACCCGCTTCGGGCTGAAGTGGGGTTTCGAATTATATAGGGCTGTCGGAATGGCGTGAAATCGATCCTGTCAAAATTTTCGGCGAAGCATGTTAACATAAGCGCGTCGGGAAGTTGAACTTCGGTTCGAGTGTTCACGACGTGTTGACGGTTGACGGGCGATGCGATGAGGCAGAGAGGTCTCGAAACTTTCACGTAACAAATCACCCGAGCAATTAGCGCCCAAGACGCTTTTCACGATTCAGCTGCTTGCCTTCATTTTCTTGATGTAATCATTTACAACGCGCTTTTCTGATATGGGTCAAAACGAGGTACTGGGTAGATTTTTGCTGAAAATTCCGGGAACGAGAGGTTCTCACCTACAGGCTGATTATTAAAATTGATAGACAAAGCTGTAGATAGAGAAGACATAGGGCGAATGAAGCAATCCTATTGGTGGAAGTTGGATGTTGCAATGGACAAAGGAGATAAGTAATACACTGACTAACGGCAACCCACAAGAGTCCCTACAGTTAGTCCATCAGTTACCCCTTTATAGTCTATAATAAACACTCGCTTCAACCAATAGGATCGCCCCATACTCCTGTTAGGTTAGGTTAGGTGTGTCTTCTTTGTCTATAGCTTGACACAAGATTATTGAAATTGATAGACAAAGCAATAGACAAAGAAGACAAAACGGATATGGAGGGATGCTATTGGTGGAAGCGGGTGGTTGCAATGGACAAAGGAGGTAGGTAATAGACTAACTAACGGCAACCGACAAGAGACCCGACAGTTAGTCTATCATTTTCCCTCTTAGTCTGTAAAGACCACCAGTTTCAACCAATGGGATCGCTCCATACTCCCTATGTCTTCTTTGTCTATAGCTTTGTCTATAAATTTCAAAAATCGGCCCGCAGTCCGCTGGATCCCTAGTCCCACCTTAGTAATGCATGGACTGAAAAAGCTCTAAAAGGCTCATTTTTTCTTCGCCTCATGAGTAGGCACGTGCACGCGCGTTAACTCAACACCTCATCCACTTCTCAAATGCTCCAGCTCCCCCCTGAAACGAGTTATATCTTCCACTTGGTGTCAGGTGTCCCGTGTCACGAGGGGTCACGTGGGAGTTGGAAAAAGGCACGGAGAGCCTTGTCAAAGTGTGTTTCTGTCCCTGTAACTCTCAAATCTCCATTCAGGCCGTATTCCTTCGCGAGTGGCGCACAGTGGATCGAGTCAATGGAGATGTTGCATGTTGAGGGATTTGCGGTTTGACTGTTGATACTTATGTAAAAGTTCGCGAGAAACACGATGGTGCCACTGGTTTTCGCTGAAATCATCTCCCAAGCTCAAAAAAAGCTCTCAGGATGAGGCCAAAAATGGAGGGGATATCCCACGCTATCCTGAGAGTCCACCTCTACATCAAGACAAACTCTCCATGCAAAGATAGGGAGCAAATACATTAGCAGGGTTACCGTGTTCTCAGTTTTGGAGTCCTCAAATAAAGTGGCAGCCCTGTCAAAGTATTTGCTCCCTATCTTTGCATGGAGAGTTTGTTTTGATGTAGAAAGGGACTCTCAGGATAGCGTGGGATATCCCCTCCATTTTGGCCTCAACTTGAGAGCTTTATTCGAGCTCGGGAGTTGATTTTAGAGAAAACCAGCGGCACCATCGTGTTCCTTGCGAACTTTTCCATAAGAATCAACAGTCAAATCGCAAATCCCTCACATATACAACATCTCCATGGGAGAGGTTAGACATGAAATTTTTGATCGAAACTGCAAATTTGAAGTTAATTTCGTCACATTTTAAAATTTAAAGGGTGCCAGTGGAAGAAAATTTTACAGGGAAACCAATGGTATCACTTCGTGAACCTCAAGGTTTCGTATAAACGGAGTTATAAGCGTTTAAAATTCCCAAATTTTGTCCGATATCTTCAATTGACTCGAGTCACTGTGTGGCGTAACCATCAAGTGGCGACGGCAATCTTGTCGAAACGAAAACGTGGTTCGATGGCGCCCTTGCGGGCCCTTCCCTACACCTGAAGATTCTTCACCGTCACCGAAAGTTCTTTATCTTTAAATAATATTTCGAAGCGAATCGATAGGGATACTCCAGGATTTACGACCGGTAGTTTTCCAATATTTACTCCCGAGTTTTCGCGCACTTTCCTCCTGTTTTGGCCGTCCGAGTAACTTCTTTATCTCCTTGTTCCACTTTATCCTCTTGCCGATTTTCCGCCTTGCTTGACTTTTCCTTTCGATAACCGATCGGTAAAGTTGGAGTAATACAGTTTTTCTGACCTCGTGAGGTGGATTTCCCAATAATAAATTGAGGTTTTGAGTTTGTGTGAACACCGAAATTAAAAAGTATTACAATCTCAACTATACCTCCAGTTGATTTTGGTGCCAGCCATAAGAGTAGTTGCACTACCTACAAGCACTAACAATGGCAGCAACGGCAACGGGCTGTATAATTTATCCTAGAGTCCCTTTATACTGAGAGTCAAGACAATGTGAATCCATTTCTAATTAGTTCCCGTATTTTAGGCCTTCACAGTGTCACAAACGGGAATAAAGATTACATTTTCACCGATTGCAAATATTATGATCTGGAGTGGACCAGGGAATTACGGGTTCGGCAAGGAACAAACGGAATGAGAGAAGAAACGGAAAAAGGAATTTGAGAATGGGCCGATCATAGATTACGAAAAACGTTCAATTTTTGTAATCTTTAGTCCCGTTTGTGACTCCATGAGGGGGTGATGTCTTGACTCTCAGTATAAAGGGACTCTAGTCAATCCAACCACACTTATGCTCACTGTGATGCGATGGCACCAGCTAGATGTATGGTTGATCCAACCACACTTTCAGCTGACTTAACCATATCTCTGGCTTGTGCAACTACTCGAATATCTGGCGCCTAAATCAGCTAGGAGTATAGTTGGGATTGTGATGCTTTTTTTCCGTGAAATCATTTAATGCGTGACTGTTCCATAAGTTTCTGTTTCATATTCAGGCACTGAAAAAAAAGCACATTAGATCTAGATTCCAGACTCTTGAAAACATTGACAAGAAAAAATACTCTTGATTCAATCAGATTTTTGCTTAAATCAAAAGGAAATCCGCTGAAATTAAGAGGCTTCGTTCTTGACTTAAGCAAAAATCTGATTGAATCGAGAGTATTTATTCTTGTCGATGTTTTTAAGAGTCTGGAATCTAGATCAAATGTGCTTTTTTTCCAGTGTAGAAAGAAATTCATGAGACCGCATCTACCCGTGGTGGGGTTCATTCCTTAAGGGGAAAATTTGTTAGGGCTTATTATCTAAAATTGTGGTATTGTCCTAATTTGTTGAATAATATTGACATTTCTGATCAATTTTGGTAGTACTGCAACTCAAGTAGGGACAGTGCCGCAGAATTTGGGTCAGTGACCTAATTCATCGGGATACTACCACAATTATTTGGAAATGTCAAAGTCGGGCTCCTCTTTATCCCCGTGTAGGAGGCTTTTGGATAGCAATGCTTCCGTAGGAAAATGGAATGGAGGAAAGAATGATAGACTAAAAATTCTAACATTAAAAAAAGTCACGAGAACGGGCCCGGCTGCTTAAAGTTTTGCGTCGTCGTAAGAAAAGTAAAATTCAATATGCAACGTATATTTCTTGGAAAAGGAGAATACTGCTGCACGCAGGATATTTTTCAGTTGCATCTTGGAATGAAGGCACAGCTGAGCCGTTGACTTGTAAGTTATCTTACAAGTTACATTCAGCTTGAATTCAGATTCTCATACTTTTCCTTCTTATTCTTTTATTATTCTTTGTTAGCATCACTACTCACAACCGAAAACCATTGCCTAGTTTTAATTAAGATCTTTTCTTAAGATTTAAATCTTACTTTTTATCATTTTATTATTTTTCAATTTGAATGCGTGTTCCAAAAACCAAAGCCGTTTAGTTGCATGAGATTGCCTTTCGAGTTGCGAAAAACGACGAAACAGTTGAACATCTTTAGCGCTCACAAACTTCCTGGCAATTTTATCGAGGAATACTGATGATTTTTCGTTTGACTCGATGTTTGGCGCAATGCAGCTACGCGAAATGAGGGATTCTCGTCCCTGCAGGAGAGTGCCAGGATGACTTGTCGCGGGTAATTGACAACTCCCCGTTGAGTATTGCTTGTTGAGAGTTTGCTCAGTTGTTCTCCGAGGGTGGCATACAATGCGCTCCGTTCCAAGTCAAAAGCGACGGTGACTTTCACTACCCGCTGAAAGTCCAGATTTTTACCCGGGGGATGGGGATGGGGCGGAAAGGTGATGAGGAAAGGAGGTTTGTCTCGACAGATCTGCACCTGCTAAATTTTGGCAATTTGCCACCATCTTAAGTCGTCACGTGGGGCTGACCTCAGTGGGTTTATGTGTCCGAAGCTCATCATTGAGAGATAGCGGTTGGATTTTTCTGATGGTTCATTAGATTCAACATAAGTAAAGAGCTCGATATAAAAACGGCTTTTTTAACGGCTTTCATTTTGCAATTTTGGGCTATTGAATCTTAAAGTATGCAATTTTAGACGATTTTTCGTCCAAACCGGACCTCAATATCTTTTGTCGTTCGAGAGATATCGAAGTTCACAGTTTTTGACTCCCTCACTCCGCCCCCCCTAGCGCTCCCCAAAAATCTTTTGGGGGTCTGAAAATTTAGAAAACGAAGCGCTCAAGTATAAGTAACCAAAAAACAAAGTTTGAAGAAATTCCAGAGGGGAGCGAAAAAAGTCGTCTTTGCATCAAGCCCTTTTAAACAATTTATTAAACGTGTAGAATGACAATTAAAAGTTAGTTGGTTCTGGAAAATACTGATTTTAAATTTTTTTCTTCTTTCTTTTCCTAGACTTTCAATACAGGATAGCAGTTAGGCCGTTTAATAGTTACTCAGGTTTTTTTCATTTCTTTTTTTTAAATGAAATTAGGCAAATAGGTAGTTTAATAATTGACACTTATCCTGACGAATTTGGATGAGAACTTTCCGTCATTTCCTCAACATCTTGTTTTGAAACAAATATCACGATTACTACAGGTCAACTAGGTACTAAAATTGGCTCAGAGGCGCTAATTGGTACTCTCCAACCACAGACAATTGCAGAGTCAACGTAGCAAATTAACCATGAATTTAATTTAATTCCTTCCATTGAATTTTTGGCGCTTATAAATAGCCTCCTATTCTTGGGGCAATCTCCTTCGTGCTACATCCAATTAGAACAGGCTATAAAAGACAGCTTTAAAGCGGCACTGCAAAAACTAATTATCATTTGTATTAATGAAGCTCAGCTCTTCATATTTGCACTACAGAAGTGGATCTGCTCTGAAATTTGTTTTATTTATTCATTGAAATAATTACGTCAGCCTCGACAAAATTATTGCCTCATAAACGGTATGGTTAACTCATTTTTATGAGTGTATCTCCGAGCTTTTTACTGCCGTACGACAACTAAAGTCTCTCTGTTCCTGGAAGAAGAAAATTTAAAGTAACTCCAAGCTAACCAATGCTAGGACCGCAAAAAATGACGAGTAAAACTCAAGAGCTATTCCCATTAAGCTTTCGATTTGCAATTTTGGTACCGTCTCTGCATGCGCACTCCGCGTTACGCTTTTAGCAAGAAAATGTCTAAATCGTACAATAATGGCACTTTTTACGCTACTTTTGGTTTTTCATTTTTTTTTACTAGATATTTGCTTGATTTGAAAGTAAAATGCAGACATTGCAAAAACTGCATCCATAGAACAAGACAGCGGGAGAAAGTGAATTACAATAAGGGTTGAAGGGAGGGAAAAAGAAGAAATTAGATAAAAATTACTAGGAAAATTGTCTTGCCGCAACGAAAAGGAAAAAACTGCTATAATTTACATCCATATTATATCCAATTTTCACATTTTAAGCTCGAGAAAGAACTTGGAATATTGTTGGTGACGATTTATTTGGAGTCGAAATGTAGCGAATAGGGAAGCTCAAATCTTAAAGAAATATTTAATAATTTATTAATATTTCCCTAGGAACAACGAGAGGACATGTAATAATAAAGAGAGGACTCCCGTGTAGACCTACATTGCATCTTTCTTGCGTTAATAATTTCCTTCATCTTTTTGCATTTTTGTCGGAATTAATGGAGAGATACAAACAAAAGTGGAATACTAGGATTTCAGGTCCAACCGCTTTTCTTAGACTCAAGATCCATGGTTGCAATGTCCACGGCAGGGTATCACTGTCTACTAAAACAGGCTGGCCAAAATTCAGTACTTTATCAGTACCTCCATTTAAGGAAATTAGCAACATTTTAAACATTTGAATTTCCCGCTTAAACTGCGACAAAAAAGACGAACAAATTAAACAATTCCGGACCTTCTTACGGAATTTTCGTACTTTTTCAATACTTCCAAACCGGTCTTAAAAAATCAGTACTATTTCCAGACATTTCGGACTTGTAGACACCTTACACGGCGACTCGTGTGGCTGATTGTGAGGGTACCGGGTACAGCGCACTCACAGCGGGGGCGAAAAATTCCCGACAATATTTTGAACTGCAAGAGCAAGCAGTTACCCTGGAGAGGCTGATGCTCCCACAGACCCACACCCATTGAACGCATTCACGAGAGGACTGTTGCCTGAATGGAGCTGCAAGCGTGAAGAGCGGAATTTATGAAGCACTTAAGCGCCGCAATTTCACACGCTTTACCTCTGTTGTATTCAAATACAAATGGTCGATATCTTTCGCTGTCCGCTCCTTTCTCTCCGGGGTCCGTTTGTACAATACGTGCAACGTGTATCATAACCTGCCCTGCCCTATCCATATCGTTACGCGAACGTTGAAAGTATTTTCTAAAACAACAGTGATTTTTCTTAGACAAGTTGTCCGAGATTTCAAATTATGAAACTGAATTAAAACAAACTTTAAACTTTTTTCCTCCCTAAAATAGTTGTAAAAGCGGCAAGACGCACTGACACTTAAAACTCGACGAGCAATTCAAACTTTCTTTTCTATCACTTGAATGTAGAACCAGACATTCACGACTGCACATACATAGATCGAGGACGGTACGTAAAATTGCAATGGAATTCTCGCATTGCAAGATGGAGGAGGGGGAGGGGGAGGTTTATGCTTGAACACTATCTGCTTTTTATGCCATGAAAAAATTTATGAAAAAGACGATAGTAACATTATCTTTGTCTACAATTAAGTCAAAGTCTCATTAAAAGTAGAAAATTTTGAAGGAATACAATATGATTTAAAAACTGTATGTATAGAATGGTAAAAAAAAGCACATCTTCGAAGCCGACGAGTAGACACGTGACCAGCTCAGTCATTAATTTTTTCATTAATTTCCTAACAGCGCAATCTTTCATCAATTCAGACTAAATTTTAAGCAATTCTTTCATAAAAACATAAAATCTGAAGTGCGTTCTATTACGTTCGTGCTAAATTATATGCTTGTGTATTTGTGCGCTGAGGTTTACTTTGGGCCCTCTCGAATCGGAGGAGATTCTCAAGGGAAAAAGTCCCACGATTTTTGATATTCGCAGCGCATCGGTTTAAAAAAAGGCGGACATTTAAATGAAACGAACCTCGCACGGCGCTCCTTTTTTCGCAAAGTAATTAAAGTCGTACGGGGATATATTTCGACACGTTCCTTTTTCATTGGCGCGAACGGAGGAGCCCGGAGTTTCGCCTACATCAAAACGGAACTTGGGAGGGTGTGAGGGTTGGCTCTCATTGAAAGCGCGCGATTTTTTTTATTTATAAATCTCGATCCGCTCCGTTTGTTTTTGTTCCGGGCTGTCATCTCGACGGGTTGGGAGCGCCCCGTAAAGTATGCAAAAACATGCAAATTAGGGCGGGATATTTCGGAATCCGGTCGCGAAGTTCCCCGAGGGGTGGTTCCGCATTGGCGGACAAATATTAATAAACGCTTGTGGACAATGGAGGAGCCAACTTTTCGTCTATCGAGTCCCTTGGAGTCATGTTGCCGCCGTTGCCGGGTCCACGCCGATGGAATCGCTATTTATTATGGAAATTTTTTGATGCAAGATAGAAAGATTTTCAGGAAAATCAGGGTGTCTACGAAAACAGACTGACCAGAAATCAGTACTTTCCCAAGGAATTCAGTACCTCCTCAACAGAAAAATTCAGTACTTTTTCAGTACCTACACACGGAGAAAAAAACCTCGAACCCGAAGTTTAGGTCATATGGATCTCAGAAGTTTTCGGATTGAGCATCTGAACACTTTAGGTCTAGCTGTCGAGGTTCGGATCACACATCTGAAACTTCAGTTCTTACAACTGAAGTACTTCAGATGTGGGAACCGAAGTTTCTCAGATGTGAGAACCGAAGTTTTTCGGATGCGAAAACCGAAGTACTTCAGATGCAAGAACTGAAGTTTCAGCTGTGTGATCCAAACCTCAACAGCTGGACCTAAAGTGTCCAAGCTGCGTTCAAAATCCAACCCTACCTACTCTCAGAGGCAGAATCACTAGCAGAGACTGTCAGTCAAATTAAAGACATCCTTGCAGGAGAAACTGCGTCTTTAATATACATTTTTTGGTCACGTTTTCTGTCAATTAAAAAAACAAAATAACCTCCCCAAAAGCCGTCCTCGTCATTGTCAAACGGTAGACACATTCGATACAAAAAGTTCAGAATAAATGCAACGTCATTTCGAGTTTGACTTTTTATTTGCTTTCAATCTCCGAATAGAGTTCGATGCTCGGAGAGGTTTTCAACAGAAATCAATGGGGCTTTTTTTAGCCGTGAATTAATTAGGAAATGTAATTTGCGCTCCGAGGCGCTGCCATGGTGACATTAATTACGTAGGGGCAGGATTGAAAAACTTCCGGCGAAGGAAGTGGAAACTAATTGTTGAGCTGGAGAAAACTGCACACTAGGAACGCAACGGCTCCCGGCGACCAAAGCTAGCTCTAGCCCGACTGGGTTGTGGATGAATAGTGATTCAAAATTCAAATTTGTTTCCTCACTTGAGTGCTTTAAATTTATCCACCATGTATTTTAAAAACTCGCCGGTTTTCTCGTTGACCCCCTTTTGTGTGTGGAATAGTTGATGGACTTGGAGGTTGCAACCATTTAAATTACCTGTCACAGCTTAGCTTCACAGGTTTCCGTGACAGAAAACAATTTAGTTCGACGATGATGTCATTTGCATTACTTTGTGTGTGAGGTCCCGCAGTGTACTTCATGTGTTGGCAGATTTTTTATCACCGTAAATGCGGATAATGTTTTGAAAAAATTATGAACATAAGATGGTGCCTGGTGCCTTTCAGTGAAAATAAGTCATCTCCAGATTAATTTATTTGAGTTCCAAAATTGTATGATAATGTGTTTTCTATAATAATGAGAGCAACTACAACCATGAGTATTTAGGAAAAAAGGATAGGAAAAAAGTTTCCTCTATCTTTGAGTGTTTGTCTGCATTTTCTGGAGATCTCACCACGTGATGTCACATGTGGAAAGGGTAGAGGCACTGCAAATTTTTTTGAGTATACCTCTATTAGAAAGCCGATTTTATGACAATCGGTAAAGATATCATGTGAGTTCCCAGCCTGAGAGGAAATTGACAGTACAGAAATGTATCCTAGTCATGAAGGGGGGGGGGACTTCCGCGTGATGAACTATTTACCCACGTTCATTAATTCCTAAAATTTGAATGAATGTAATTATAAAGTATCTCCACTTCACGATATTTCGGAAAGGCTTCAATGACTGAATTTAAATTTTACCATCAAAAGTTTTGCGACGAGGGAGCGCAGCGTGACGATAGAGGAACGAGGGTTTTCGATGACAACGATGATACAATCTGGGAGGATATTTCAAAAACGATTTCAATATTATATTTTTCGTGCAGGCTGAGGTATTGTGACGGCGCGGCGTATCAAGTTCAATCTCAAAGTATCTCATAACTTTTCCTCGCGATCACAGGGTCGCCACCGAAACGCAATAAAAAAATTCCCTGACTTTTCCCCGACATTTCCGACGTTTTCCCTCACTGTTCCGAAGAAAACCTGGGGATGAAAATCTTAGCGCCGGAATCAGTTTAACACCCCGCCCTATCTTCTTCTGACAGTGTATTTTCTTTAGGAAACACCGGAGAAAGATCCAAGAGTCTAGACTCTTAAAAAATTTAACAAGAAAAAATACTCTTGATCGAAAATCTTGGATTGCAATATTTGGATTTTTGCTTAAATTACAGAGAAATCCGCTCAGATTACGAGGTTTGGCTCTCGATTCAAGCATAAATCCGATTGAATCAAGACCATCTTTTTCTGTCAAGCTTTTTCTGGTCTCGGGCTCCAAGACAGGTTTTTCCGGTCAATCCTAAAATTTTCCCCTCCCGATTCAAGTAAAAAATCTGATTGAATCATTGAGTTTCTGAGTTTTCCTGCCACATTTTTGAAGAGTCTGGAATCCGGATTCAAGAGACTCAAGATTCAAGATTTTTTTCCAGTGAATCCTGATTTTCCCCCTCCATTCCTTTAATTTTCGCGGTCATCGGCAACTACGTAACCAACCATTGAAATTCACCGGGCACAACTAACACTTTTCGATCGGAGATAGTGAGATAAAAAAATGTTAGGAGAAAGTTAAGAAAAGCAAGCACCGGGCGAAACGGAAAATTCGGAGCTGTTAAAATTATAATATAACGCCCGTAAAAAGTAGGATGGTCGCTCTTGGAGAGGAAAACTTCATCCCCCAAGACGATGGGCCCATTACACGCCAGATTTTCCTCCCGTGGAAAAGTATGAGAGGTGAAGAATGGACCAATAACTCTCTCTTCCGTCCCGTTTCGTCGCTCTTCCGACGTAAGGGCGTAGCTCTATGTCCGCATGAGCTCTAGAGAGCATTGGTTTATATGTGTATCAGGGCTCAGGGGGAAATCGATATACGCCCTTACGCGAGAGGAGCGACGATTTAGGTGCGAGGCGGAATCGCCGAATGACCATTTAGACGGATCATAGGATATTCTGGCGTCGCGCCTCGGAACAGGTTGTCCAAAAACGGAGTGAAGGGTGCCGAGATGGATAATGACGTAAGCCCACGGAACTCGTGGGTCCTCGATTCTTCACTGACCTACGGACACGAGAGTCCATTTGTTTCTCAGCGTTTGAAACATTGTTCATTTCTACCTTCGGAGTGTCTCGGCACACTCACTTTAACGGTCCCTCCATAAAGCGCCTGAAAACAAAGTACTTAGAAGATTGATACAATAATCGTAACATATAGACCATTTTCTGCCTCGGAAAAAGTGCGTCGAATCTCCGTGCTTCTATCAACTTTTTCAGCTTTTAGCTCCCCCTTTTCATCGGGAAAAATATTCTTCAAACGATTATTTTTGTCTGTCGAAGATTTTTCAACCTCAGGCGCGGGTTTAAACGGCAGTTAAATGAGCTTTACCCTCAACTCTTCAATTTTTCGAATAAGAAAGAATAATATTACCGAACATTCCCTGATCTCCGAATATTAATTCGTTTCTTCTCTTCATACACATTTTGTCTCTTGTTCTCTTACTCCGTGACGGGCCAACAATTTAGGCACGTTTGGTACTGATTTGAGAGGATTATTATTTGCAGCATACTTACTCATGTAAATGAATATTTGAAAATGCGGGCCAACAACAGTTCCTAGGCTAACTAAAAAAACCGAATTGAACCGTTTAATTTTTAATCCCCAACAAAAACAATGACTTGCTGAAGTATTACGTTCCCATCAATTTCTACTTTTATATAGTGGTGTCGTCTAGTTTGTTTTTGCAAAATCTCATATACGCGACCACTGCCTCACTTGAGTTGCATATCCTACCCCTTCAAACTCACAAGTAGGTACATCCATCAACACCTGATGATTCTCATATCGCCGGTGAAACTAGTTGACCACGTATCCCGGTTTGTGACGTTACACTGGAAAAAAAACACATTGAATCTAGAGTCCGACTCTTAAAACATCGACAAGAAAAACTACTCTTGATTCAATCAGAATCTAGCTTAAATCAAGAACAAGTCTCTTAATTTAAGCGATTTCGTTTTGATTCAGCAAAATCCGATTGAATCAAGAGTATTTTCTCTTGTCAATGTTTTCAGAGTCTGGACTCTAGATCCAATGTGTTTTTTTTTCCCAGAGTACATACTTCCCATCTTCCTTCATTTTTTGAAAGGTTGACTGCTCGACGCCAATTAATAAAAACTTCCGATTTTTTTCTCCTCTGTGCGAAGAAAATTCTTTGAAAACTTTAAGGAATGATATTTATTCGTTCTCCTTCAAAAAAATAAAACGGAAGCGGAGATTTTTAAACGTCGCAAACGAAATACGTGGTCTAGTAGTTTCACCGCCAATATACTGAGGAGTTCTTATATACTGCAGTGTCACAGATATGGTGCGGCAATGATATTCCTCAAATGAAAAGCCGATCCGGACGACTTGCAAAATCCGCGTGCGCCGAGCCGGGAGTATTCCATCTGGTGCGCTTCCGCTTGATGCATCGCTGAGATGATAAATATTCGTTTAATCTACAAAATTGGGGAGGCACTGCTCCGCGCGGAGAGGCCTGTCGGTGTGCAGGAACGCGGCTGAAAATAAGGCTCAAGGAACCAGGAGTCCTCGGGGATGGTAAGGGCGAGGGAAAAATTTATCGAGAATCGCTGTCACATTTTCCATCCATCAACCCGCGCCGCACCCCTTACCGGCCGCCCCTCCGCCGCCCGTGAAAACTAACATAATCTAGCCAGTGATTTCACGTAATATTTCATTTTCTCGTACTTATTTATTCCCTCCCGTTTTGAGAATTATGTTACTGTTCTAACGCACGGCATTCTACCAATTTTTCAGCCTAATCGGCTACGGAACAGGATCACGACTACGAGCTTGGAATTTAGAAAAGAGCAGCACTGGGTTTCTTGCGATTGGGGGTGGAATAATGAGTATCTCATAAAGAGTCAGATTATTCACAAAATTTTAAGCGAATTCAGTCTTTGACGGAAGTCCTGGAGGTATGACAGCAATACTTCTTCAACTCGCGCATCGTATATTTGAACGGATATGCATTACTTTCTCTGCCGTGATAGAGAAGAGAGCAGTAACTGTCAAATTTTGA
Organism: Bemisia tabaci; assembly: GCF_918797505.1. Classification (NCBI taxonomy): domain Eukaryota; kingdom Metazoa; phylum Arthropoda; class Insecta; order Hemiptera; family Aleyrodidae; genus Bemisia; species Bemisia tabaci. Next base: position 22,395,105 of record NC_092797.1, read on the forward strand.
AAATCGAGTTTCTTTCAAAATTCGTTCAAACTCTATAACATGAAATCACTGAAATTGCTAAGACAGCGAAATTAATCTTTAGTGTATCAAAACGAGACACATGAGAAAGCCGTAAGTGCGCAAAAAATGACGTAGTTTTAGGCAAGACAGCAGTGCGTGACAATATTCCTCCAGAGAGCCGATGCAAACCTGAATTCTAACCTGAAAATGTGTCTATTGTGTGTCCAAAACGCAACTACGAAAGCATGCAGAATATGGCACTTACGGCTGTTTTGCCTGACAATAAACTAACATGAAAATTAAAAATACCCTTTTTATATAATTGAAATAAAATCAGTCGATCTTTAATCCTTCACACGATTTCTAGGAGTCTTCTACACGATTAGTGGCAATTTGACAAAGAACGGAGGCTTCTTTCAATAGCATTTTCCAGTCAGAAGCTTCTGAGCCCGTTTTCTCAAAACTTCATTTTTACACTTACTGCTCTCTCCGATATCACGGCAGTCTTGTGTAAAAGGTAAAAAAGGGCACTAAGCTCTTTGGGTCAATATTTTCGAGATTTGAATCCACGGCAAATGCAGAGCGAGGAAGAAAAGGGACCATCAAGTTAGTGTTCTCTTACATAAATAATTCTCTGATACAAGCCAAAATTAAGTTATTTTTCTCCCATCAAACGTTAGGGGGTGGTCACTAGCCTCGGTTCGAATGAAATTCGAGGGAGGGGAAATTACTCCATCTTGTTTTTAATGAAGAATAAACGCGGAACTTATTCGAGAAATAATGGATACGAACAGCAAAAGTAAAGTTAGTTCTCACGGAGACGCGGGGCTTTCGACACCATAAAAACTTTGGGAGTTTCCAAAATTTTACCGCTTCGCAGTAGTGGGTGGAGGTGGCCTCACGAAAACTTACTTACTGCTCGGTCGGTTAAAAGGCCTCGCTGACGTCTCTCTTTTGAAATATACAATAGTAAATCAACTCGAAACTTTACGAGTTTCAGAAAGCAAATGGTAATCAAATTTTTAATTAAATACAGAGTTACAACCCAGCTAAATCTAATATTTTATTGATTGTTATACATCAATAAAAACTTCCCTATAAAAGTTGGTTTAAGAGGGTTTTGTAAGACAAAAATCAAATAAATTTACACTCAGAGGAAAGGCAAATTGTAACTTCCGATGAATAAAAACTATCGTGAATACTTAGAATTATTCACAGAATCTGGAATTATAACGTCACATCAGTTAAGCTTCAAGACATTCCAGTTTTTGTTCGCTGTTTCTTGAGAATAAGAAGAGGAAAAAGAGTGAATGAAGGAGTAGGAAGAGAGCCATCATGCAAAGAAGACGTGAGAAATTGAAGAGATGTGGGTGGGTATTTAATAGCGGATTTTCTGCTAGTTCGGATTTGGTATGTTTTCAATTCATATCTGTTAGGACAACAACTTTAAATGTTCTAGAATATATTTCAAGTAATTAGGACATTTTGGCGACTTCTCAAAGGGAGGATTCCATGAGTCCCTTTTTCCATTCTAACTACCTCCAACTATTTTTTCTGATGTTTTACTTCATCCCCTCTCTGCCATCGCTGTTTTCAATTAAACGAGGCATGGGAGGACATAAAAAGGGTTGCAAAAAACTTAAACTCACCGATTTGATTCACATTATAGGAAGCAACTACATGTAGCAAATGCACGAACAGCGATTCAGGTTGAAACTCACCTGGAAAAAAACAAACAAAGAAATTAAAATTACAATTTTGTGAGGGAACAAAACATCCAGATCCACGCAGTCAATATATTGACGTTTAAAAAAATATCTATTATATTCACAACCAAATTGAATATCCTCATTTTTAAAGTGATCGGCAATACTGGAAAAACTAATGACAATTTTCGAAGGCTCGTCTCAAAATGTGTTATGTCTTAATTTCGTACGTCCTAATTAGCTGAAATTTTGGTGATAAAAATGATTTTTTCAATACTAATGGTAGTTGGGTCTACAAGGGAAAGGAACACAAAAGACCGAACACAGGAATAAATGTGACAAGGTTTATTCAATAAATGCAATCGTGAATTATTAGGAAACCGAGACAAGACTGAAGCTGTGAAGCAAATCACGCATACACCAGTATCTCCGGCTAAAGAAGATACAAGAGATATACAAGAAGAAAGTTCCGAACTGCCGGACGGTTAAATATGAAGAAAAAGGAGCACCAATTCACATTGATAGCGTTGTTGACTGATAACAAAAATACAAACTGAAACCAGTCACGTGTTTCCGAGCGCTCAAAATTAAAAAGGAACTTTTCTCGCGATGGATTAATCCCATGGGAGATATGGGGAGAGAAGTAATGGCAAACGTGATAGGTCAAACGGAGAGGTTAATTCAGTAGAACTTCCTCTCCAGTCTCAAATCGAAACCAGCCTTCTCATCCTCTTAGCTCCCGTTGGAAGCGAGTAACCGTCAACTATCGATTTTCTGAAATGATGAGTTCCAAAGAGAAACCTATAGAGATATCCGACCAACTTACCAATTACCGACAGTCCCAAGCTGACAAGTAACTTTTGTTTCATGGGGGCACTGAGACTTTACCTGTCCAATACGCCGCGACAGGAATTCTCGTGTTCTCTGCCGGAAAAACCATAAAAGACTTGACGTCTATTTAAAATAATAGAGATATACTGCTTGATCAAGGAGATTACTTTCTGTTTGAATAAGTGATTTCTGTCGTGGTATATACATCGGATATACCTTTTTAATCAAACGGGGTATTTTTCTGAGGGTGCTCGACTGAGATGTGTAGGCATCGCGCATTTTTACTGAACATTACAATACAAGAATTATATGTGAGAAAAATAAATCCTGAAAAGTTTTACTTATCGACGGAGCTTTCAAATTCTTTTTAGGCCATGGCAAAATATACACGCGGACGTTATTTTTTCTACACAGACGACCGCTTGCAACCTGTTTTATTCTCAAATTTTAAAAAAGAACATTCTTCGTTGTTCTTCGAGGCCCTGTTCTAAAATGTTTCAATTATTCCATTGGAAACTTTTTAAAGATGCAAGGGAAAAGGAAATAAATTATTTCTTATGAACTTTGAAAAGTTTGATTTATCGGCGGAGCTTTCAAATTGTTCTCAGGTCATTGCAAAATATACACGTGGACGTTATTTTTTCTACAGACGACCGCTTGCAATCTGTTTTATTCTCAAATTTTAAAAAAGAACATTCTTCGTTGTTCTTCAAGGCCCTGTTTTAAAACGTTTCAATTATTCCATTGGAAACTTTTTAAAGATGCAAGGGAAAAGGAAATTAATAATTTCTTATGAAATTTTCAGGTTCAGCCCGAGGTGGAAGAAATTAAAAATCAATGAAGGCTCGAATTCAAGCTCTCCAAGAAAATTATTTGAACGGAATAAATAAAAGATAAGCCCCATCAGAGAAGCGAAAAGCCAATTAACCGTAAGTAGATTCTTGCTGTTTCGTTCAACTCGAACACAAGATCCTACTTCACGCTGCCAGTTCACCAAAAAATCACCCTTTTTCGATCATTTGTAGAACGGGCGAGCATCAACTGATAAAATGGGTGAGTATATAAAATCATGTTTTCAAATTAAAATCTTACGGATTTGTAAATCTGTTCAAGTTCCAAGTCCACTATATTCTATAAATGAAGTAGACGTGATTCTCTTAAGGGAAATGGAGAAGCGGGATTTTACATCAAATCAAACGGAACTAAGCGCCAAAATATGAGGAACTCATGAGCCGTGGGCATGTGCCAAGAGCGTTGTGAACAGGGCTCATGAGTTAAAGAGCCACGATCCCGATCTCCTCGTCCTGGTCGTCGCCACTGACGTCACTGGCGCTTTTTAATTCCCATTTATTCTTGCGGCCCTCAACTAACAAGTACACTTCTACCGGCTCGAGAAACGCCGTAAGACCATCACTACGTGCTAAGATTTCTTCGATAAAAACCGAATTAACTGGAAAAATGCGATATCTATTTTTCCAAAATTTTCAGAAAATTGCTTACGAAATTTAATCTAAAATATCTGAAAATTTAAAGGAAAAATATGCATGAATGTTGTCAAAAATACATGTTTTATCAAGGGAAATTTGGAAACTCTCGACTGTTCATACGACGTTCTTCCTTTGCACGGCAGACTTCTTCATCCCTACCCGTCTCCAGAGTACCTTTATGACAGAGTATGGCCAATCGTATCTTTTATTACAGGAAAACTGTGCCGCTTTTTGATTGGTCAACGAGTTTTTAGGCTTCATGATGCTCTTACGCCTAAATAAACAAACAAGATGGCGGCTCACCGTAACATCGATAAGAAGCTAAAATTTGACAAAAAGTTCAATCGTGTGGCAGTAAAAATTTAAACTTCGAATAACACTTGCAAAAACAAATGAAAACACTGATAAATCGCTTTTCGCCTTAATCACAGGAGGATGTAAGATATGCATGACCTCAAACTTGGCTTGCTGATAACAACGCATCTTCTTGTTATTTACGGCCGTAAGAAAAATCGTGTCCACCTACAATTCACGCGACCAATGAAAAACCGGCACAGAAATGGCCATACTCTGTCTAAAAAGGTACTCTACCCGTCTCTACTTCCTTAAAGCAGAAATCCGTCCATTTATCTCAGCGAAATCTCACAACCGAGGACCGACGCATTATTAATTGCACTCACACTTAGAGACTGACACTTATTATTAGTCGAGGAAGCTCAGCGTTTTGCCTAGATGTGAGGAATTTTCCCTTTGCTTGCCTCGGATCCTGCGGCTGCTCTCCTGAACCCAATTAAAGGGAGTATTATGCACCTCTACTCACCGTGGTGGTGGTCGTATCCTCCTGAATTACATGAATCGTAAATCGTAGCCGAGTGCGTTGTCTGCAATGAGCTGTTCTCCTATCGTTCAAGTCTCTTCATCCCCCCCCCCCCCGGCCCCCTCTCTGGTCCTAAATCCCCTGCCTCTCTACGCTTATCTTTCCCGCCACTTTTCAGTGGATCTCCCGTAAGGTGGAGCTCCATTCAGTCAGTTGAATACCTCATTACGCTCCTGAATCATAGGTGTACGGAAAAGAGGTTAGGAAAAGAAGCGGTGAGTGCAAGGACCACGGGTAACTGGTCATCAGCATCAAAATCAATGTTTCATTAATGCGCTGCTACACAATTTCATCATTTTCATACTTGTTTTATTTGTCTTAAAAACGCAGCTATGAAAAATACGGAGGTGATACTGATAGGTATCCCAACTGAGGCCTCCGGTGGTTTTGAACGCGACAAAGCCTTGGAAAGCCCTGGCGAAACTTCTGAAACTAAAGTTATCCTGAGCTACGAGCGATTTAATTTTTCACACTCAAATTTTAGATTGAAGAAACACTGATAAGAAAGAAGCAATACGCATGTGCAACAAAACTGAGCGATTAATTTGCGTTTAGGAAAACTAAATACGTGATGAAAGAGAGCTCCTCAAAGTCGATAGTTCCTCGGTGAAACCAAACCAATTAGACTACATTAAGCAATTAGGACCTACCATTTCTTGCTCATCCGTAAAAACGCGTGTACGCTTACGGAAAATAATGGCATATACGTTGTTTTTAAACTGAGCCAGAAACTGTAGTTCCAAACTGCAAAATGTAGTCCAATAATTACTGATTTATAAATGAAACGAAAACTTAGCGACAAAAATTCTTGCATCAAACAAACCAACAGAATTTTATACCAGATCGATGGTAATGAACGTAGATTGAAATTAAAATACGTACGAAATATGTGGGTGCGAGGCGGAACCCAAGCCAAGTCTCGTAAGTAAATGTAAGAGCCTCTGGAGATTAATCTAGGTCAAGTATTCTAAGAACGCTGATTCATCATTAAAATTTTCTGCAAAAATAATTTAATGAGGAGCCGCGTACTTTTAATTCGCGTTTGAGGTGCCTTAGCGAAATAAGTGATACGGAATATCGACGCGGAGAAATAATATCCCTGCATAGCTCCGCCGAAAGAGAGAACCGTCGCGTCGGTAGTGAGGTTGCTGTACGCAATCATCTCGGTCTCATATCAATTTCGCGTATGCGAAAGTCCTTCTGAGCTCTTCTATGGTGTGATAACTCTTTCTTATCCTTCTCGTTCGTGGTAACAACCTTCGAGCTTTTGAAAATATGAAAGTATTCGTCTGTGTGTATGTGGTTGTTCGGCTGTGAATACGTGTACTGAGATATTCTAAGGCTCAGGGTTTTTCTAGGAGCTCTGATGTTTTTTAAGTGCAAGAAAATAGTAAAAAGGAACCGTTGTTATTATGACGACCCCTCCTTGGAATTCAGTTTCAACCTGGAGTTCTGGTCTCAGTTGAGATTTTACCAAAAAGGAACACTGTTGAGATTACAATTTGGGTTAGAATGGAATCCATTATGAGGATTATTTGAACTATACTTGCAACGATTTTGGCTATTTTTCCGTGAAGGAAAGAAAGGATAAAGGAATGGACACCAAGATGGATGGACGTAGGATACTAAGATTACTATTATTTATTTTAATTATTTTGTAATAATATATTATTTTTTAATTAGTTTCTGATAATATATTATTATTATTTAATTATTTTGTAATAATATATTATCTTTTTATGTAATAATAAAGAATTTAAAAAAAAGGCCTGACCAAGAAATTGGACAGAGATTGTTTTTGTCATCGCCGTGTTCCATCACGGCCATTAATCATAACGTGTTATACTTCATAGTTTTAATTTAAAAATGAAATAAAATTCATAGTAATTAATTTTAAAAGTTGCAATAAAGATTACCGTGATAGTGATCACAACGCGTGGGATTATACGAAGGCAATGGAACCAGTTTCATATTCATGTAAAATCTAGTTCTGCTGGGACACTAAAACAATCTCTTTCAGTGATTGAGTACTAATTTAGGTTCCAACTCCTTAACCCCGACGCACTCGGTTCCTGGTTAAACAAAATGAACCTGAAAAATCCACTCTCCGGCAAAAGAGTTTATACTTCACCCATATACAGTTAAATTTTTTAGAGGGTTCGCGGTTCGCCGTCACGCACCAAACATCATAAGTGGATTTTTCCGCCTAGTGCAATTTCATCCGTAAGAATCGCCAGGTCAACTGTCGCAGCGGGTTCTATGTCGGGCAATTCGCTACTGAGGTGGATAAAAACAACAAAAGAGGGCGAACACAGAGGAAATGCAAAACCCGAGCGCGCTTGACTGAAAAAATAGCACTCAAAATGCAAATTTCCCCTCAGCTAGTGAAACTTCAGCGGAAATGCAAGCCGCGAATTAGCAACGGAAATTCGCGCGTAGAGTGACGAGATTTGAAAAAGAAAAAATAAAAAAGGATAAAAATAAAAAGCAGGCAGACACAAGTTTCTGGAAAAAAATGAGAGAAGAATAAAAGTAACGGTAGCGTCACTGGAGGAAACTTTGGGGCTCCAAGTTTGTGCGGCGGGAGCGGGCGAAGCTGAGTATATCTTTACATCGATTAAAAAAATAAACAAACTTTGAGTTGCCAGCGAGCAACAACACGTCTAAGTTACGAGGATATCCTCGGCATCATAAAAAAGTTGAACTGTTAGCTTCTTCGACAAGTTCTTTGCTCCGGCGTGCGGCGCGGCGCGTATTTGTTCTCACTTTCCCGGCTACGGCGGCGAGGCTCAGCGCGTTTCCCCGGCTCCCCCTGAAAATAATCTTCGATTTTCCCTTTTCACCCTCGAATACACAAGTTTGATTTCGAAAATTCAAACTTACGAGGAAGCTTTGAATATAATTATGCTGTCGGATTCTTCGGGGATTTTCTTCCTCCCCCGCCTCTGACGCGTTGCAGTGAATTTCAAGTGAGCGGGGATCGATAAACGCAGGCTCATTGAAAAGACTTTGATTTTATTTCCACGGCTGGTCAGACTCGTATCGATGTACCCTTCATGCTTTTGCGGCCGTTCTTGTTGGGTTTGGTGCTTTTCTTCGACGGATGATCTCTAATTTATTTCCTTGATCCGCCATCTATAGCTAACGCCAACCTGTCACCAACTTAGATCAAGAATAATAAGATAAAAAAAAATACCTTGAATCTACCTCTTGCTTCATTGAAGCGGCTCGAGCAAACCTGACCAATGTTCAATACATTGTTAAAGATTTTGGGTAGCGAGCGGGGCAACTTAACTTAAGCACATATTCTTCGTCCAGAGATGGTTGATGAGCAACTTGAAGAACAACAAATTAAACTAAAATCATTTTTGGTGACTGATGAAAGTCGGGGTGAACGATCTCCTAGGCGAAGTTTTGGAAATTAAGTTGGGATTGATAAACAAATCAACTCTTTGGTTATCATCGAGCAAATCTGTACGTTTAATTGGACTGAGTTAAGCAGATAGGAACCAACCCACATTTTGAAAAAATTGAGTTATGAGTGGTTTTGAACTCAACCACTGCTCTACTATCTATCGCCAACAATTCAAAGTTTTTGTTGGAGCAAATTTTGCAGACATTGAACTTGAAGTTTATCTTTTACATTGAGTCTGATGCAGGAGCCAAACTTTAAACCTCTTTTTCTCGGTTTGATCCCGATTTGGCTTGGTTCCTTTCTGTTTAACTCCGTCCAATTATCATCCCGATTGCCGTTATGGCTGTTCATTGAACCACCGCTAGCGCTCTCTGCAGGAGAACTCAGAATACCGAGTTATTTCGCAGAACACTGGAAAAAAAAAAATACATTGCATCTAGAGTCCACACTCTTGAAAACATCGACAAGAAAAAATACTCTTGATTCAATCAGATTTAAGCTGAAATCAAAAGGAAATCCGCTCAAATTAAGAGGCTTGGTTCTTGATTTAAGCAAAAATCCGATTGAATCAAGAGTATTTTTTCTTGTCGATGTTTTTAAGAGTCTGGACTCGAGATCCAAAGTGTTTTTTTTTCCAATGAAGTTTTCGTATTCTAGTGATCATAATTCTGAAGCGTCTTGTCCAACGTCAACCAAATACGTGCTCTGCAGATTCTCCCAAAAAAACGAAAAAATTGGGAAGCATCATAACTTTTGCATTATGTGAATGATATCAGTACGGGATCTCTTAAATAAACTGTCTCTCGGTGATGTCACCCTTTCTATCGCAATGACTAAACGGTTAAATTGAAAACCATAGAACGCGAAAGCTCTATTTCAACTGTTAGCATTCTATTTGACCTTGAAAAAAAGGAAACCCCCGTGAGAAAAACTTCTCAGAGCAGCAACGGCAGTGGTACGGAAGGGTTGCGTTATGAACTCGCCCACCGCGAGTTCAATGTTAATTTTTCCAGGGGAGCAGGGATGCAAGACCCTCGCTTTGCCGTCAGGGTCGCGGTGCGGTGTCTGGCGTGCAGTATCAGCTGAGCCATTAGCGGGCGCATCCCTTGTCTCTGGTAATTAGCCCCTGCCCCTGCCCGAGTCGGGAGCCCCAGGCTCTTAATCCCTCCTTCGAGTCCCCCGATGTCCCCGTCCTTGAGGCTATTGTCTCCGCGCGGCTCGGCCGGGGACGCGACCGCGGTGTGGATACCCAAACGCTGCCGTGCCGAGGAAAATGCCGTATGAGCCTTCAGACGTTGCCAAATTTTCTTCTGTAAAACACACATTTCCTGGTAAACTTACGGATATTTTTCTTCCAATTTTTCAGAGAATGTTGTTTGTATTTTGATCTAAAGTTCCTGAAAATTTCAAGGAAAAATATTCACAATTTTCCTCATAAATAAACATTTTATCGGAGGAAATTTGGCAACTCTCGAATGTTCATACGGCGTTCTTCCTTAGCACGGCAGAACTCCCGACCGTCGACCGTGCCCAACCACCCGATGACGTCCTCGCCATGACGTGGCGCCCCTCGAAACTTTCACCCCTTGGATACTCGGCCGTGCTTAAGTAAACGCCCGGTGGAAATTTGGACATTGCCAAATTTCCTCGGGTAAAGAGGAATTACCCGGGAAACCTTAATTTAAATATTTATCTTCCAATTTTTCAAAACAAATTATATCGTTGAAAATATTGGAGTGACATCTATGTTTTGTTCAAATGCCTATTGAAGTTGGAACTGCTGTTTTCCTCCATTTAATGTGATGCACAATTTCTACTTGTAATAATTGAATCCAGTGTTTTCTTTGCTTCATGACTAGTATTCAATTCAAAAATATATGTTAAAGTTAGGATGATGCATTTCATTCACTGGCGCTTAGATTGCAAGCCCCATTAGAATAACGATTCTTGTTATTTCAAGTGGTTGCGGCTGTATCAGAATCATTCATATAGCATGTTAGAATAAGATATTTCTTCTATTTTCAAGCACCTAATGTGAACGATTTCTCATTCTTAAGTGCGGGCTGCGCGATCGAATTTTTTTCTTGAAAATAATAATTAAAAAACAAATAAAATGTTACCCCCCCCCCCTCCCCCAAAAAAAGGGAAATTCTCAGTGGAACGGCTTGTTTGATCTAATATCGATATTTTTATGGATTTAAGTGGGAAAAAACTGGTTCCAAGCAAACTTGCCACTGATTCCGGGGCATAGATTGTTTGCAAAATACCGAATTTTTGCGTCGGACGATTTTTGAATCATTTCTGTGTATTACGAAATGAAAACATGCCGGAGAGATGAGCATCCCTTAATTATAATGGTAGCATATTGAAGTAAAAAGTAGTTGAAATTGTCTAATAACACAATTTTACTTCAAAGCATGGCTTACACAATGGATGTTAATTATTTACATGCGAGTAATGCAATTACCTCCCTGAATGAGAATTGATTTTCTAACGATTTCTTGTGAGTGTCGCGTTTTTCTCGAAATTGAGAGGCAAACAAGTTATGCTTACAGTAACGATCCAAACCTCGTCGTTACGTTTGAAGAGTGAACCGCACGCATAATGACAGCCTCGTAAAAAGTAAAAGTTATCGGGGGCTTGCATTGACGAGCGACAAACAGCGAGCAGTTCAAACGGGACGTTTTTCAATTAAAATATCTGTGGAAAGTAGCGGCCGCTCCTTCCTGTTTCTCCAGTAATTTTAAAATCATGCCATCGAACGAGAAAAGTTGAGCGCTAAACCGAAGCTAAAACCAAGCGCAATGAGCTGCGAGGCGGAGTTGTCACTCTGGGGAGGGAAATTAAAAGACGGAAATTCGACGACCACGGTGAAAAACGAGTAAAACTGCCGCTACGATGTGGTAACTACGCAATGAAGACAAAATCGATATTCAGTCGGGGCAAATTCAGTTATTCTTCACTGCACACAAAGAGTTAATACCATTTTGAACTCGCATACAGTCTCATGCATAGTTCGATCCGCGCGTTTTCAATGCGCCGAGCCGCGCCGCAAAACATCAAGTATTTTCAAAGAGTTCATTTGACGTCGAACCCATTCTCGTTTGAACGTGCAAGTAATAGGTAGGAGCGGTGGAATTCATTTTAATATTCAATCCACCGGCTCAACGATGATGCGATAACTTTTTATCAAAGCTCCCCAGAACGGTAATATTAATTTATTTCCCGAGTATTAACGGCAAGTTTCGTTAAGTGCGCTCTTTAGACTGCTACTACCAACACTCGGCACAAAAGGGAATGATAATTAGACTTGTTTGTCGCATACATCACAAAAAAAGTTTCATGGGTTTAAGTTTCTTTGGGAAAATTTAAAAAAAACCGAGGACACTAGAAGACCGACACTGTAAAATTTACCACTTCGTCTTATGCGATTCTGAGCCTGCCGCATACTGCCGTACTAAAGAAAAACGCCGTATAATCCTTCAGACGTTGCCGAATTTCCTTTCGATAATGTGCGCATTTTTTTTCAAAAATTTGTGGATATTTTTCACCCATTTTTTCACTAGAGTATCATCCACAATTTGATCTACAGTATATACAAATTTAAAGGAAGTATATTCATAACAAGGTGAAAATATGGTGCTGTGTCCACACTGGGAAAACAAACATATATTCATAACTCTTATCAAAAAATTACATTTATCGGAGGAAATTCGGTAACTCTCGAATGTTCATACGGACAATTTTTCTCAGCATGATAGTTTAGCGGAGGATCCTGCTACTCGCACAGTCTATTGCAATGCAATTCAGCGTAAGTAAAGCACATTTTCTTGGTAAGGGGAAAAAAATCCAGCCAGTAGCCAAGATTTTTCTGCAATCACAAGTTTTCTCTAGGTCGACATATCCCACCTTTTCTTAGTTTTTCGAGTTTTTCAGAATGGTTGGAATCCTCTCAAGGTAGATCCTTCAATTTCGTATTACCAGTCCCCCGTGTTATTCTATAATCAGCAAGCTAATGTTTATTAGGAAAAATTACCATTAGAGGTAAATGCCCGAGATTTCTTCCAGAACACAACGCACAGTTATTTTCAAAAATAAACAGCAAATAAAATGACTTATGATGATAGAACACCGGAAAGGAAGGAAAGCGAAAAACACAGGGCAAATCGAAGGAACAGAGTTGCAGGCCACGGATACTTGGGCATCTCCCACTGTGTGAAAAGAGAACAAAAGGGGACCAGGAAGCGCACAGCTAAAGTTGCTAGGTTGTGCAATAAAATGTTTATAGTTTATATGGAATTATATGGGGGAAAAAGTTCTGATTTTCAGCACTATCTGGCAACTATGACAGCGTAACTTCTGGCGAAATTGCGCCTCCCTCTGAGGGCGAATTTCCCGACAAATGACAAGAATTTAATGAGAAGGCTTCGTGGAGCTTTAACGTAAGATGAGGCTCAAAGGTTTCATTCACCTGTTATGCTAATAGTGCGGCGAAGTCAACTACTTTGAAGAGGTTAGGAATCCCTCCCTTTTCTTTGAGGGACACGCCGATATCAGCTTCCTCTCCCTCAAAATTAAATGCAGCTTATTTCAGGAATGAAACTTTGTTTCATTTTGGAACCAGGAACTGATTTTTGGACTGCTGCCTCAACGGCGCGAATCCTTTTCTTAGAGCCGGACTTATATTTTTCGTTACTTTGTACGGTCGCCGTCGTTCAGGGATAAAAGACCTGCAATTTCGTCGATGGCTTTGAAGTTCATGCACTAAGTAAAGCACGCCACATTGTCACACTTGGAATGGTAGTGCACCGTGTAAACTCGCTGAAACTTACAATATGCGAAACTTCATCGCAAGTAATCAATTGGTTTCGTTTTGTTTGTAAAAAGAGGTAAAGCTTAAAAAAGAAAAAAAAACGCACAAATAAATAAGCAAGTACACAATTAAATAAAATCCGATCGCTATATTCATGTTCAGCATACCTCAAAAATTACATTATTCGAGCGGCCGACCCAATTAGATGAATTATTTTAAAAACTAGACATTTTTGACATATTTCCACATAAATTCCGATTGAGGGATAATTCACAAATAAATTTGCTTTGATTTAGCTATGGACATGGGCAAAAACCAGAAAACCATGAAAGTGATGCACCCCGATTAGTTTTAATGAAATGTTGGAAACAGCTTTGACCATGTCATTCGACGCCAAATATCAATTATTCGTAAATTTTATAAATACAGATCGCTGAGCTTTTCCTTAAAAAAAGTCAATAATTAGTCAATGATCAACACGGAATGGGAGCAGCAGGGTACCAGACATCGCACACGACGGACAGTAAATATCAAAGGAGGTGGGATCTTTCAGAATCCTTGAGTGAAATACACAAAACGTGATATAAATGTAAATCTAGGCGGGGCGACATTTTTTCGCACGAAGGAGGGTTAAATTCGAGCCGGGGGAGGGAAAGAGACGAGTTCGAAATAGAAATCAGAGCCGGTGAACTTTGAAATTGATGTATGATTCCATCAAGCGTTTTCACGGCAATTTCACGTGCCTTCCCTTTGCAGAATCCGGCCCACCCCGATATCGCTGGTACATTCCACCCCTCGCGCGTTAATTACTCTGCAAATTTACCGCGACACTTCACTGTCACCGCTGCCGACGCACGCACTTTGTGTCCGGCGTTGCCCGCCGCGGGAAATAATCGCAAAAACTCCCGGCTCGATTGTCGAATCGATATCGAACGACCTTGATCGATACGAAAGCATTGCTAGGATAGGGATGTATCGATAAGGATCATTCGATAATCGATCCGCGGTTCGAGCATTTTCCCGCAAAAGTAGCGACTGAGGTTATGAGCATCCAATCACCGCCCTGTTTCGCGACGCGCCACCCTCGCTTCGGAAACCGTCAAGGGCTCGTTTCCTGCGACGGGCTTTTCCGGTTCCGCTGCTCGGTCTTCCCCCTTTTTCAGAAAACCCTCGTCTAACCGAGGAGGGGGGCCCGGGAGAAAATGAGGGGGCACAGCGGGGTAGGGGGCGAGGGGCACGGGGACTGATTACGAAATTTACCCATCCAGTTAATTCCTATTTCACCCTCCTTCCTTATTTATACGCACTTTAAAAACGGGGAAAAGATTAAAATGCTTAAGCAGAGGATAAGCTCGTATAATTATGCAAGTCATCTGATATTTCCAGGTCAGCTGAATTTGAGAACGGGGCTCCCTCGTTTAAGTTTTCCAAATAGCGACGCACGCACCGGGCATAAATTAAATGGGCTGTTTCCGCAGCTAGAAACAACCGTTGAGGGCTCTTCCAAATGTTTTAAATTATCCAGCTTACGCCGAGAAAAAAGGGATGGTTACTTCGACAGGCCGAAATGGTCTCTTTACGTCAAGTAAAAAGAAGATAATAATTAGCAGAAGAGAACATAAAAAACCTTAAGGGGGCTAAAAGAATGAATGAAGGAATATGAAGATACATAAAAACATGAAACAAATGGAGAAAGGGAGGAGGAAAAGCAAACGGTCGTTGAGGCCAGCTCTCTGACAGCTTGAATTGGAATTCAGACTTATTGTTAAGAAAAACTTAATTACTTTATGAGACACAACTTCTATGAGGCGAACGCCGATATCTTATTGATCTCAACCCCTATTGCACAGCGACAATCATCAGAAATACTATTTTTGAATCATTTATTGTATTTTTGCATTATTGAATCCATTTTTTAATTGAATTTTTACAGTTATTGGCGTAGATGCTACAAAACTTAAAATACTTCACTACATACAGTTGATCAGTTTAACATATCAATGCAGTTCAGCTAATTGTACAAGCCATCTTCAAGAGTCATCTGTCGAGACGCTCTTTCGTCTCTCAGTATTGAGCCGTAATCCAGTTTTTTTATAACACAAGACAAGCGGAAAGGCCATTGAAATTACAAACATTCCAAATTGCGTGGCAAAAAACTTATTGAGGAATGGAGCTTCGGAACTAGTTGAAAGTACAGGGTTTTTTTGTCGTGCATTAATTTTGCTATCAAAATGTAGCCATTGATAGGGTTTCGATTTGGCAAGTTTTTTGGGACACGTTGAACCCGAGGACAACTTGGTCGATCGTTGAGACGTCTCGCTTTCTTAAATGATCTCCCCCCTTTGTTTCGTAAGTTTTCATCGGTACGTCTGAAAAAGTTTGACTGGAACGTGCGTGAAGTTCCCCTCAATCTCTCGTCTCAGACATGATTGAGGTTATCTCGCTTGTTTCGAGCCAAGCAAGTCCGTTTCCGATTATTGTCTCCAGGATAAAGAGGAAATAACAAGTTGTTAGTATAATAGATAGGGAAGCAGTGGCGCGCAAAGAAATCTACGAGAATGCATCGTAAACTCAATAACGCGTTGACGGAATCGACTTTCAATTTTCCCCGTTGCCGGCGTTAGGCGACGCGCGGTCGGAACGGAGTGAGGGAGGGGCGCCAAGGTCGGTTTTATCGCAAAACGCCCTCGATTGGCAGCTTTATTAAAGGGCACGGGACTTACGGAGGCTGACCTTTGATCCGCTGTTTACTCCAGGTACCACGGTGGCGCCTCGTCCTCACAGCGCCCTTTTTTATTGCGCAGACTACTTTTATCGACGATCAAATGAAGACAAATATTGGACGAGTAAAAACTGAAAATAAAAATAAACCGACGGGAAGCTTGGATTACTGAAAAGCGTATCCCTGCCGGAACAGGATTGATCTGATTAGAAGTTAACACACAGACGCTCCGACTGGATTTTTCGTGTGAGAGAATTACGGACGAATCACCAAAAAGAAAGGTCTCTCTGGACTTCGAATTTATTCGAATTACGCAAAAAAAAGACCCAAGCTGATAGCGGGGATTAAGTAACTAAATATTCATTGCTGTGTCTATTTACTACAGGAAATTAGCGATCTTTTACTGGCTTTGGAGAGGGGAGAGGGAAATCAAATTTTGAGTCTTCGTAAGTTGCAAAGGAAAGTTTTGGGTTTCAACTCAATGTTGCGCTGATTGAGGGTATGACTTTGAAACAGTGCGCGTTGACCACAACTTGAAGATTGTCAGCAGATTCGCTGATTCATTTTTTCGCACTTTTCTAATTTTGATCGTTGTTTGAATTAGGCGCACCTATCAAGTTTAATAGCAATCATGTCTTTCTTGTCGGTTTTTGGTACGAGAAAATTTTGATGTAGTTCCATTCAAAACCATTCCCGGTTCTACACTGAAGTAAATTTTTTTCATGTCCTTCTTCGAGGATAAGTATACTCAAAATAATTGATTATTCAAAAAAAAAAAAAAAAAAAAAAAAAAACCTTCAGTCCCTAATCTTGCCCATGCACTGAATCTAATATTTCATAGCTGGTTAGATTTTATTTTCTAAAGCTGAGATAATTTCACCGAATGAAAACTGGCTGAAATTCATGGACTTTTGAAACACGATCGGGAATATACCGTCGGTGAAAATACCGAATATGGATTAAAAAGAGAAAAAAATAAAATTCAAAGGGACACGAGAGAAAAACAAACTAGAGGGACACAAAGGTGAAATTCGATACCGAGCGAGGAGCCAGATGAATGCCGAGTCAATAAAGGGCATCCCATTATTAATTAAGCACTCTTCATCCGGGCGGGAGGCGGCAACATTAAGTAACTCGCCGGGCAAACTCCAGAGGCAATATTAACAGTCGAAAATTTGGTTAATGTGAGAATGCGCGCCTGGATTCTCCGCCGACGCAACCCGCCCGACTCCCGTGAGTTGCGGGTGGCGGCGCTGTCAGGTGTCAGTCGAGCGAACCGAGGCTGCCCGCCTTGCAGCACGGTTGAGCGGAGCGCGGAGCGAAGGAAGGGACCGCGGCATGAACAGACGAAATGAAAAGTCCCTGCCCCGTCCCTGCTCCCTTGAGCGGATTCCACGGAAGCTCATCAAGCACTTCCCTCTTCCCTGATCTTGGAATCAAATTTATTAAAACAAACAAGACGCCGGATGGGCTAATTTTTCACCCTCCGCTCCGAGTTGGCTGCAACTGGACCAGTGCGTTAATAGGGAGCTACACGCCGTTTCACCCCTTCCTACATTCATTATTAGATATTCCGACTCGGAGATGCGAAATTTGATCATCGGGAGGGATGATGAGATGCTCCCGCCGGATTATCCGTCCGAACGGCCATTAGCGCCGAATGTCCTTGCGTCTCCTCATTAAAGCTTTCAGGGAGGGATCTCGACTGCTCATGTCAGTTCTGAAACGGGTCCGTAGTATTCAGAGAGGGAATGCGTTGGTAACACTAATGTATACCCTTTGGAATCAATTACATACGCATACAAATACACATACAAACATAAAAGTCGCTCCTACAACGCGCTCTGGCGTTCTGCAACACAAAAACGCCACATGTGTCTATCGTCGGGTGGGTTGTCAGGCAACTGACAACGCAACATCTCCTCATCAATTTCGTCTGGTATCGATTATCCGTCAACTTTCAACAGATCGAAAATGAAAACAGATCATTTTTTGGTGTGGTGTGAGTGTTGGGTCAAGTTTGATGACGATTAAGAAAGTTTTGAAAGTTCCATACATCAGTCTACATACATACATACGAGTCGCTGTTATAGCGCTCTTTGGCGCTTTGCGACACCTAATCGCCACAAAGCTCGGTCTTCCCACAGGTCATCAGGGAGTTGACAATCTCTTATCTCATTTAACACCCCCTGTCGCCAACCTCTCACTGGGCGTCCCCTACGTCTCCTCCCAGGAGGAACCCAATCAAGCATCTTTTTTGGCAGCCTCTCTTCCGTCATCCTATTGACATGACCATACCAAACAAGTTGTTTGGTCATGACGTCGAACACGATGTCATTTTCGACTTCCATTATCTGACGCACTCTATCATTACGGACCCGATCTCTCCTAGAAATTCCTGCTGACCTTCTCCAGAAATCCATCTCCGTTGCTCTTAGCATATCCTGTGTCCGTTTCTTCAGCTGCCAAACTTCACATCCGTATGTTAATATACTTTTGACTACAGCGTTGTATATCCTCCTCTTGTTATCTTTGGAAATCCGCTGATCCCAGAGGATTCCATTTAACATCGCTATAGCCTTCCTTGCTAAGGTGTTCCTTTCCCTGATAGCTTGATCCGTCCTTCCATCCTGGGTCAACCGCACTCCCAAGTACTTAAAGTGCTCGCAGCCTTTGATCTGCTGCCCATCCTCCAACTCAATGCTTTGCTGATCACCGCCAAAAGTCATCTTCTCAGATTTGGATATGCTGACTTCCAGACCCCACTTCCGATACTCTTCTACTAGCTTGCGCATCATGTATTCCGCGTCATCTTGATCTTGAGCAACCACCACCTGGTCATCAGCAAAGCACAGAGTAAACAGAGTTTCGAGATCACCCAAGGGGACACCCATACCAGAGCATTTCTTTTTCCATTCTTTTAGCACGCACTCGAGATAAATTTTAAATAATGTTGGCGACAAACAACATCCCTGTTTTAAACCCTTAGTCACATAAAATCCCGCTGACAACCCCCCATGGCACTTAACTTTGGTAAAACTCCCTTTATAAAATCGCTTAACAGCGTCAATCAACCCCCCGTTAAAATTCGATTTTTCCAAGGCCTCCCAAAGTTTCACCAACGGCACGCTGTCATACGCCTTCTGGAGATCCACAAAAATTAAATGCAGTTCCTGAGCTACGGCCATTTTCTTCTCAATGACCTGGACAATAACAAAGAGGTGATCTATCGTAGACCTGCCAGCTCTAAAACCAGCCTGCTCCTCTGCTTCGTGATCCTGCCATTCGTCCTCGATCTTCGCTTTCAGTATCTTCCCGTACACTTTGCTTATTGTCCCGGTCACTGAGAGCCCCCGGTAGTTGTTACAGTCGTCCTTCCTTCCCTTCTTTTTGTAGATGGCCTTGATCCAAGACTCCTTCCACTCCCTTGGTACCTCGTCACCCCTGATGCATTGTTGCATCAGTTTTCTGAGGCACTCAAAGAGCTTGGCAGTCCCGTACTTGACCAACTCGACAGGAATCCCACCAGGACCCGGTGCTTTGTCATTAATTAGCTCTTTAACCGCTTTAATTATGTCACAAGTGTGGATCTCCAAGTTGTTCATTCTTCCGTTGTCCGTGCTGTTGTCTCGAAACTCTGGGCGCCTTTCCGTCAAAAGATCTTTAAAATGATCCTCCAGTTTTTTAAGTGATATCGGAGAAACGATGTCGCGCTTCATGTCTCTACGTAAACCTTTAATTAACTTCCAGCTCTCAGCACTTTTTCTCCCCCCTAGGTAGGTGTTAATTCTAGAACAGTTGCTTTCCCAAGCTTCATTCTTCTTCCGTGTTATGAGGCTCCTAACTTTAGACTGAGCTTTCCTGTAAGCAACTTTATCTTCAGTCTTTTTAGACGACAGAAATATAAGGTGTTTTTGCCTCTTAAGATTTATCTCGTCTTCAATTTCTTCATCCCACCAGTAAGGATGCTGGTATTTATTACTGGTTTTGTGAACACCTAGGGCTTCTTTCGCTGCAGAGTGGATACAATCTTTGATGAACTGATATTGCTCTTCCGTGGTACCCGAGAGTCCATCCCCCAGCTTCTCATCTAAGCGTTTCCGATACAGAGCCTTGACACTAGGGTGCTCCAAACTTTCGATGTTATACCATACTTCATGATTTTGCGTTCCCTGACTCTGCTGTTGCTCAGGCATTGGCTCTTTATCTTTAATCCCTTTAACGGGAAACGCTATATCTGCTCGGAGGAAATGATGATCACTGCCGCAAGAGAGTCCCCTGCACACTCTAACTTGCTGCAATTTCAACTTAGTAGTGTGCTTTACAATTACATAATCGATGATGGATTTCAATCCTCGCGTTGGCTGGACCCAGGTATACTTATGGATGTCTTTGTGTTGAAAAAAGCCATTCAAAATTTTCATCTCAGTTTGAGAACAAATTGAGATGAGCCGATCACCGTTATCATTAACAGCATCCTCCCCAAACGGTCCAACAACTTTACAGTTTACTCGTCGTCCCGTTCTGCTGTTCAAATCACCCATAAGAATGGCTTCCCTGCCAGCACCAACGTTCAGTATTTCATCATTCAGATCTTCGAAGAATTGGTCCTTACATGCGACAGTGGCATCATCATTTACACCGTATACTCCGAGCAGCGTGATCTTATGTCCGTACAGGTTAAGGTTCATTTTGATAATGCGCTGGTTGACGGCCTCCCAAGTGCCCACGAACTTACGTAGGCTTCTCCGCAAAAGTATTGCTACTCCTTGCTGAGCACGCTGATCTTTGGCTACGCCGCTGTAGAATAGATCATAGTCACCGTAATTCTCTGACCCGTGCCCTTTTTTCTTGGTCTCAGTAAGAACAGCGACATCCACTCCAAGTTTCTGAATCTCCGATATCACTTCCGGTAACTTATTTGAAATGCCTTGGACATTCCACGTCCCAAATACCATTGTCCGTTTTCTCAATTTTTGTCGACGTGTCCGTTTAGTTCTAGTGGTACCGAGGCTTGTATTGTTAGGTCGTTTAACAGTAAAACTTTTTACAAGTACCGGGGAGTTAGCCCGATGACTCAACCCCCAACCTGGAGGACCAGGGTTTGATTTCGGAGTTGCCTCTCCTAGACAGGTTGCTTTCACTTCAGCTCAGAGCCCTGTCTGCCCTTCTAGCAGGTGGTTCATACGCCCAGAGGCCGGTGACCATCTCCACTGCCCCTTTGAGGCAGGGGCTACCAGCTGGGGTCCGCAGGATTGCTAAACCTGTGACAACAGTCCCCCATACGGTACCATACATCAGTCTTATTGACAAAAAAGCTCTTGCATGTGTGGGAGATTAATTGCGATTGTATTACATTTTCTGCGTCCAAATTCTCAAGAAACACGATGGTGCCACTGGTTTTCTCTGAAACAAATCCCAAAACTCAAAAAAAGCTCTCAAAGTTGAGGCCGTAATGTGGAGGATATCCCGTGCTGTCCTAAAAGTGCACCTCCATACCTAATCAAACTCTCCATTCAAAGACAGGGAGCGAAAACATTAGCAGGGTTGAGGTTTTCCAGCTTTGGAGTCCCCAAATAAAGTGGTAACCCTGTTAATGTTTTTGCTCCCTATCTTTGCATTGAGAGTTTGTCTTGATATGAAGGACGGCACTCAGGATAGCGTGGGATATCCCCTCCATTACGGCCTCCACTTGGACAGCTTTTCTTAAGTTTCGGTGTTGGTTTCAAAGAAAACCAGTGGCACCATCGCATCCCATTTCTCGCGAAATTTTTCATTGGATCAGTACTTAAATCGCAAATTACTGACAAATGCAAAAGCTCCTTTATGTACATTCCAAACACATCAATCACAAGAAAGACATGTGAACGTATTTCTGCCAAATGGAACAATGTGCATTGAGACATGAGCCCTGAGACCCTTAAGAATATATGCATAACAGGGCTCACGTCATAGTGCAAATAGTTCCGTTTGGCAGAAATACGTCCATATGAGGAGAGTCGGGTCACCGAGAGGACTAACCACTCACAAAAATGAAAAACCTGCGGAAAATACCACAAATCAGAGGATTCTATCACCGGCCGATAATTTAACATCCTGAAGTTCTGAGGGCGGCCGCGGTCCGCGGTTGCATACAGAAACCGCAATTTTTAACGGTCAGACCGGGAAACCAAACAGAACGTCCCTCAATTCATCATCCTGGACCAGCAACAGATACTGCGGCTAACCGACCGTTGCCTCATCTAGTCGACACGACCAGTCTGAAAATTGAATTCTGACTATGCCGCCGTGCTATGTAAAAACGCCGTATGAGCCACTAGGCATTGCCGACTTTCCCTCGACAAATCACGAATTTTTAGAAAAATTTGAGAATATTTCTCATCCAATTTTTCAGAGGATTTCGCTGGTAGTTTGATCTAAAAGTTATGAAAATTTCAAGGAAAAATATTCATAACTTCCTTTAAAAATAAATAATCCTTGGCAGGAAATTTGGCAACATGCGAATGCTCATGCGCTGTTTTTCCTCAGCACGGCAGTTTGGGAATCTCCTAGCAGGCGTGGTCGCGACAACGTGATGACTTGCTGTCAACACGCGGACTTCCTATTGTTTTCGCGCCCATCATCCATCATTTTCGGAATCAAGCCCCGAGCACCCCTTTGTCTCATTGGGGGAGGAGGAGTTTCCCGGGTCAAATTATCACAAAAGGGTGTCCAATACAAACAAAGAGGGATTTTTACGGCGCTCACTACAAACCGACTATAAGTGGCACAATGAACTAGACTTGTAGAATTTACAGGTTTACATTTAAATTTTTGCCATTTATGAGAGGACTTTCAGCTGGTCCGACGGAACTATTCACACGGAAGTAACGAAATGAGATTTCTGACTTTCTCAACCTTAAGATGCCCCAGCCGGGTCAAACTGATCGAGGGCTTGCTAAAAACACGTGGCCCTTCGCCGCGGTTTGTACGGAGCCGGCACATACAAGCTTCAGAAATAGGTCTAAAAATCCATCCTTAAAAAAGGAATCGGACATCAAATTGAAAAAAAAATCGAGTGTCAATGACAGTCGAGATGGAGGAGATGTAATTGGGCCTCGTCGCTTAATTTTTAATTTTTTTCTTCCGAATCTGAGGGAAACCTCATCAGCAGCATAAAACGGAGCATTGCGACTTGCGAGTTCATGCCTGCGCCTTGCGCCATCGCGCCTTCAATTTTGCACATGCAACACGGACATCCATCAAGCACGAATAGTTATATATCTGCGCCGTCATCAGCGCGCGTCCTTTTCCTCGCTCTATTTGGATTGGTTCTCTTTTCATTATTTGTAAGGCTATAAAAACCATCATACAACTGTTGGTAAACCATTTTTCGGTTTTAATTAAGGTTGAAGTATTGGAGATTTTGAAACTCAACTTGAGAGCTTTTTTTGAGCTTGGGAGTTGATTTCAGAGAAAACCAGTATGGCACCATCGTGTTTCTCGCGAACTTTTACAAATGAATCAATGGTCAAATCGCAAATTCCTCACAAACGCAACATCTCCATTGAGCCGTGTCCATTTCCGGAAATCGCCCACTACTGTGCACTGCCCGCAAGTTCATTTTAACCGGAGGCCAAGCATCGCATCGACGACGCCGAGCAAAAGACGGGCCAATCACGGCGAAAGCAGCGAGGAGCGGGGAACCGAAGCCGGACACAGAGATCAACAACGCCAAATCCGCGGGGCTTTGTTCCGGCTAATCACGGTGCGGCCGCAGGTCGTCGGCGTCGCGACGCCACGAAGACCATAGCGTGCCGGGTCGCCACGGCCGCCCAAAGGGTCAAAGGGGACCCGGGACCGAGAAGCCTTTGATGTTACATTGTTACGCGCGCACCTTGACTCCGTCGCCGAATTCTACCGTCCGGAGGCAAATCGCCTTAAGAACCTTCAGCCGTTGCGAATATTCGTACATAAAGCTCGGATTCATCGGGAAAGTTGTAAATATATCCCTTTCAAATTTTTTGACAATTTTGGTCTCAATTTAATTTAAAATATCTGAAAATGTTAAGGACAAATAGGCATAATTTTCGTTCATAGTAACTTCTTTATCGGGGGAAATTGGGCAACATTAAAATGTTCATACGGCGTTTCTCTTTTCGACGGCGGAATTGCACGGTGCATTTCCAGACTTTAGACGTCGACTAAGGGTTCGCGGTCTCCCTCGTCGGGCGTCGAAAACCGCGAACGTTGAAATAACGTAACCTCATGAATGCCACGGAACTATGACAAACAATCACAATCTGGGGAATCAGAGAGCTTGCAATAATGACAAGGAGTAATTCTCCGAAAGGCAACTTGATAGAGCGATAGACCACTAGACAAAGAAAGAAATTTAGCACGGTAACAGATTTTTCCTCCTTAAAAAACCACGTAGAACACGGTGCACACATAAAAAATTTCCAAATTACAAAATTATCGTTTGCCGAAACGCCAAGTCTACGTGTGTCAGATTCACTAAATTAATTTCAGTGCTTTTTACGATTAAGTACAATTTCGTCATAGTCGAAAAGTATAACAATACATAAAGCGCGAAGAAAATTTTAGTAAAATCCAAGATTAGTTATTTGTCAATAATAAGTTGATTATGATGTAATCTTTTAAACACTAATTTCTTACTCATCAGTTAATTTTGAGCTATTCAGCGGTTCTTTAACTCTGGCGATGTCTAGTGATAAACATTAAAAGAGGTGGCAAAAACCGTGCTAATAATCAAACTATGTGAGAAGAAAATAATGTCTTCAGATTTAAATTGAGGATAAAGTTTCCAAGGACTCACGTGAATAAATGACGGCAACATGAATACGAATGGGCAAAGCAAGAATCACTCACCTGCAAAAAAAAATGAAAAAAAAATTAGTAAACATAAAGCAAGTTGTGAAAATTTTTTTAAAACAACCTAAAAACCTTATGTTGTAGACTTTTACGCATTTGAGTACCAAATGGCAATGAAAAGTGAAATCGTTAGGAAGTTTCTCATTTCTAGCTATTCCAACTTAAATCCAAAAATTTTTGTTTGAGGTTATATTTTCTTGTTTTGAACCAAACGATACATCGAACCATTATCGAATTCGATCCATTTGTAATTACGCAATGCACACACCTAATCGACAACCCCACGAACGTCGAAGAGTAGGTTGGTGGCTAACAGGGATGGTGGATTTAAAAGTACAAACACAGCCAGGGTGTCTACTAAAACAGGCTGGCCAAAAATCAGTACTTTTACAATACTTTTTCAGTATATTCTCAAGAAATTCAGTACCTCTTCAACAGAAAAAGTCAATACTTTTTCAGCACCTCCAATTGACGAAATTAAGCAAATTTCAAAAATATGAAAATCCCGCTCAAATTGGGACAAAAATGACGAAAAATGAAAAAAATTCCGGACCTTTATGCGGAATTCCGCTCTTTTCCAGTACTTCCAGACTCTCCTGAAAAAACCACTACACTGGAAAGAAAAAAACATATTGGATCTGAAGTCCAGACTCTTGAAAACATTGACAAGAAAAAATACTCTTGATTCAATCAGATACAAGCTTAAATCAAAAGGAAATCCGCTCAAATTAAGAGGCTTGGTTCTTGATTTAAGCTTAAATCTGATTGAATCAAGAGTATTTTTTCTTGTCGATGTTTTTAGGAGTCTGGACTCTAGATTCAATGTGTTTTTTCCAGTGTTTTTATTCTTTTTTTTTTTTTTTTTTCATTTTCCAGGGAGTTTCCACGGTTTTCGATTATCCGCGATACCTGTCGATGTTTTTAAGAGCCTGGACTCTAGATTCAATGTGTTTTTTTTTTTTCCAGTGTACTATTTCCGGACTTGTCTACACTCTGAGGTACAAACACAGCGGACGAAGGACTCAGAATGCATGCTTTCGGAGGGCAGTGCCTAGGCGGACGCGGACGAGTTTTCAAATAGAGCTCATAAAGGCTTATGAAATATTCGTGAGTTAATTTCCAGGCCCATTGAGCGCTAACTCGAGTGGCGAGCCCGAGCGGCCCTGGCTCCGACTCAGCTGCGGTCGTCGCCAGCCTCGGCTAAAAAGCTTTCCTCCAGCCAGGTGACAAACTTTCAATCAATCTCGGCACCGAGCACCCGCCTTCCACCGTCGAGATGGCTTTCGCTTTTCACGCGCGCGCGAAAAGTAAAGTCTACGTCATCGACGAGACCGCTTCGAACTTGTCACTGCCACGTCTACTCTTATTTTTTTTAAAGGAGGCGGAAGCTTTCAATAGACTAAATTTATAAGGCTTGAACGTTATGTTTCCACTGACTTTCTTGGGTTCGACACAATTTTGCAAGTTGACAACACACTGGAAAAAAAAAAAACACACTGGAAAAAAAAACACATTGGATCTAGAGTGCAAACTCTTAAAAACATCGACAAGAAAAAGTAATCTTGATTCAAGTAGAATCTAGCTTAAATCAAGAACCAAGCCTCTTAAATTAAGCGAATTTCCTTTTGATTCAAGCAAAAATCCGATTGAATCAAGAGCATTTTTTCTTGTCAATGTTTTTAAGAGTCTGGCTCAAGATGCAACGTGTTTTTTTTTCCAGTGCGCTATTTTTCCACCATTTCAATCCATTAAAAATATCTAGTTTACAGGGTGTCTAGTGTTTTTTTTTTTCATTTTGGGAAATCCTCATGATATCCTGATTTTTGATAGCTGAATCCTGATCTCATATTTGTTCCAAATCCTGATCAATTCCTGACTTTTTGCGGAGAAAAATTAACGGACGGATAGCGGATAAATAACGGGAAATAAGCAGTCGGCTGACTTTTCTCAATTCCTGATGAAATCGGGATTAAATCCTGATAGACCTCAAATCCTGATACAATTGGAAAAATCCTGATGCTAGACACCCTGTATTTAGGTGAAACAAGCTGTCTCATCAAAATCGAATGTTTACAGACATGTAAACGGAGGAAAAACAATCGTTGCCATCTTTCATGAATCGCCACTGCACTGGTTCAACATGGATGCTTATTTACCATCTTCATCATTGGTGTAGGTCTGAAATTAACTCGCTGGTATCTCGGAGAGACGATTCAAGAATTTTCCGCGTCACCAAGATGGACAGTTTAACGATGGAGCTACTATTACCGGCTCATTGCAGAATCTGTAACTGGTTGCGCTACGCAAATAGGTGCTTTCGTAGTGAGCCAGAGATTGTGATTCCTTGTTGCAAAACATGGTTCATTTTTAAAGCATCGAAGGACATACTTTCTTTTGACTTATTTTAAGTTAGTGCAAAACATGGTTCATTTGAAGAACCGGACGACATACTTTTTTTTGGCTTATTTTAAGTTCATGCGAAACACGTCGGACATTTTCGCAATTTCCAAAACGAGCTGGATACTGGGTCTATGGTCTATATTCGTACCCATCTGTTTGGGGGGTCATGTTACTAAAAAGCGGCGCGCTTTTCGACAATTTAAAAAAGAGGATTTTGCTAACAAAATCTTGACGGTACATCAAATTATGATAAAAATTTGATGCAGAAGTTTTATTCAAAAATCATGAACGTGAGATTAAAATTACATGAATAATTTAATTAAAATTTTGCACGAAATGACTTCGTTGCTATGGACCAACGATGCAGTTATCAACCACGTCGTCATCTTTTATCCATCCGAAAACGAGCGAGGACACGTAGAAACTTTTGAGAATGCGTGACAATTTTGAAAAGAAAAAAGGAATCAACAGAGCTGGGGCCAAAAAGAATAACACGATAAAATAATATGCCTAAGTTAAACTGAGCTGTTTGAGGAGAGGAAAAAGGAAGTTTTAAAGTAAACATTAGGCCCTTGTAGAAGGAATCTGAGATGAGTTTTTAGATATGAGCAAATAATATAACCCATCCCCCGACTCTATCCTCCGTGCTTCTACCTTCCGGAGGAGGCGCTTTTAAGTGGAAAAAAAAATGCCTCCCCCTATTCCTTGCAGCTTGGCGAGAGGGTAGACCATCTGATAGGCTGAAATCGCTACATCTAAGGCACACATATTAAACTTGGAAACTTTCACTATAGTGGCCTTGCGCTCGCCGTTGAAACAAGGCAGGATAGGTAAGAGAGGTTGTTTTTCTTTCAGCGATGCAACTCTGAAAATAATTGCTTCCGCTGACCTTCAAATCTGCATCAAACTGCATCAACATTTTTCCCCCCTGAACATCAAATTAAAAGGATCGATTTCTATCCTCTTGCTTGTGTTTTTCTGAGCCGTTTTACGCGATTTTGGTCGGAAAGTATGGATTCGATCGACAAACGTGTGAATTGATCGACGAATACATGAATCAATCGACAAACTCATGAATCAATCGACAAACCCGTGAATCGATCGACGAATCCGGGGCTCAATGGAATTTCGGCGATCAAATCAGTGTCGGTCGGTTCACGTTTTGATTTTTCGATCAAATCCATATCCTCCATTCCAGTTTCATAGCAAACTTTGGAACACTTGAAATTCTATGATAATTAATATTATCAAGCAGACATCTATTATTATCTGTTGGCTTTAATAGAATCATGGAGGCACTAAATGTGCATTAGGGGCGGAGCGAAATATCTTACCGATACAAGCGAATTAAAACAGCCAATTTTCATTCTCAAAGAAAGGGGAGAACTCAAAGCGTGATCTTGGAGCTCTGAAAAACCAGCTTTTGAGATTTTAAGGGTGAAAAGGAGAAGAAATAATATCAGATATGGAACATGAGTTAAATTATTTCTCCTTCTGTTCAAATATATCCACAAAGAGTACAGCCGCACGAGAGAGGTGAAAGGTGAAAATTACCTCTCATAAAATATTTCCCTTTATTTTCATTTTTCGTGCGTGATCAAAAGAAGCCATCATATCTAACTCCAAATTTTTGATCAAGTTTTCTAGAGATGGAATGGAATGAATAATTGAACTTTCCACTATTAATTGATACTTCAAGCGAATTTTAAGTATTCTCATTAATGTAGGGCGTTACTGCGTGTGTCTGCATAAAATTTGATAGTAAGATGCCTCCCTTTGTAAAACATTTCCCGGAGGAAGTTCACAGGAGGAAAATGAAAATATCAGCTTGAAGACAGTAGAACTCGATACGAAAATATGATTTCCCGGTTCCCCTTTTAACAAGATGGAAAAATTAATTCAACTCTTGCTGGGAGTCGTGAGGAATCTGGCATCTGAAGCTTCGCTTTTGAGAGCATTTTTATCGCGAAAATTCTTATGAAACTTTGTCAAGGAAGACTTATTTGCATGAAATGACAAAATATTACAGACATCTGCCGTATCGCGAGGCAAAACACAGGAAAGCAATTTTCACAAATGAGAGGACGGTATTCAGTGCGACGAACTGCACAGTTATGAAGACTTAAAATTCGACAGGAACAGGACGGAAAGCTATAAATGGAAATAAATTATCCATTTCCGTAGGATGTAGTGATTGAAAGTAAGTAGTTAGGTAGGTGTCACATTAATATGGATAGATGCAGTGCGCTCTAATACCCATACTTTGAATGCAACTATTTCAACTTAGGAATAGGCTTTTCTGCATATCCGATCAAAAGAAGGCGCATCGTCTTCCGTGAAACAACTTGTTCTCGCTGTGGCTTGAGGCGCTTCTAGAACCACCTCAATCGCCTGTGTTTCAGTTCTTCGCAAAAATGTACCCGAGCAATTTTTTACCAAAAGTTTTCTGATTTTTTCAGCGATCAGAAGAAAAATCAGCGAAATGTTTAGTTAGGAGAGACCAAGACTCTCCTGGTAAAAATGCCATTTGCGAGGGGAAATTTGGCAACCCTGAACTGTAGTTACGTTCTTGCATGGGAGGAACGACAAAAAGTGTCACTACGTTCTTGGTGTACATTTTCACTCTATTTCTTTGAACTCGACAACAATAGAAACATTTCCGAAATCTAAAAGACAGTAGTATCTCCACGATCCGCGGTTCGATTAGCCAGATGACACCAAGGAGGAATTTGTATTAATTCTTTTTCTCAATTTTCCTGGGAATGTCCGCAGTTTTCGACCATCCACAGGGAGTCTGCTAGAACAGGCTGGCCGCAAATCAGTACTTTTACAGTACTTTTTCGGTACATTCCCAAGAAATTCAGTGCCCCCTCAATAGAAAAATTCAGTACTTGTTCAGTACCTTCAACCGACAAAATTCGAAAAATTTCAAAAATTTGAATTTCCCGCTCAAATTGCGACAAAGATGAAAAAAAATCCGAATTTTCTTGCGAAATTTCCGCATTTTTTCAGTGCTTCCGGACCGCCCTGAAAGAATCAGTACTATTTCTGGTAATTCCTGACTTATAGACACCCTGTTATCCAGGTGACTCAAAGGAGGTTATGTTTTAATTCTTTCTTTTTCTTTTCTTTTCTTTTTTTTCACTTTTCTGGGAATTTCCGCGGTTTTCGATTATCCGCGAAGCCTCCACTCTCAAACACCGCGGATATTCGGAGATCCACTCCAATCTCCCTTCCCAAGCGTTAGAATTTAATAAGTACGATCTATGAGGCGAGGGCAAAGAGAGCCGGAATTGAGTCTGTGATTTTATTTTGATAGATTTAAAGCGGCTGGAAGAATGTTAGCTCGGCGAACTCCCACCCCACCCCACCTCACCCCGGTCCCGGGCGCCCATGAGTAAACCACTCGAAACTGTCTACGCTCAAGATGAATTTGCATGGAGATTGTGAATTTTGCAGTTTCAGCATAGCACCCTCGCCGAGTGCCCTTCTCTCCGGCGCGAATCATCGACCATCGAGACAGACCCTTTGAATCTACGCTAAAAAAATCGATTAATAAACCATACCCTGATGATCGATATTTTTCATAGGTTTAAATGGCGGTCGATCGATTAATCGCGAAGCGTGCGGGCGAGGAGAGGAGTCAGACAGGTTGACTGAGTGCGCTCTCGGTACCCTCTTCATCTTGAGCTCTCGATCCTCGGGTAGGGACCTCGGTCCTCGGGTCGGAGCTATCGAACTTGCTCTTCGCTAATATCACCGGGGCTCTTGCGTCTTGCTCTTGCTCCGCGTCGCGTTAATTATTCATTACTATTCGAAACCGCGCTCCCTGCTCAGGATCCAGCGGCAACGAAATGTGGCCGGTTGCGGGACTCCGTCGCGTCGCGCTCAGCCGCAATCCCCTGTACAGCTCAAGTGAATCCCAAATCTTCGTCTCCATAAAAATTTTTCGAAAAAGAGAACAGGAGAACTATCGATAGTATACAGCTTAAAGCTGAGGAAAAGAATTGATTATTAGGGTATACCCTGATGATAGATCCTCAAAATCCTGCTAATCTGATCTTGATTATCGAGGATCGGAGAGCGAGAACGGGAGAAAGTGGGGAAAAAGTCAGTGGTTGGTAAATGGAACAAATGTTAGGTTTAATCCCCTAAAATTAAGGGAGTACCTCATTTTATTGGATGATATGAGCCTTTCCAATTATGTAATTGTGGTAGTACCGCGTCATTTAGGTCAATAACCTAATTTAGTGAGGTGCTACCACAACTTTAAGCTGCCTAATCAAATTGGGACCTAACTCCTACCTCTTTATATCGTGAAAGCTTCGTAGGTGTGAAAAGTTTTTTTGAATGTCAAAATCCCCCAATTTTCTTATTACTTTTCAAGGTTTTCGGACGAAACATTCCTTGACTTTTCCATGCCTCTTCAATGTTTCCTTGAAGCCATCTTGAGGTTGCAATCAGGTTTCGTAGTGAAATGCCCTTACTAGTTCATGGCTTTTCGGGATTGGGCGGAATTCCCTAACTCTTTACAGTAACGCTGCCGATTTCTCAACTTCCATTTTTTCGACATTAAGGTTCGATTTCCCGAAGACGGTTACAGATTATCCAGAGCCTCTGTTTGCCAGTTCTAGATAGCTGCAGGAGCTAGTAGTCCTGGGCTAAATATTGTATGATACGAAGTTTTTCCTTCTTCTTTCCACGACTCACTGATGTTAAGAAACAGAATCTAGGAGCCTTAGGGTTAACTGAGAGTAAGTGATGAGAATCCGTTATTGGAGAGAGAGAGGACGGTAAGAGGACAAAGATTATCAACTTTCATCTATAAGTTCAATAATTAATGAGGGAGCTACTTAAAAGTGGCAGCATTGTCAACTAATATCCCGGATGTTGAGGAAAAAACTACTCGAACCGTTAGCACAGTGCGGAAAAATTTCACAATATTTTAGGCCCGGAAGGACCGACACTGACTCAAAACCCGCGAGCTATGAGACTGCTACGTGTTTGTATGCGCTATCAGCTTGGGATTGGTAACGCAGTAATGCTCAGAATAATAAGCAACGGGAGATGCGAGGTTGTCTGCTTGAAAAATTCTCTCGCCGTCGCTCTTTTCAAGAATCCCATCGAAATAAATATCAACGAAAATAGAAATGAAATAATACCTCCCTCACCCCGCCTTCCAAAAAAATAGAGAAAAAAATTATAATAATGACGAATGGATCAATGAATCGCAGGATCAAACGGATAGAATTTTTTCAATTGAACCTCGTTTAACAGAAAGCAGGAACAATGTCTAATCAGCTATTGCCAAATTTAACTGGGCTATTCAACTTTTGACAAGCGAAAGTTTGTGCGGATTCCTTAGAAAATTGTGATGATTTTGATTCGTACTATGCAGAAAATTCACTGAAAATTGCACAAAAATCCGCACAACCGTTTTCACGTAAAACATGAATTTGCCCAGTTTAATTTTGCAATAGCTGATGTGCCTTCATTCTTTTCTGCTAAATGCGATGATTGTTTTCTAAAAAAAAAAATTGCCTTCTCAAAATGTTTTTCTTTCTTTCTTTGAAAAAATCTGGTGACTTTTCTTCCCTAATTGTTCGGGGGGACAGTCACTCCCACTTATCCCTTTCCTAATGATGTGGTATTTGAAAGAGTTTTCAACCCCAAAATAATTAGACGGTAGAATAAGAATGTATTCTCGAAATTAAGATGAATTCCGAGATAAGCATGAGTAAGCATAAGTAATCATATAGCTCGTATGACCGGGAGATCATGCGGATATATGACAAATCTTTTATAATTTCTGTACAGTGGCGATTTTGCGAGTTGGCAAGACAGTTTTGCCTCCATTTAAAGGCATTAAAATGTCGATATTAGGTGAGGCAGGCTGCCTCAGCGAGGAATCGATAGTTTTGCATACATTTAAATGGAGGCATAAAAATGTTGCCAACTTTCAAAAGTCGCCACTGCTTCTGAAAGTTGTCCGAGTTACCTCCCGAGAGTTCACGGTCGCGACTAAAAGCATCCTTTACTTAAATGCCGTAAAACGTTGCGGCATTGCTCCTGTTTTGAGATTATCATACCCTCTGCAGGGGGATCATGAGGATGCGCTTTGTCTCGACATGATATTTTAAATTAAAGTAGCCATAAAACTTTTTTGTTAGTTTTCGTGGTCCGGGTTGGGTAGTTATTTTGTTGCAATATTAGTTAAAGAAAACTTTGGTGGATATGAATATCATAATACATCCTGATATATGAAAACTCCACCAAAATAAAAATGACATAATTAGGCGTGAGCAGTTCCATAGAATTAATAAAGATTTTGAGGTACATACTTTCGTATCACGGTTGAACTTTTTAGTAGATTACATTTTTTTCACATTAGAAAGAAACTGAGGACAACGCCAAAAAGCAGAGAGGCAACACTGAAAAGTAGTATGATATTTATTCAATTGGAACTTTGCCAAGTATGTTCTAATTTAGGGCGTAACTAAATAAAATTACAAACCACTCACTCAAAAACTGGCGAAGGGAAAAATACCTGTAGAAAATAAAACCCTAAAAAATTATGCGAAGGATATCAGTATAGTTTTCACATGGTTGAATGGTATTACACACTTTATTGCAACAGTGGAGACATGAAAAGCTAAACTGAGAACAAGGCTGTATTGCACGCGGTTCTGAAACATGTTATTTTCCAGCTGAAACTGAAATTCAAGGTGACTGAACAATTCAATGTTCATTCATTTCACGCATCGTAAAATAATAGAGTGACTGCGAATTACGTAATTGTTGGAGGTTAATCTCGTAAAAGAGCGTGCTTGTGACGTGAAACCGCATATTTCCCAAATAAACCTGGATGGTGAAATGTATTTACATTCTTTAACGACACTACATGGAATCAGAGTGCGTAAGTAGGCAATATGAATTATCATACTACGAAAAAGCGGATGAAAAGAGTCTCGTTTCAATGCTTTTGAAACGGTTAAGCTCTGAGTGCCTGAACAGAGCTCTAACAAGCGGATAGGACTCGCAGGTTTAATTTGCTACAATGAGCTCGCTGCTTCTGTTCGCGAAAATATGCAAGTTTCAAGGTTGCATTGCATAATGAACCTCGAAGCTTAAAAAGGTTTAATGAGCTCAACTTTGACGGCAGCAACGAAATTTACGTTCTTTTTGAAAGTTGACTTTATTTGCCTTCCGCCAATCGCTTGATGTGGGAGTTAGTCGCCAGTTCGTAAATAGCTTCGGCAATATTGCCGATTTCTCAGTCGATAATGCAGCTGATTAGTCATTTTGAAGCTAAAAAGGAAGAAATGTTAGCTTTTCGCAGGGAAAGTCTTCCACAGGGAAAACAACTTTCATTCCTGGTGAAGGAGGGGGGGGGGGGGGGTCAAGCTCCCCGAAAAATTGAATAAATCCACACTGAAAAGGAACATATTATTCTGAATCATCAAAAATCCCAGATTTATAAAGTCATCCATAAAAAATTGTTGAATCAGTGCGAAAGCTAACACGAACGAGAAACAGAAAACTTAAGACTTTCATAGGCTTCTTAGAGCTAGGGACTTCAGGACAGGGTTGCCACAGACGAAGATACGCCAGACGATTGACAAGACACAATTAGAAATAGTTTTCCGGCCAAAATGTGTTGTTTAGTGTCGTCAAACCCATTCTGGACAGCAAATATAGGTGACTTAACGTTTTTCCCCTAACATTTTCGTCATTTTCCCTGACATTCCCCAGTTTTCCCGGTATTCCTTGACTGTAGCAACCTTGTCAGGAGTGTGCTGCAGACACAGGCGCAGAAAAGTTTGGATTTTGTCCGCTTAATATAAAAAAAAACCGCAAATCCTACCTGCTGCGCGCAGACACTGCAATCGAGATACAATTTAAAAATGTTGGCAACACCGCTGGACAATGTTCGCCCACTCGTAGGATGATGAGGAGGGCAGCAGACGCTTCATTCACACTACCTTTAAAATCTATGCCTGGATTAGTACCTTTCAGCCCCCCCCCCCCCCCTCCAATCGGTGAGACACGGACACTTGCACTCAACTCCGCTCGGCACTCAACATTCAACATATTCACATTCCCTGGCACACTCTCCCCGGCAACTGGCCACAAGTCGCGGGAACAGCTTAAAATACCGATAGGGAATTGACGTATATGCCACCGTAAATTCCACTAGTTTATTACTAAACGCTGCTGCTCAAAAGAAAGTGTGAAACTCATTGCAGTCTCTCTGACCTGAAGAAGTGTTCCCTTTATTTCATTCCGACTGGTTCTTTCCTTCCATTGTTCGTGCTGTTATCGTAGACAAAAATAGATGGTACTGACGACAAAACCCTCTGTTCACAGGGCTCATGCAGTTTTTTTGTTACACTTACAGAATTTTTCTGTTGTGAGAAAAGAACTTTGGTCGTGGGAACAGAGTACTCTGTTCCCATGACAGAACAACAGAAACACACAGAACTCACAACAGAAAAACTATGTAAGTGTAACAAAGAAAGAGCCCTGTGAACAGAAGGTTTTGTAGTCAACACCATCTATTTTTTTCTGTGTACTTTCGTCTGTTTCCTGATAGCGATTCTGAGAGTGCGTTCTCATGTTATGTTGATAGTGACATTTTGATAGAAAAAATTTTCATTCACAAACCACAGGAACACTCATGAACATTTCGTTCAGTACCTAAAGAAGAATCAAAGTATCCCGATAGCTGCCAAAATCAGTTTTCCTATTATTTAGGTACCCTATGGTAAAAATTACAGAAAAAATCCATCATATTTATTTTTATCAAAAACACGGCAAAAATTATCTTCTCAAAAGCTCTTAAAGTCCAGCGCAATTTGACGTGTTATAACGACTTGCGAACCTGTTTTTCCTAACCGAATTCCGTTTTTGCGTCACGTCACCGTAATCGTTCACGCGCATAAGGATGTATATAAAATGCTGACCGGAATCATTTTAACGACAGCCTCGCACGGAAATAAAACACGGCTTGACGCAAAAAACGATACGAAATGCGGTGAATGTCAGGGAAATAGAAGTCTCTATCGCCAGAAATTAAATTTGCGTACATTGTCACATGATGAACAGAGCGGCGGTATTGCCGGATCCGAGAAAATGTCTTTGTCAAAACGAAAAATTGCGATATCGTTTCATAGATATTGACAGTCTCGGGAATTTTTGTCGTATTTTTCTAAGTTATACTTCGGAGTTATTTTCATTGTAACTTAATGCCCAATACTAGACATTTTTCTCAATATGTTAAGAAAAAATGTTTCTAATCAAACTTATATCAAATACTTGTTTGGTGAATATTTTCGTTGTTTTTACGCCCTGTAGTTACTAGGAGCTTTTACACGATCATGCTAGAACACATTAGCTGTTTAATTTGGGATAGTTATTTTACATTAGGAATTTTTCGTAATAGCATAGAAGAATGTAGACATTAGAGAGAAAAATAGCACACACACGATTGTGAGGAAAGGCTTACAATGATTGAACCTGAGATTGGTGATTAGTATAATAAAATATTTGGATAAGAAACTGTTAATTTTACAGATATTTCTGTGTCGTATCAGTTCAATTGCGTTTCTTGAAAAAATTTGAAAACACCATTAAATTTTTTCCAAACAATTTTCCTAAGTACCGTTTACAGAATTCGGAAAGTATCTACGCTTGAAAGCTGAGAGACCAATTGAAAAATACGATGGGCAAAATTTCAGCGAGAAACACGATACTTTTTTGACAGTGTACTTAAAAAAACGGGTTTTTTTTGCCCTCCTAATTTCCTTCGGGGGAAAAATATGTCATCAAAGTTGTTACAAAATTTGGAAATTTTGGGCCAAATCCGACAGCGTTGGGCCACAATCTAAAACTGAAATAAAACATGGAGTCGGAGGCCTTAATTACAGGGGTTCATGGGCACGATGATGAGGGTCAAAAAGATGGGGTCACGGGCCGCAGGGATCGGAGGGTGAATTGACAGTGGAGATTTTGGACATATCTGGGGGGTGGAGGGTGGGATCGCATTGTGGGGCCTTCATGAACCTGCGGTGTCATAAATTCATCCGATTTTGCGCCGCGCCGTTCCGGTCATTAAATAAGCTCAACTCTGCGGGGAGAAGGGTTGATACGACTTTTTTAAAGCTCCTGGGAGTCGCAGAAATGGCGTGGATGCGAGCCTGTTGTGTGCGTGATGCACGGCTCGCTGCTCGCTTCCTGGCCAGAATGTACCGAGCTGTCCGCAATCAATTTTCGATGACTTTTTTTTAAATTTTATTGATGAATTATAAAGTGAAAAAAGTGAAATAAAATGATTGGTGGCCAACGATTTCCCGAGAGTGTCATTCGGGAGGGATATCATTTGAAATTTGACCTCCTTGGACCAATTATGGTGAATTTTAGTCAATTATAGGACATCAAAAATTGTAGGTCTCTTCCATCCAATCAATCTTGCCTCCCTCGGAAAAATGGTGTCTACCTCCCTTAAGATTTGGCTAAAATTTTGAAATTATGTACATCCCTAAAAAATTGTGACATTAGAGGTGACGATACTTGGGAACAATTCATATCAAAACAAGTCAGGAATCAAATTAAATTTAGGATGAAAGGGTAAAACCACTGAGAATAGGTGTAAAAAATGATTTATGAAATAAAAAAACAACATCAAAAAGATAAAACCGGGCTATTTTGGGTTCGAAGGATCTTGGTTTGCTCTCATAATGTTTCCTAGCCTAATTGTGGTGAATTTTCGTGGGTTGTTCTATTTACTAATGGAAAAAAATGCTGCTTATTTTGATGCTATTTTAGAAAGAACAAAAACATCTCCTCGGGGATTTAACATCAGATAAATTTCTTTTTTACAAATAAGTTTATTTCGTGCAGTTCCTTGTAATAATATAAAATTGCTCTAGAACCCAAGATGTCAACCACGTATAATAATTTGATTCTGCAAAAAAAGGAGACAGTTTCGTAAAATTAGATGCTTCCGAGAGGGGGAGAAAGAGAGAGAGATCTCCTTTATTAAAGTAAACCGGTAAAAACATCCTTGATTAATTGGGCCAATTTCAGACTGGTGTCTTTGAGTTATTAGCTTAATTAGTAATCGGGCAGCAATTAAATCCAGTCTGTCACTGTTTAGTCACCCACACCATCCAGCTTGATGTATAACAAAGCTGCGACCGAGGTAGACGGGAAAAAAACGAATTACTCATCTCCCGAGGAGAGAAATAAGTAACTAAATCTATTCATCCTTCACTTCGTAAAAGAAGACATTCTTTCAAGATCAGCCAGAATTAATTATGATGTGAGCGCAAGACAACGCGTCCAAATTAAAACCGAAGGCGGCGGCGGGGGGGAGGGGAGGACGGAGAGGCAAAGTAAACAGTGAAATATTCGTTTTTAGAATTTGCACTTTCCCGAGTTTGACAAAACAAGTATAGTTCGTAACTCGGGGACCATGCTTTTTTAATTCGTTCTCTCGCTGTCGGCGATATTTTCCTTTCATTTCGGAAAACCAGAATATCGTAACGAGTTGCTCTTTCTAGCTTGGTTTGGCCTGGAAAGAAAATTTACGACGCTCAGAATTGAGAAAAACGCATTTTCAGGGTTCGCTCATCGATCTGAAAGGGGTCTTACGACGAGCGAACAGACTTTACTTCGGCAACAGGAAGGACTGTAAATTTACGTAGATATGGGTCGCCGGAGAAAATGAATTGCAGAAGTCTCAGATTTCTCTGATATTTTTGCTTCCCGGGCCGTTCCGAGCAGAGATAGAATATTTAAAATACTCTGTTTTGACTCTGTACTTGAACGATATGAAGGGATAATGCAAACGAGTTTCTCTGGGCATTCAACACATTGTTGAGCTCGTACTATACATTTTTGTCGAACATTAACGGTGGGCAGTTGCCAAGGCTGCAGAATTTCAAATGAAATTTTGGTCCTTTCAACCCGATGATTTGGTCGATTTGATACAGGGGAAACTAATACACAGAAAATGAACCAATAGCTTGTGTAACTTTGTGTTTCATTTCCCATATTAGGACAAGATTTTGGTTACTTTTCTTAGTGAGAACCGAGAGGTTCGGGTCACACTGGTAAAAAAAACCTCTTGGTTCAAGAGTGCAGTTTCTTGTCGCCGGATTTAATGCAAAATCCGCTTGAATCAATGCAAAATCCGCTTGAAACAAGAGTTCAAGACTCTTAAATCCGGCGACAAGAAACTGCACTCTTAAGTCAATGCAATGCGGCATTGGTCAAAAAGGTTTTTTTACCAGTGCACATTGAACACCGAATTCGATACTTGCGGCAAAATTTTTGTTCAGGAGAAATTTAAGATACGACAACTCTGACGCAGCTAGTTCCGATGCAGGAGACTTTTCAGGGACAAAAAGACCGCACTCCCGACTCATCACACCGATGACGACAGCGCGACGTGAAGTTGCCCGTCCTTCCGGCGCGGCGACGGCATCGGCAGTACGTGTGCGACGCGACGGCGAATTCGCCCGGGCAGAAGTAGCGAGGACTCGCTCATCGCTCTCCGCAATTCGAAATATCCGGATTACCGCCCGCTCACTTATTCATGCGAGCGCCCCAAATTGCCCAAATGATAACACCATTATCACCTTTCCTCCTCCCGCGGTCTCGCATCCCCATCCCCGACGCGACGTTGCGTCCCTCTCAGCAACCCCCCACCCCTCAAAACCATCAAACCGTCCCCCCTCCCCCGGGCTAATCCGTCCGCTCGAATTAGCGCTGGCGGATTAATCGTTCGTGCGTCATTTGACTCTGGTTTGAGCCGAGCTTGGAGCGATCGATAGGTTTGACACCTCCGGGAGACGTTGATTGGTTTGACGCGGTGGCGGTTCTGTCGGATTCGATTAGGGCCGCGCTAAGGAAGAACGTCGTATGAACGTTCGAGGGTTGCCAAATTGTCCCGGATAAAACGTGTATTTTTGACGGTAAATATGCTTATTTTTTCTTGAAATTTTCAGACGTTTTAGATAAAATTGTCAACAAAATTGTCCGAAAAAGTTGAAGAGGAATATTCAAAATTATCCTGGTAAATTAGGATTTTATGGAAAGAAATATGGCAACGTCTGAAAGCTCATACGCCATTTATCCTTAGCACAGCAGATTAAGACCTGTTTACAGCATCGAACTCCGAGGGAGTTCACGTTGAATTGATTGTGAGTGGCGCTTACGTGGCAGTCGTGCATGAGCACTAAAACTGTTACGTCCTCCTAGCTCATTCGGATACAACTATGCCGCGGGAGGTTCTTGCTTCAAATTAAAAGGCGTTAATCAATGCAATAACAATGCAACCACGGGGACACACAAATCTTAAGCCTCAGCAGAGCACTCAATACACGCACGATTGGAAAGCCGTGATTGCAAGCTGTATCGACAAAGCGCTTGTATTTCTCGCTCCAAGACGGGAGTCATAGCTCCTAAATCCGGAGCTTAAAGCTCCTTAGCAAACCTGGAAC